>NW_006408519.1:20143898-20159649 GCF_000296735.1 Chrysochloris asiatica | reverse complement strand
TTTGTTTCCAACTTTTAAATTGCAATCTCCAGGAATTATCAATGCATCTTGATTGTACATCTCATCAATTTCAGACTAAAGAAGTTGGCAGAATTCTTCAATTTTTCATCACTGACTTTGGTACTTGGTGCATAAATTTGAATAGTTATAAAGTTAATTATGGCTCTTCTACCTCGATTCTGGCATCCTTTTGTGACACTGTGGGTTAATATGCTGGACTGCAAAGTCATTTGAACAGCAAAGTTAGCAGTCCAAGCTCACAAGCCATCCCTCAGAAATCCTGTACAGGGTCTCTATGTATCGGTACTGACTCTACAGCACTTAACAACAACAACAACAACCGTGGTTCTAATAGCACTCACCAAACAATTGGAAGGACCAGGTATGGGACTCTAACTTAGGGATTTGTTAGTTTTATCATCCTGCTAAGTTTAAAAAGAGCCATCAGAAGCAGGAACCAATGATCCCATCAAGAAAAAAGAGCCAGTCTGAGATACCCTAGAAAAGTAACAGCAAGAAAAGACAGAGTAGCAGGCTTCCAGGCCCAGGACAGAGTACAGCTGAGTGCCTTCCAGCAGGAGGCTGATGTGCAGAATGGGCACTGTAGGCATTTACAAGCAGCATTAAAGGAACTTCGTAACACTTTTCTAAGCAGGACAGAGAATTATGGGCTGCATGGCTGTGAGGCCAAGGGCAAGAGTAGAGTATGCTTGAGGAACAGCACAGAAGAGGCATTTTTGACCAGAGAACTGTATCCCTTAGTTGTTTCTGATCTTGAATTGTACCCTGCTGCCTTCTCTAATGTTGCTGTTGTTGAGTGCCATTGAGTTGGGTCTAACTCATTGTAGCCCTATATAGAATTTCCAAGGAGTGGTTGGTGAGTTTGAACCACCAATATTGTGGTTCAAACTGACCTTGAGGTCCAATACTGTATCCTACAGTGCCACACCAGGACTTCAGCTTCTCTAACAAACTCCATCATTGTGAGTATTGTCTGTGAGTCCTGTGTGGCCAGCAGAGAGGTGAGAATGCTGTGGAAGGGATAAAGACGTTGGTATCAGAACAGGATAAAGAAGGTTGAAGTGTGGAGACATGCCTGATATCTGACTCATAGGAATCATCCTTGGGCTGATTTTGAGTATGATTCTCCTTACCCCTTGTAAAGCCAGAAGAATTGTTGTTAATAGACATCAAATTGGCTCTGACCCTTAGTGAGCCTGTATATGGTTCCCAAGGAGTATTTGGTAGATTTGAACTGCCAATCTTGCAGTTAACAGCCCAGTGCTTATCTTACAACACCACATCAGGACTCTGGTCTTCCTTGTAGGTATATAAAATCATCTGATCATAGAGAGCGTTGTATTCTAAGATAATCTTGAGATGTTCTTTTTAATGATGGATGTGCTGCCATTCCTTTCAATTTTTCATTCCCAGATAGTAAATCATGATTGTTTGATTCAAAATTACCGATACCTGTATACTTCAACTCACTAATGCTGAGGATATCAATCTTTACACATTCCATTTCATTTTGGACAACTTCCAGTTTTCATAGATTCATGCATACATTGGAGTCCTGGTGTGGCGCTGTGGGCTAATGCGTCAGACTGCCGAGTTGTTTGAACCACAGGGTCTGTGGTTCAAGCTCACCAGCTTCTCCTTGGAAACCGTATGCAGGGTCGCTATGGGTCAAAATTGACTCAACAGCACTTAACAACAACAATTATTTATTCCAATTATTAGTGGGTATTTTCAGCTATTAGTTTTCACTTTGAGTATAGCCCCATTAGCAAACAAATGTCCCCAAAACTTTGCTCCATTCATATCATTAAAGTCAATTCTACTTTGAGAAGGCAGCTCTTCCTCAGTCATATTTTGGGCGCCTTCCAACCTGAGGGCCTCATCTTCCAGCACCGTATCATACAATGTTTCACTGTTACTCATAGTGTTTCCACGTACATGTCTGTCGGTTTGTCACACTGTGATATCTTGTGTGTTGTTATGATGCTGGAAGCTATGCCACTGGTTTCAGTGGCACTTCCAAACTAAGAACAGGCTAGAAAGAAGGAATAGGGGTTAATTTCTGAGGGATTAGCCCCTGAATTCCGTATGAATAGCAGGTATGGAGGTAAAGAGTCAAAAGACAAGGGGTTGGCGGGGGTTATGGTCCCTCTAAAGGTTCTAAGGAAAAATTCTTTCTAGTATCTTCTTAGGTTTTGGACATTCTTTTGCTTATAAACATATGACTCTAATCTCTGCCTTTATCTTCACATGGTTTTCTGTATGTCTCCTTTGTATCTCTCTAGCCAAATTTTTCTTTTCATTCGATTATAAAGATAGAATTTCTTGGATTTTTTTTTCTAATATATTATTAGTTCTTAGCTTGACTATTATGTCTGTAAAGATTATATTTCCCAATAAGATCACATTCACAGGTACTGGTGGTTCAGAATTTAAACATATATTTTAGGTGGAACACAATTCAACCCACTATACCATCTGTTGGCACTATGCTGGACACTTACCATATGAAATTGCTAATTTTGTAAGTCAAAAAGAGTAGATTCTTGATCGTTTCATGTGGCTTAGCCTAATATTAACACTTTAAATTTCACAATTTATTTATGAAAAGATAATTCTAATATTTCCATTTGAAGTAAAAGGCTATGAAAAGGTTCATTAACTTGCTCAAGGTCATGTAGCCAGTAAGTGATAGAGACAGGAGTCCAACCTTGCTTTCTTAACTATTACAATATGTCACTCCTCTCTGGTCATTTCAAGATTGTTGTGCACAATTCTATTATATTATTTAGCACATAACTTATGTTATGTTACGTGATAAATAATATGTTACTCTCTATTCTGGAGTCCTGGTATGGCACTTTGGACTGCAAAATTAGCTTGAACTGCAAGGTCGTTAGATCAAACTCATCAGCCACTCCTGGGAAACCCTATAACAGGGTCGCTATGGGTTAGAACTGACTCGACAGCACTTAACAACAACAACAACCCTCTAGTCTACATTCTTAGCTGCTTTAGGAAATTTTAGTTACTTCATATTCCCAACACTAAACATAATGCATGTTGTTAAATAGAAAGCAAATGTTCCTTGAAAGACTAAATGAATACATGAACTGTAAAATGCTTGTTTCCTTAACGAGAATAAAGAGGATACTTGAGAATTATAATTTTTTTAACCTCTTCTTTACTCTGCTATGTTACTACAGACAATGTAGTAAAAATTGGGAAACTGTTGGGAATTCAGTTTTATCATCTGACATAGTGACATCTTCTCCTATTCATTCTAACGTCACTCTAATTATGTTCTTAGCTACAATTCTACCATTGTCAGTATCCCTCCCATCATGCTTTTTTCTGAAATGACAACTCAATCCAAAAGAGCCCCAATAAACTCAAAGGATTCTCTCATGTATGTAGAGCTTCAGCGTCTAAAACTAATTTCTTGCTTTCAAATGTAAGTATGTACCAAAGTCAGTAGAAACTGCTTTTCTCATTAAAGAAAAATCAATCCAAAATAAATTATATTCAAGTGTGATTAGGAGTCCTGGTGTGGCACTGTAGAATTAGCACTGACCTGCTAACCACAAGACTCGGAGTTCAAAACCAACAGCCTGTCCTTGGAAACCCTATGCAAGGTCGTTATGAGTCAGAACCAATTCGATGTTACTAACAACAACCACAACAACATTTAATAAGAAGAGTTGTTCTGCTCCAAGCTGTAATGAGTTCGAACAACATCACTCCTGACTTTATAATGAATAAGAACCAGATTTTCTCAAAATTCACAGCTCTTCTCAATCCCATCAGAGAACTGTGGTCATGAGCAAACAAGTAGGTAAAACTCTACGATTAGACAAGTCCATGTTCATGCTTACACGGGGTAGCCACAATCAGACACTAGAAAAAAGGACAAGTGTGAGATGGCTGAACAGTATGAAAACTCTTGGATCTTAAGAAAATGGCAAAGGCCACGCTTTCTCACAGATTCTTTCTTTCTGAATGTCTGTGGTGTTGTAGGATAGGCACTAGTCTGTGAACCACAAGGTCGGAAGTTAACTGTTTCAAATCCTCCAGTTACTCCTCAAAACCAACTCAGTGGCACTTAACAACAACAGGTGATTACAGAAAACATCAAAAGAACCGTAAGAAAGTTGTCATTGTAGTATTGATTTGTAGGAGAAGATAGATCACACAAGCAAGGTAAGAAAGCTCATAAGGACACTATGCCTACTCTGTATGTAGAAGAACAACAAAACACCTTGCCCTTAGGACATTGGTTAAGAATTAATTTCAGCTGGAGTAAATAAAGCATATTAATATTGGAATAAATACTGGGCTACCACCCAGCGTCATAAAACTAATCAGCTTAGAAATAACGAACAGCAGAATACTGCTGGGAGATGAAAAGTTAGTAACAAGAGCATGCACAGAAATCTTCTTTAAGCTATAGTGCAACAGGAAGAACTAAAGCAAAGACCAGTGCAGACATTATACTGACAAACCACCCTCTAAAGAAAAGACAATGTATCTCTAGTGGAATTTGAATCCTACTTTGCAATGAGGGTAACTCTGGCAACAATAATCCTCAAACCCATGTTAACTCAATCCCTTTATACACTGAAGGGCTTGTACAAGGGAAGATGGATTCATTTTCAGGTATAAAAATCTATTGACTTCATTCTCAATTGTTCTATTAAAGATGACAAAACCATCAAAAATTATAATAATTCAAGATTAAAAACACACTCTCAGGAATCAAAGCAATGATTGGAGTTAGACTTGGAAAGATACATTTGCTAAAAATATCTAATAAGGAATTTATAATGACTAATTAAGATGCTGAAAGCTTTAACATAAAAAGTGGACAATGAGGTGAGCAATTTCAGAAGAGAGGTGAAAACTCTTAGAAAAAATTGAATGAAAATAGTAAATGTGTAAATAATAATAGTATAAGGTACTAACACAGGGACTAGTGGGTAAAGGGTATACAAAGTCTCTGTATTGTTTTGGCAACTGTCTGAATGCCTGAAGTTAGCTCCAAAGTATATATACACTTACAAATGGGAAAAAAAGAAACAAAACAGATATGGGTGTGAATAGGCAATTTATAAATCCTGGAAAAATTCTATAGAGATATTTGTTACCCAAAGAATGGGTTCAAGGTGTCAACTGGTGTACGGTATGGCAATTTTCATAGCATAAGAAAATAATTCTGGGCAGTGAGGCGAAGCAACTATTGAGATAGGTGATCAATACATTGTTGTTAAGTGTCGTTGAGTCAATTCTGACTCATCATGACCCTGTAAAGGTTTCTGAAGCTTTTCATCTTCTCAGGAGCAGAAAGCCTCATTTTTCTCCCATGAGCAGCTGATGGACTCGAACTGTGGAGCTTGTGGTTTGAAGTCCAGTACTTATTGTATGGAGCCACTCCATTCCCAAGTGATCAATTGTTGTTGTGTTGTTGTTGTTAAATACCATTGCATCAGACCTGACACTTGGTGACTGACCCTGTATAGGGTTTCCAAGGAGTAGTCGATGAGTTTGAACCGCCAACATTGCAGTTCAAACTGACCTCGAGGTTCATTGCTTATATTATGGTGCCATACCAGGACTTCAAGTGATCAACAGAGTGTGTGAAATCACCGTTCTTGAAGAACTTGCACAATAAACTACACAATCAGTTGTGTTGAAGGACCAAAGTCTGTCTTAAAGAAGGCATAGGAGAACACTCCGCCCCTTTTCTTCCACATAGAAGATTTAAGAAATAAACTCTCCCACTGTTTTATGACCTCTGTATTTGCATATGGACTAATGGGAGTCCACACAGTTCTACTGAAATATGTCTTTTAGGCAAACCCTGAGACTTGGAAACATTTTAAGGAAGCACACACCAAGGTATTTGGGGTATGAATTGAATAAAAAGCACATTTTACTTTTTTTTTTTTTTTTGGTTATTCATTACAGTACATTTTAAGCTCAAGTGGTTTCCCATCTGGACCAAGAAATTGCATTGCTGAAATGTTAATATTCCCTTCCTTGGTATTATTTCATTATAATTCATTTTGAGGAGGTGTATGGTCTGACTGACTGGAAAATACCCTTATTTGACAGAGATAATGTGCAAAACAATCTTTATCTTGGTGGAAGGTAACAATGACTTAATTTTGATAAATAGTCAGTGGTTTTCTTGTGAGATGACAAAGTTTTTAAATCTTTGATTTCTCCCAGGCCGATTTCACTTAAGATTATGCAAACTGAATCACTGAAGACACCAGGGAACAGTATAATTTTGCAGGAAAACTTTGACACAAGAGTCAAGAGGGTATTCCATTTCTGAGTTAAGGGACAATTCCATAGACTGACTATCTTTCTTCTTTCTCCATTTCCTTGTCTCATTTCCTTTCCACCACTCTCCACCCCCACTAAATTACTACTGTGCAGCTGAAACACAGGTGGGCAGGTAAAGAGTTTTTAGTTTCCTTCTCATGGTTTCTTAGATGCTGTTTTAAATCTCCACTGATTTGAACAGCCTAACTGATCCTTTCAGTATTAATGTCAGGAGGAGAGACAAAGGCCTGAGAAAGCACTAGAGAAGCAAATTAGAAAAAATGAGTTTCATTGTTTGCAGAATTATGTTGATGATTGATGCATAATAATAAATACTTCACAATTTTAAAATGGCCACATGTCTATTATGTTAATTTATAATATAGTAAATCTATGGTTGACTGAACTTTTTATTTTTCATTTAGATAATTTGGCATGATGTAGTTACATGCATAAGGCAAGGGAAGAAATGCCAAAGATTGACGTGTAGAAAAGAGGTAAAAGGGAAGGAAGAAATAGTTGCTGGTTAATTTGCAAATTTATTACTGCAATTATACAACTTGAGCTGAAAGAGAAATATTTATTTAACAAATGCATATTGATTGCATACCTTGCGGGAGACATTGAGGAAGCTCTGTTGAAATGAGACAAAATTCCAGACCTCTTGGAAATTACCAAGACATTAGCTGCATTCCTCTATCCTTAAGAACTCCAGGTAACAGAAATTGTTTGTCTCCAAAGTTCCATGATCTTTGATATCGCAAAGCATTTCTTATGCTTCCTAGTTGGTTTGTGTTTTATGGCTTCCATTGCTTCTATAGGAGCCTTAGTGGTGCAGTGGTTAAGCACTCGCCTGCTTATTGAAAGGCTAGCAGTTTGAATCTACTAGCTACTCCACAGGAGAATAAAGCAACAATCTGTTTCCATAAAGATTTGCAGCCTTGGAAACCCTATGGAGCAGTTCTCTGTTTCACAGGGTTGCTGTAAATCACGATTTGACTCAGTGGCAATGGATTTGGTTATTGGCTTTGCTTCTATAGCTTAACTGACATCAATACTGACACAGAAATCAGCCCTTTCAGTAGTTTCTACAATAGAGCCATCCTCTGAAGCTAGTAAAATAAGTTTAGTTGTTGTTGTTGTTGTTGTTAAGGGCCGTCGAGTCGATTCCGACCCATAGCGACCCTGTATAGGGTGTCCGAGGAGCAGCTGGTGAGCTTGAACCGCAAACATTGCAGTTCAAATAGCTTTGCAGTCTGGCGCATTAACTCACAGCGCCACACCAGGACTCCAAAATAAGTTTAGTAGAACTGACTAAATATTTGGAGTTTTAGGAAGCGGTCATCTGTTACACCAAGTCAGATATTCCCTTCTCTTCACCTTTTTTGTTGTTGTTGTTGTTACTATAACATGAAAAGCAATTTACCTCTGCTGACTCTTAGCCAAAAGATTGCTCAAACACCTCAAGGGACTTAGCTTAATAAGGATCCTTGTTTAAAAGCAACCATCATCCTTAGAGGAGTCCTGGTGTGCGCTGTGGATTAATGGCGCCAGACTGCAAAGCCGTTTGAACTACAAGGTCGGCAGTTCAAGCTCACCAGTTGCTCCTTGGAAACTCTATACAGGGTTGCTATGGGTCAGAACCAATGGCACTTCACAACAACAATCATCCTTATAGAAGAAAGGCCTAGTGATTTTCTTTCAAAAATTCAATCATTGAAAACCATCTGGAGGCCAGTTCTACTCTAACACACATGATCTCTATAAGTCACAATCAACAGCCACTGATTTGGTTTTGCATAATATTAATAATACAAAAAATCATTACGATGATGATAACTTTGCTAAGCATGTCTCAGGTTTTCTATCACACGTAACCCAACTATCTATGTTATACTGTTTTCCAACTTCAGTATTGTATTTTAATATTTAATATTTAATTTCAATCACTTGCAGAAATATCAAATGGGAAACAACAAGGTAATTTAACCTAAAATTAATAATAGTTTATAGAAAAATATATAAATTATTCTTTATTCTATATTCACAGAAAGAATGTTCATAACCAGAAATAAATTGATCTCTTTAAGTAGTTAAAGTAGTTTTACATTGTCAAATGTAAAAAAACCTTTTTTTCCTATTTGAATTTCTGATATATTCATATCCAGTCCTTTATTTTACATTACTCTAAAGTATAAGTCTTACTAAATGTAGTAATGAGAACAATGCTACTTCAACATCTTTTACATGACATGTTCCATAGACCTTAAATTTGATGGAAATTTTTGTGAGTTTCTAGTGTAGTTATTTGAGTCATTTTAATGAAATAAGACTTGAAGTTCAGAAAAGTAAAATCACAGTATATTAGTAAAAGTGTCACTTAGAAAATTTATGTTTAATATATAAATTCAACCAGCTGCCACAGACACCATTATTTAACATAATGACTGTAGGTTAGACATGAACCACACCTACATAATTTTCCTAGTGATTTGTGTGTATTGGTTCCAATTTGATTTCTTTAAGGATTTATTAAGCTTGTTTTAAAAGTATTTAGATGTCTAATAGAGATGAACGACCCTAGGGAAGGAGTAAGCACAATATCACTTTGTACATTCAAAACACAAGTTATGAGAGTTAAAATTGTTATGTGATCATAAAATTATGGTAAGAGAGGCGGGAAGGACAAAATGAAAGGCCAATTGCTTTTCTATTATATGTCACAGTAGAGAATGTTACAACTATAATTGAAACCTTGTTAAAGAACAAAGAGGAGATGGTAATAAGAACTGAATAGCCAACTAGAAGAGTAAGTTTTTCAGACATTTCAAATACTTGATTGCTAAAGGAAATTTTCACGGAGACAGGAAGTCGCCTTTATATCATTCCTAGTATGGATATCGTTTGGGCCATTAAAATATTTTGTAATATACTCAAGTGAAGACCATCATCACAAAGAAAAGAACTGCTTTCAGAAAGACTACCAGTGGGAAATAGCAGTTTTACCTTTACAACTTATAACGTTTAGACTCATTTCCCTGAAGAATTTGGGAATATTGTTTAACAAATGCAGTGCATAAAAAAAATCATGATGCATTTTTTTTGTGTTTTCTAGTTGCTAACCAAATTGTTTTCATGAGGAAGCAGCTTTTGCTACATCTATGGAGTCTATACTAAACTATCCTTAATTAGTACTAAAAGAGGAGACTTTTTTTTTTTTTTTTTGCTATGGATGCTGTGAACTCAGTCTTGCCTTTGGTATGCACATATAGGCTCTCAAATGGGTAATATGGATCGAAGCTAGAACGTTGTTGGCCTTCTTCAACACAGTTTAGTTTTGAAGGAAAAAAAATATTTTTTTATGTACTCAAATATAAAACCTGAGAATCTTCCAATAAAGTTCCCCATCTGTGACTGAATAGAAAGAATCTGAGACTTTGTAGAGCATGAGTAGTAAGAATGAACTCTTTGTTCATGCAGTGATGTACATTTATGAAGTACACATTTATGTCTAATAATGATTTACCAATCATGTCTACACAATTTGCATTGTAGATCCTTATGTAGACTTTGTAGAATTGGTGGAGACAAGAGTTTATCTTCGAATATGTGTTGCAGTTAGATAGATCGACTCCAGTTGATTCTCACATATAGTGGCCACATGTGACAGAGTAGATCTGCCCCTTTTGGTTATCAAGGCTGAAATCTTTTTATTATTATTATTTTAAATTTTTATTGTGAATTGCATGAAGGTTTACAAACGAGATCATCAGTTTTACATTCAACAAATCATGCCCTTTGTTTCATTTCTGTGATTGTAATCCGTTCAACAAGAGTTTTCCCACTTCTCCCCATGGTTCCTATTTCCATTCCACCCTCCTTCCCATGCCTTCTCACCTTCGTCCGTATGAAATGTTGCCCTTTAGATCTTGAGTGATTGACCATGGTGAGCATAGTTTACTAGTGCTGTCGTTCCCCCATGTAACTATCTACTGCTTGGTTGAAAATTGGATCATGAAGGTGAGTTCCTTTCTAGACCTGAAAGGTAGTCTAGAGTCATAGTCTCAGGTTCCACCAACTTCTTTCTGACCAGAAAGTCCAGTATTTTTGTTTTGTTTTGTTAATAATTTTGAGCTTCGTTCCACACTTTATCTCATTCTATCTGGGACTTTGTAATGGGATCCCTTTCAAAGCAGTTGGTAGTGGTAGTCTGCCACCATCAAGATCTTCTGGTCTAAGAGTCATAGTGACTGATGTTTACCTGCTCCATTGGTCCATGTGTCTCCTCCAAGATTCCAACTCACACAAAGCAATGGATTCCTAGCTGTGGTTACAC
This sequence comes from Chrysochloris asiatica, assembly GCF_000296735.1. Lineage (NCBI taxonomy): Eukaryota > Metazoa > Chordata > Mammalia > Afrosoricida > Chrysochloridae > Chrysochloris > Chrysochloris asiatica. The sequence goes on along the minus strand of NW_006408519.1, from coordinate 20,148,965 downwards.
CACTTCCTCCTTTGAATCTTTGAACTCCAAAAACCTTCTCATGGTTGCTTATTTCTACTTTTGCTAATCTCTGGGTTATCCTCTGTGGTCCAACTACATCCAGCACTGTTACAAAGAAGTCTGTATATTGGCTTACTCCAAATGAAGTGCATTTGAATCCCGATTTCTTTAGCAGATCCTGAAACTCTTTGGAATAGAGCTCCTCTACTGAGTCAATAGTTTTCCGTAGACCAGTCATGAATATATGATGAAAAACAAGATTGTAGTGCCATTCATTAGGAATATCTAATTCATGGTACCCAATTCCTTCAAATCATTTACAAGTAAAACATGACTACACCTCCAACATTTACCAAACGTAAAACAAAGTGTTCACAACAGAGAACCTCCCAGTCTTGCCACGACTAATTTTGTCCCTTTGAAAATATTTTTGTACTGTTGTATAGGTAATTGTGATATCATTTTTGATGGGGAAAGGGGATTCTCTGAGTTTCAGTGTGGTTTTGTTTTGGTTTCGGTCATTTGTGTTTGATTTAACTTAAATGAGTCTTTTATTTTGATCATTTAAAGTACAGCACCATTCTTTGCAAGTAATTTCACTGATTTCTAAACACAATGTTAATTATTTAAAATTTAAGAGGCTTTAATGTAGGCCTTAAAGATAAGCTATGTCAAAACTTAAATGGACAATTATCTCCGTTCCACCATCTCTCCAACAACCAACCCTACCCCCCAGGAAAAAAAAGAAAGTTGTTTAGAGGTATGTGAGCCAAAACTTGGATTGGTTCTCAAAAGACTTAACTTTAATTTCAAGCTCTCAATTCCTAATCTGCTAAAGAATGCACAGTTATTAATCACTAGCCAAGTTCTCTGAAGACAAGTTTCCTGAGGCTTACACCCATAAACCTGGTTATTTCAGTATATTGCCTGCTGCAACCTTCTGATACGAGTTAGAGTATATCACTCACAAAACACCAATAAAAACTCTAGCTGTCTGTTTTTTACCATCTTGTTAAAACCTGCATATTTTCAATCTTTTATGGCATGCTTACATGAAAGCATAATCTTTCTTATCAAAAGTCATTAACTATATGAAGATTCAAATGCTTTGTCACTTTTAAGATAAAAGTGAAAGCTGTTTTGTATACACAACTGTTAGTGACCACCATTGTTGTTGTTGTTAAGTGCCGTCAAGACGGTTCCGACCCATAGCGACTTTGTATAGGGTTTCCGAGGAGCAGCTAGTGAACTTGAACTGCCAATCTTGCAGTTCAAATGGCTTTGTAGTCTGGCGCATTAACCCACAGTGCCACACTAGGACTCCAGTGACCACCATGAGAGTGCTTAAATATTATTTGATTGAGAGAATTCTTGAATTAATCATTATAGTTATTGGGACCCTGCCCCGACCCTCACTCTCCACCCCCTCCACTCCCCACCCCACACACATTATCCACCATCTTGTTGTTGTTGTGAAGTGATGTCAAGTCGATTCCAACCCATAGCAACTGTGTATAGGGTTTCCAAGGAACAGCTGGTAAGCTTGAACCACCAATCTTGCAGTTCAATAGACTTTGCAGTCTGACGCATTAGCCCACAGCACCACACCAGGACTCCCCCAATCTGACCCATCTCTATTTAAAATTTTAGGACTTTCTTGTTTCCTCTATGCCAGTTTCTTCCTTGACCCTCATCTCATCCTGCTGGCTTGGGTAAGATCATCCTTAGTGAACTAGTATTAAATCAATGAAGCCTGAAGAAGTTTTTACCTCGCACCTCTACATTGGACATCTAAAATCTTGTCTTATGACTACTAGTCCTGGCAATGAACAATATTCCTGGCTTCTATCTCATTCCTCTACATTCTCCTATTTTTTCAGATGAAATGTCCCAGAATGTCTTTTTGTGTATGTGAAAAAAAGAAAAATGACTTAACTTTCATCTGAAATGTCAATGGATCTTATCTAGTCTAACTAGAGACATAAAATACTAGTTCTGTGCCTTATAGTAAGCACTCAATAAATGTTAGCCATTATTTTTATTATTATTATTCCCATATGTCTGTTTCCTTCCTCTAACATTTTTAAGTGAAGAAAAAAGATGTTAAGGAAGAACAGAAGATAGTTCAGGCCTTTTATTAAAAACTTACAGGCAGGTATTCCAAGATTCTCAAATAAAAGATTAGGTGTAGACTTAGGAGGAAATAAAGATAATATTTATAATTCACATCTAATAAAAACACTTTTGGTGAGATCTTTTGAAACTTGAAATATTATAACCATTTCTTTATATTTATTTTTACATTTTTGCCTATCTCCTTTTTTCTGCTACCAGTGAGAAACACTATAAATCTCAAAACAGTAGTGTATTTTCCTCAGAAGTAAAATGGGAGAAGATTATCCATAAATCCAAGCTTTGCTACTTATTAGCTGTGTGACATTGGACAAGTTACTTAAGATCTCACAGACTTGATTTTCTCTTTATGAAAATGAAGAGAATACAATCTATTTCTCAGATTAGTTCAGAAGATTAGATAAAATACCATTTCATGTTCTTAGCATAAGAACACTGTGATTCTGTAGGATAAGTACTAGATTGCTAACCATAGGTCCATTGAGAAGAATGAGTATTCTGGAAAATTATTGTGCTCATGAGGAACCTATACAGAGACCAAGAGGGTATTGTTCGAACAGAACAAGGGAACACAGAATGGTTTAAAATTAGGAAAAGTATGTGCCAGGATTGTATTCTTTCACCATACTTATTCAATCTGTACGCTGAGCAAAACATCTGAGAAGCTGGATTATATGAACAAAAACATGGGATCAGGATTGGAAGAAGACTCATTAACAACCTGCGATATGCAGATGATACAACCTTGCTTGCTGAAAGTGAAGAGGACTTAAAATACTTATTGATGAAGATCAAAGAGCACAGTTTGGGTATGGGTTGCATCTCAGTGTAAAGACAACATAAATCTTCACTTCTGGACAAATTAACAAAATCCATATAAATGTAGAAAAGATTGAAGTTGTCAAAGGCTTCATTTTTCTTGTATCAACCACCCAAAATCATGGAAGCAGAAGTCTAGAGATCGAATGACATATTGAATTGGGCAAATCTGCTGCCCAAGACCTTTTTAAAATGTTGAAGAGCAAAGATGTCAGTTTGAGGACTAAGGTGCGCCTGATTCAAGTTGTGAAATTTTCAATAATCTCATGTACATGTGAAAATTGGACAATGAAAAAGGAAGACCATACAAATATTGATGCATTTGAGTAATAGTTTTGGAGGAGAGTACTGAAAGTATCATGGATTGCAAAGATAACAAACATCTTACTGAAAGAAGAACAGTCAGAGTGCTTCTTGGAAGCCAGGATGGCTAGACTTCTTCTCTCCTACCTCGGACATATTATCAGGAGGTTTCTGTCCTTAGAGAAGGATATCATGTTTGGTAAAGTGGAAGGTCAGAGAAAAAGAGGAAGACCCCAATGAGACAGACTGGCATAGTGGCAGCAGTAATGGGCTCAGCCGTAGCTACAATTATGGACTTGTCTGGGCAGTGTTCTGTTCTGTTGTGCATAGGATCGCTATGAGTCAGTGTCGACTCGATGGCACCTAACAACAACAACAGCAACAACAACCACAAGGTCGGTGGTTCAAACCAATTTACCACTCCAAAAGAGAAAGATAAGAATTTCAACTTTCATAAAGATTCATAGCCTTGGAAAGCCTTTACAGAGTCACTACGAGTCAGAACAGACTCAACGGCACTTAACAGCAGCAACAACATAATATTAACTGTTTTTCCCCCAACCTGATCCTTCCTCCCCAAAAGTCATAATGGCCATGCTTTCCTTTATAGCCAATCTAGAAGAGAAAACTCAAATCAATATCAAATCATTTAATTATGACTATCATAAGATTAATAAAAATCTAAACAAATATTGACTCATTACTTTTTCTCCATTTTTTTCAAGCTAAAAAGATCATCAGATTGGCCATCTAGGACTGCCCAGACCAAAACAAAACCAAACAAAAAACAGTTACTAGCATGGCCTCCTGTACCACTTGTCCCATTGACCTAGACTAAGTAACTTAGCTGCAACATGAAAAGCTGTTGAGACTCAGCTGTGGAATGAAACATGTGCTTGCACCATGACCACTGGGCTACGTCAACTCCCTTTCAATGATATAATGTCACAAAGGGGCCATAGTTTTTTAAATTAACTAATACCAGAGAGCTTCAAAAAGCTCCTGGAAAAATGAAATTTTAAGACAATGATGTTTTCTACAAACATTTTGAAGCCCCTGTTTTTAATTTAAAAATTCTATAACATTACTTTTCTGTAGCATATTCTGTTCCTTTTAAAATAACTAGTGCCATACAATAAGCACTGGGCTTAAAACCACAAGGTAGGAAGTTCAAGCCCACCAGCCGCTCTGTAAGAGAAAGATGAGGCTTTCTGCTCCTGTGAGAATTTCAAGCCTCAGAAACCCTATATAAGGTCACCATGAGTCAGAACAGAGTCGTCGGCACATAACAGCAACAATACAGTGCCATTCCTATGACTAAGTATTGACATTGTGATTCTTTATCTATTCAGCACACAAGTAAAAATTATTTTTGTCCATAGTATACCCTAAGCATTGTAGTCAGTGATGGGCATGCCAAGAGAGCAACTGCCCTCCAGTTGCTCCACAAATAATGCTCTTTAGATGATGGTGAATTCCAGGAAGTCAGATTGCCAGGGTTCATTTTGGGCTCAATCATTTACTAGATACAGTACCTTAAGAAAATGATTGGTATCTCAGGCCTCACCTGTACAGTGAGGATAATAAACAGTAACAACTACCTATGGTGGTGGAAACCTGAGGCTTTCTGCTCTCCTGAGAATTTACAGACTTGAAAAGCCTACAGGTTGGCTGTGAGTCAAACCAGCTCGACAGCATTCAGCAACAAGTACTACTTACGGAATGACGCTGAGTATCCCATTGATGAAACACTCAGCTGCTAACAGAATGGTTGACAGTTCTAATTCATCCAGTCATTCAGCAGAAGAAAGA
>NW_006408519.1:20140456-20142548 GCF_000296735.1 Chrysochloris asiatica | reverse complement strand
GGTACATTGTATGGTACAATGCTACAAGATGAGCACCTCAGGTTAGAAGATACTCAAAATATGACTGAGGGGAGGCTTCTTCTCAAAGTAGAGTTCACCTTAATAATGCGGATGGAGTAAAGCTTTAGGGATTGCGATTGCTCATGTAGCGCAGTCATTGCAAGTCTGGGTGCTAACTTCAAGGACAGCAATTTGAAAATACCTGTTGTTCTGCGGGAAAAAGATGAGGCTTTCTGCTCCCATAAAGATTTACAGCCTCGGAAATTCTGTGCAGGGTTGCTATGAGTTGAAACTGACTCCACTCACATAACCACCAACCTTTGCTCATGTGGCATCTCAAAATGAGAAAAAACAGCTGAAAACATCCACTAGAAATAATCAGAACTAGGAATGCACAAATTATGAGTCTAGATACACTGAAAGTTGTCAAAACTGAAATGGAATGCTTAAAGATAGATAACCTAGACATTAGTAAGCTGAAATGGAGTGGTATTGGCCATTTTAAATCAGTCTATTATGCCAAGAATGACAAATTGAAGAGGAATGACATTGTATACGTTGTAAAAAAGAATATTCAAGCTCTGTACATGCAATGAAAGAATAATATCCATATGCCTGCGAAGATAAGTAGTTAATACAATTATTATTCAAATGTACACACCAACCAATAATGCCAGAAACAAGAAGACTTTTATAAACATTAAAAGACTAAAATTGATCACATATGTAATTAAGATGCATTGATAATGACTGATTATTGGAATGTGTAACCAAGATGCACTGGTAATTGCTAGTGATTGGAATGTGAAAGTTGGAAACAAACAAAAACGACCAAGACTTGGAAATCATAGCTTTGGTGGTAAAAATGACACAGAGACTACAAGATAGAGTTTTTAAGACCAATGACCTATACATTAGCTATACCATTTTTAAACAACATAAATAGCTATCACACATGTGGAGCTATCCCAAAACAATAACCAAGAATCAAAGTGACTCATTGTTGCTATTTGCCTTAGAGTCAGTGTGGACTCACAGTGGCCCTATGAACAACAGAACCAAACACTGCCTCTTCCAGTAATCTTCTCACAATCTTTCCTGTATTTGAGCTCAATGCTGTTGCCACTGTGCCAATCCATCTCACCTAGGGCCTTCTTTTTCACTGACCCTCCATTTTGCCAAACACAACGTCCTTCTCCAGGGTCTGGTCCTTCCTGACAATGTATCTCAAGCATAAGAGAAAAAGTCTTGCCATCCTTGTTTCTAAGGATTCTGGTTATACTTCTTCCAACACCGATTTGCTTGTTCTTCTGTCACTCCATGGTATATGAAATATTCTCTACTAACACCATAATTCAAAGCCATCAATTCTCTTCCAGTCTTCCTTATTTATCACCAACTTTCCCAAGCACAAGAGGTGATTGAAAATCCTATAACTAGGGTCAGGCACACCTTAGTTCTCAAAGTGATATCATTGCTTTTTAACACTTTACAAGAGATCTTTTAAGGTAACTTTGATGAATACAATACATTTAATTGATTGATTGTTGTTTCAATGAATGTTGACAATGGACCCAAATTAAGTGAAATCCTTGGCTACTTTAATCTTTTCTCTGATTATTATGATGTGGTATATTAGTCCAGTTTTGAGGATTAAATTATCATTTTTAAAATTTTACTACATTTGTAGAAAGATACAATGGAGAAGCTCAATATCAACCGTCAAATCATGGACAGGGGTCAAATGAGGAACAGACCATCAACTGGTCATATGCAAGTTCAATGTGAAACTAAAGAAAATTAAAACAACCCAGAAGAGCCAAAGTTCGACTGTGAGCATATCCCACTTGAATTTAGAGACTATCACAAGGACAGATTGACCTCAATGAACACTTGTGACCAAAGACCAGACAAGTTGTAAAATGATATCAAGAGCATCATATTGAAGAAAACAAAAGGTTATTTAAAACCGGGGGAAAAAAGAAAAGTCCAAAAGAGATGTCAGAAGAGATTTTCAAACTTGTTCTAGAAACATGAAGTAAGAGTTGAGCAGAAGAATTCAAAGACTGAGTGGCTTGAAAAAAATGAAATA
>NW_006408519.1:20134085-20139615 GCF_000296735.1 Chrysochloris asiatica | reverse complement strand
TTTAAATTCAGGAAAGGTGTGAATCAGAGTTATACCTTTTAACCATAATTATTCAATCTGTTTGTTGAGCAAGTAATCCAAGAATACTCATTAACAGCCTAGAATATGCATATGACACAACCTTGCTTAGAAAAAGTGTTGAGTACTTAAAGGATTTACTGATGAAGATCACAAACTACAAACTTCAGTATGAATTATACCTCAACATAAAGAAGTAGTAGTCAAGAAATCAAATGACAATTATATTGGACAAATCTGTTGCAAGAGACCTCATTAAAGTATTAAAAAGCATCAATGTCACCTTTAGGCCTAAGACGTCCCTGAACCAAGCCATGGTGTTTCAATCTCTTCATAAGCATGTGTAAGCTGGACAACTAAGGAACTCTGATGATGACATAGGTTATACTCTGGATTGCTAAGCAAAAGAGCTACAGTTCAAATCTACCAGTCTCTCTGAGGGATAAAAAGAAGCAGTGTGCTCCACAAAAATTTATAGCCTCAGAAACCCTATGAAACAATTCCTCTATTGGGTGGCTATGAGTTGGAATCAACTTAGTGATACTTGTTTCTTTTTGGATTGGAACAAGATTTGATGCCTTTGGATCATGGTGTTTGTTTAAAATATTGAATGCATGAATGCTATGAATACCCTGGACTACCAGAAGAATAAACAAATCTGTCTAGCAAGGAATAAGCCAGAATGCTCCTTAGAAGTGAGAATGATGAGGCTTTATCTCGCTAAAGTCTCATATAGTTGGATACATTATTAGGAAGGACCTGTCCCTGAAGAAGGATGTCATGCTTGCTAAAGATGAGGGTCAACAATAAAAGAGAAAGACCCTCAATAAGATGGATTGACACAATGCCTGTAACAATAGACTTAAGAATAGCAACAATTGTGAGGGTGGCAAAGGTCCAGGCAGTATTTTATTACGCTGTACACTATGAGTTGGAACCAATTCAAAGGCACCTAACAACGAAAACAAAAAGCAATATATTTGTTGTTGTTTTTGTGTGTAGTCAAGTTGACGCTGATACATAACTACCCTATTGGACAAAATAGAATTACCCCCGAGGGTTTCCAAGGCTGGAGTCTTTATGGAAACACACTAACACTGCTTTCTCTCTAGGAGTATCTAGTAGGTTCGAACCATCAATTTTTGGTTAGCAGTCCAGCCCTTGACTACTGCACCACAGGAGCGGCTTATCATAATATACTACAAGGTTTTCTTTAATAGATAAGTTTCATTTTTACATAAATTTATTTCAATTAAAAGGTATACATCAATTTTTTAAAAGTAAGTTTTATAAATTCTAGTACTAGTATGGTGCTACAGGATAACGCACTGGACCACAATGTCAATTTAAACCATAAAGTTGGCGGTTCAAATATACCAATCACTCCTCGGAAACCCTGGACAGGGTCGCTCTGAGTCGGAACTGACTCAACCAAACTTAACTATAGCAAACTACCACTAAATAGTAGAAACTCCTACTGTGTAACAATATTCAGGTTTCCTCTTCTTTCTGCCACCTGGGAAGAATTTTTTGTCCTGCATCTTACAGTAAGAGGCCAGGTCATGTAGTTATGGTCCATAAGCTGTTGGTAGAAGTGACACATAGTATGCCCCAAGTGTTGTTGTTGTTGTTATTATTGTGTGCCGTCAACCCTGCATGTTGTTGTTGTTGTTAAGTGCAGTCAAGTAGGTTCTGACCAATAGGGTTTCTGAAGAGCAGCTAGTGAGATTGAACTGCCAACCTTGCAGTTCAAATCTACTTTGCAATCCAGTGCATTAGCATATAGCACCACATGGCTGGTGGGCTTGAACTGCCAGCCTTGTAGTTAGCAGTCCAGGGCTTATCCTACAAAACTGTGTTTAATAACAAGATGGAACAATATAGCAGTCTCTCTCCTGGAGAGTTGTCAGGACCCTTCGAGAGTCTTTGTATGAGTGGAAACACAGTGAAGTTTTGTTAAGTGTTAAGCCACTGAAAATTTTTGTTTGTTTGTTACTGCAGCATAAAGTGGTTTATTCAGACTAACATGTTTTGGCAGAAGAATATAGCAACTGGTAAAGTGGAATTTGAATAATTAAAGTTTGTGAAATACTGGAATGAAATATATAAACAATACCCAATGTAAGAAAAAAGGCTTAGTTTGATCTTGAACGAATTTGAGGAGTTTTTAGAAAAAAAAAAAAAAAGACATTTGAACACCTCTTACAGAATGAATGCAAGCGTCACACAAAAAAATAATGAAAAGGAGTACAGAGCAATTCGGGATAAGAAAAGAGCTCTGATATACACAGAGTAATACAAAAGATGATATATTCAGGGGACAGCAAGAAGTAGAAGGACTTAGACTGTGGAAGCAGTGGGTTGGGTTTTTAGGGGAAAAGATAGGCCTTTCAGACTGTAGATTGGTGAATGAGTCAGAGAAACTCATAGCTCACTTAAAAGGCTAAATTAAATGGAGTTCAATGTAAGTATAATTTTCAGGGGAATACTGGTATGCCACTGTAAGATAAGCACTGAATTTCAAACTTCAAGGTTGGCAGTTCAAACCCACCAGCCACACCTCAGAAACCCTATACAGGGTCTCTATGAAACAGAACTGACTCAAGGGTACACACAGCAACAGATAGCTTTAAGGAGTCTTTGTATGGTGCTTTAAGATAAGCATTGGACTGCTAATCTCAAAGTTGGTGGCTCAAACCCACCTGTCACAACTTGGAAATCTTATATGGGGTCATCGTGAGTCAGAGTCAACTCAACGGCACTTAACAACAACAGGTAACTTTAAGGGAATTAGCAAGAATGGTGACATGTTCAAGTGCTAGCAACACAGGATAGTTTTTAATATTCTAAACTGGAGGTGAGGGAAGAAACAGGGTTAACTCACCACAAAAAGAGCTGTATTTATCACAGCGTAGGGGCGAACAATCACTGCAAAGTTTCTGTCTGGCAGGAAAGGAACAAGAGTATGAATGTCTCTCTTATATTATTGTCATTACTATACTAGTATTCTATGAACAAAATATTGAATATTGAATTATGTATAAAACCAAAAGAATATGGATGGAATACACAGAGTCACTGTTTCAAAAAGAGATAGCATATGATCAAGGGCCAGAGGTATTAAAGGAAGAAATCCAATGGACAATGAAGGCATTGGCAAAGAAAAAGACTCTGGAATTGATGGAATATAAATCAAAATCTTTCAACAAACTGATGCAGCACTGAAGGCATTCACACATCTATGCCAAGAAATTTGGAAGACAGCTGGCTGGCCAATTATTGGAAGAATTCCATATTTGTGACCATTCCAAAAGAGGTGATCCAACAGAATGTAGTAATCTTGGGGCAACATTATTAATACCACATGTAAGTAAGATTTTGCTAACGATAATTCATAAACAGCTTCAACAGTACAATGACAGGAAGCTGCCAGAAGTTCAAGTCGGATTCACAAAAAGATGTGGAATGAGTGATATGATTGCTGACTTCAGATGGTTCTTGGATGAAAACAGAAAATAACAGAAAGGTGTTTACCTGTGCTTTATTAACTAAGCAGAAGCTTCTGGCTGTGTGGCTCATGACTACCTATGGGCACTATTGTGGAGAATGAGCATTCCAAAACACTTAATGGTACTTATGTGGAATGTATACATAGACCAAGAGCCAGTCGTTCAAACAGAACAAGAGGACACTGAATGGTTTAAAATCAGAACAGGTGAGCATCAGTATTTTATTATTTTAATTTATTCAATCTGTATACTGAGTAAATAATCCGAGAAAAAGTACCATCAGAATTAGAGGAAGACTCATTAGCAACCTACGATATGATACAAACTTGTTTGCTGAAAGCAAAGACTACTTAAAATACTTACTATTGAAAATCAAAGGCCACAGACTTGGGTATGTGTTACACCTCAATGTAAAGAAGACAAAAATCCTCACAACTAGAACAATAAAAAAACATTATGATAAAAGGAGAAAACATTGAAATTGTCAAAGACTTCATTTTGCTTGGATGCGCCATCAACACTCATGGAAGCACAGTCAAGAAATTAAATGACTTATTGAATTAGGCAAATCTACTGCGTTGTGGTTACGAATTGGGCTGCGAGCCGCAAGGTCAGTAGTTCGAAACTACCAGCGGTTCCGCGGGAGAAAGATGAGGCGGTCTGCTCCCGTAAAGATTTACAGCCTCGGAAACTCTGTGTAGGGTCGCTATGAGTCAGAACCGACTCCACGGCACATCACAACAACAACAACAACTGCACAAGAATATTTTAAAGTACACAAGAGCAAAGATGTCAGCTTGAGGGCTAAAGTGAACCTGATCTAAGACATGGTATTTTCAATAATCTTATATTTATGTGAAAGTTGGACAGTGAATAAAGAATTGATACTTTTGAATTATGGTGTTAAAGGAGGATATTGAAGGTACAATGGGTTTCCAGAAGAACAAACAAATCTGTGTTGGAAGAAGTACAACGAAAGTGCTCCTTAGAAGCCAAGATGGCCAAACTTTGTCTCTCATACTTTGGACATATTATAGAAGGGATCAGTTCCTATTTAAGGATATCATGCTTGATAGGGCGGTGGGAGAGTAAAATAGAGGGAGACCACCAACAAGATGGATTGGCACAGCAGCACCAACAATGGACTCAATCAAGCACAGAAGCAATTGTGAGGACCAGGCAATGTTTCATTCTGTTGTACACAGGGTTACTGTGGATCAGAGCCAACTTGATGGTACATAATAATAAAAAAAGTAATATATTACTAACTTTTCTTGACAAAGTGGATTACTTTAAAAAACAAACAAACTGAATAGAGTATGAACTATCTAGTACTTTTCATAACAAATTAAACTCTACAGATAATGTTTTTCTTCTGGAAGATCCATTGAATGAGAGGAATAAAAAAGCTCACTCTTAAGTTGGTTTTGAATGAAGCTTGAACTAATCACTATTCAACTGCTTTCTGTAACAACCACATGAAGATCTCTTCTTATTTCATACTTTCCTGCTTACGTATTTATCTATTTTGATTTACTTGCTGCAAAGTAAATCATTTAATACTGAAAGACAAAGTTCAAAAGATGAAAGAAAACTTAAATCCATAAACATAACCAAGTGAAAAAAACAGTATTCCCCTACAATTTATGAGTCTACTTCTTTTCTATGGAAAACCAACTAACTGTTGATTACTAATTAATATATGGAAAGTGCAGTGACTCTGCAGGATAAGCACTATACTGCTAACCACAGAGTCAGTTGTTTGAGCCCACCAAGTGCCCTGAGGGAAGGACTAATTGAACAGGTATGGCATCACGTTAGTCATTAAAAAGAACATTTTGAGATCTACCATGAAGTTTAAGGCTGTCTACGGTAGGAGTCCTGGTGTGGCACTGTGGGTTAATGCGCAAGACTGCAAAGCTGTTTGAACTGCAAGATCGGTGGTTCAAGCTCATCAGCTGCTCCTCGGAAACCCTATACAGTACCCCTATGGATAGGAATAG
>NW_006408519.1:20130882-20132665 GCF_000296735.1 Chrysochloris asiatica | reverse complement strand
GTTCTGAAATACTCATACTTCTCAATGTTGTCCATAGCATGTCATGATCCACACAATCGAAAGCCTTTGCGTAGTCAATAAAGCACAGGTAAACATCCTTCTGATAGTCTCTGCTTTTCAGATGGAATATACAGAAATCAAATTAATTATATCTGTGGGAAAAGTCAGTAGAAAAGTTCCATACCATCAATCAAAACAAGGCCAGGGACAGACTGTGGAACAGACCATCAATTGCTCATATACAAATTCAGACTGAAGCTGAAGACAGTTAAAACAAGTCCACGAGAGCCAAAATATGAGCTTAGACATATCCCATCTGAATTTAGAGACAATCTCAAGAACAGATTTCATGCATTAGACACTAACGACTGAAACTCAGAAGAGTTGTGGAATGTCATCAAGAACAACATGCAAGAAGAAAGCAAAAGATCATTAAAAAGACAAGAAAGAAAAGACAAAAATGGATGTCAGAAGAGACTCTGAAACTTCCTCCCCAGTGTAGAGATGCTAAAGCAAATGGAAGAAATTAGGATGTAAAAGAGCAGAACAGAAAATTTTGAAGGGTAGCTTAAGAAGACAATGTCAAATAGTATAAGAAAAATTTGCAAAGACCTGGAATTACAAAGCCAAAAGGATAGAACACTCTCAGCATTTCTCAAGCTGACAGAATTGAAGAAAAAAACTCAAGCCTTGAATTGCAATACTGAAGGATTCTTTGGGAAAAATATTGAATGATGCAGAGAACATCAGAAGAAGATGGAAGGAATACCCAGAGTCACTGTACCAAAAGGTTGATGTTCAACCATTTTAAGAGGTAGCATATGATAGTCTATGACACTAAAGGAATAAATCCAATATACACTGAAGACAATGGCAAAGAACAAGTCTCCATGAATTGATGGAATACAATTTGAAATCTTTCAACAAACTGATGCAGCTCTGGAGGCATTCACTCATCTATACCAAGAAATTTGGAAGACAACTACCTGGCCAGCTGATGGGAAGAGATCCATATTTGTACCTGTTTCAAAGAAAGGCGACCCAACACAATGTGGAAATCATATGATAATATATTAATATTACATGCAAGTAGTATGTTTGAAAATATAATTCAATAATGGCTACAACAGTACATTGACAGGCAACTGATGGAGGTTCAAGCCATGTTCAAATAGAAGACATGGAATAAAGGATATAATTGCTGATGTCAGATGGATCATGACTGAAAGCAAAGAATACCAGAAATATATTTATTTGTGTTTTTTGACTATGCAAAGACTTTTAACTATGTGGATCATGACAACCTAGGAACAACATTGCAGAGAATTCTGAAACACTTAACTATGCTCATGAGGAACCTGTACATAGACCAAAAGGCAGTTGTTCTAACATAACTAGGGAATACTTAATGGTTTAAAGTCAGGAAAAGTGTGTGACAGAGTTGTATTCTTTCGCCATGCTTAATCAGTCTGTATGCTGAGCAAATAATACAAGAAACTGGATAATATAAAGAATAATGTGTCATCAGGATTGGAAGAAAGCTCATTAAAACCTGTGATATTTAGATGATATAACCTTGCTTGCTGAAAACAAAGATGATTTAAAATACTTATTGATGAAGTATGGGTTGTACTTCAATGTAAAACAATAAAAAATCCTCACAACTACATCAATCAATAACATTATATTGAATGGAGAAAAAAATCAAAGTTGTCAAAGACTTCATTTTGCTTCGATCCACCATCAATACTCATGGAAGAAGCAGTCAAGAATGACAGACTGT
>NW_006408519.1:20121625-20122543 GCF_000296735.1 Chrysochloris asiatica | reverse complement strand
TGTATTGGAAGAAGTTCAGCCAGTGCTTCTTGGAGGCCAGGATAGCCAAACTTTGTCTCTCATACTTTGGACATATTTTCATGGGGGACCAGTCACTGGAGAAGATCTCATGTTTGGTATGATGGAGGGTCAGAGAGAAAGAGGAAGACCTCAGTGAGATGGATTTGTAAAGTGGCAGTATCAATGGGCTTAAGTGTGGCAACAATTGTGAGGTTGGCCCAGGACTGTGCACTGTTTTGTTTTGTTGTGCATAGGGTTCGTATTGACCCAATGGCGCCTAATAACAACAACAGTATCTTTCATGATGTTAGGAAGTTTTCTTCCAATAATTCTTCAATAATTTTCTCTGTGCTTCTTATTGTCTCTTCCTATTCTGGATTTCCAATCACCCATGAGTTATTTCTCTTTATGGTGTCCCACATAATTCAGGCTTTCTTCAGATTTTTTCATTCTTTTTTTCTGATTGTTCTTTTAGCATGGTAGTATTGAGGAATTTATCTTCAAGCTAACTAATTATGGCTCTTATTGTTTCAAATCTACTTCTTTGTAATGTTCCAAATTTTGAATTTATTTTATCTGTTTGTTTTTGTAATGTTTTCCTTAATTCTTTTAAAGTGTTTTCTGTGTTCTCTTTGCTGTTCTCCATTTTTCTGTTAATCCTTGGAAAGTATGTAAGTGTCTTTCTTGAGAATTCTTTTTCAGTTAGTTCCAGTACATTTTCTTCCTCAAAAAGATTTTCTGGCTCTGCAACTTGGTCATTTGTTGAAGCCATTTGCTCTTGTTTCTACTTGTGAGCAAAGCTTATCTATTGTTCACAGGAGATTGTGGTGTCATATTTGTATTTAATTGATGAGTGTATGCTGATGTGTTCTTAAACTCTCACCAAAACTCTCACATTCTATGGGTATAATTAGAGAA
>NW_006408519.1:20106660-20121525 GCF_000296735.1 Chrysochloris asiatica | reverse complement strand
AACTGACTCAACAGCTCTTAACAACAATAGCAACAATCATTTAATCAAATGTAAGGTCTCCTTGACTATAAGTCAAACCATCATTTTATGTATTAATAAAAAGAAAAGCAATTATAGATTATCTATTCTATGCCATTGATTACAAAGAAGGAAATGCTTAGAACCAATCAGATGCAAAACACATTGATAACACTGGAGATTTTCAATACATATTTATGGAATGATTGAATCAATGAACAAGGAAAGTAAGCTGATCCGATTTAAATATGGAAGTTCCTTCATTTTTTAAGCCAATAACTTCATAGCTTGACATGATCAGTATGTGTCATAGCATTTACTCAAAATAGTATCTTTCAAAGGTGTAAGCATACTATTTATTATGAGGAGTTGTTGTTAAGTGCTGTTGAATCTCTTCCAACTCATAGTGATAATGTATATGGTTACATAGGCTTTAAATCTTTGCAGGAGCAAAAAACCTCAACTTTCTCCTGTGAAGTGGCTGGTGCGTTCTAGTCATGGACATTGTAATTCTCAGCCCCGTGCTTATCATATGAACCCAGCACGTTCCATTTGTTCTGTTATACGATGCTAAATTTTTTCATGTGTAATTTTTATATTATAGATCAAGAAGAAACATTCTGTTGTTGGTTCTTAATATGGTGCTTTAGTAAAATGAGAGCAAAAATGTTCACTGATGAATACTATATAAAGTGCCATTGTTTGAATGAAAGCTTTGAGTGTCCAAATTGTTCTCATGTACTTCTAAGTGAGTCATTCTGTTAGATAAATATGTTATTATGGTTGATCAGCTGAAGACATTGTGCTTCTATTTCAAAAAGCTCTCAACACTGATGTAATTTTCAGATCTATCATAAAGATTGTGATTTGCAACTCCACTCCTGACCATAGACTTTCTTTCAGAAAGTCAGCTAAACACACTAGTAGCCACACAATGTTAACACCACTCTCTATACAGCTTGAATACATTGAAGAATGTTGTTTGTTGACGAAAAGCTTCCATACAAAATATGAGAAACCGCATTCTAAGGAAAATTTCTGACTAAAAGGCTGCAGATTCTTCTATCGCACATTTTATGCAAATGTTTGACCAATTTATTTAAAGGATAAAGAAGAATTAAAGTTTTCAGTGCTGTGTTACCATTCTGTCACCGAGTCCACAGTTCATTCATGCTCAGATAAATTTCCCACTCTGTATCTGACCAGACCTGTGAAAAACATAACAATGATTCTTTACTGCCTACAAAAATTGCTCAAGATGGCTTCCCTGAAGTGACTAATGCCTAAGACAGCTTCCTGGTCAGAGTTTAAAAAAATCAAGATGGTTCTTGTGCTGTGGTGGCTTTCTAAAGGATTCCTCGCATATTGTTTCTCTTTGCTTCAAAATGGACACTACTGCTACCAAATAGACATTTTTGTCTACAACACTCTTCTCTGTACTGGAAATAAGCAGCCTTCCCTAATCCCTCTTCAACTCTCTCCTGAGCAAAAAAAAGCAGTGCCTTTGAGTCAGTTGTGACTCCGAGTGAGCCTGTAGAATAGAGGAGAAATCCTCCATAGTTTTCTGAGGCTATGAATCTTTACAGAAACATCTTTCTCCAGCAGAGTGATTGGTGGATTTGAACCACCAACCTCTTAGTTAGCAGCTCAGTGCTTAAGCCACTGCACCACCAGTACTCGTACTCATTTCCTAAGCAAAAAGGAATTGTAAATGAATGATTCAATCAGGTGGCAGTTTAGAATACTACAAAGAACTTTGCATTTGCATTCAAATGTAACTGAATTTGAAAATCCTTTTCCCAGTGTGCTAGCTTCAGATGCTTTGATAAACTACTAAAATTCTGAGTCCCAGTTTTCTTATTGAAAAAAAGCAAGAATTGTACCTAACTCATTGTTAGAAATAAATGATTATGTTAACTACTTGACACAGAGCATGTATTCAGTTGTTATTATTGTTAAGTGCCACCAAGTCAGTTCCTACTCATAGTGACCCTGTTACAGCATTTCCAAGGAGCAGTTGATGAGATTGAACCACCAACCTTACAATTCAAACTGACCTTTGGTCCAGTGCTTATCCTTACAGAGCCATGCCAGGATGTGTTCAGTAGGCGGCAGCTTTTAAAATAATAATCTTGGGCCATGCCTGGTACAAAATAAGATCTCACTGTAAGTTCTCTTCCCACCTCTTGGTGAAGACAGAGTTTCATCAGAAAGCCTCTGATTCAGTGGCCTTATCTGCCAAACAAACTGCTCACTCTCTGGAGTAGTTAAAACCCTTTCCAGAATCTTTCAAGTCCAAAGAACTTTAGCATTTCTTTCCAACCACATGTGCTTCCACAAAGGCCAATTGGTAGCCATGCTCTGAAAATGAGGCAGAGTTCAGATTCCTGCTATATTTTATAAGCACAAACAATGCAAACTTAGTAAACACTTTCATTGCCATGTGGAGCAACGTACTGAAGCCCTAATGGTACACATCGGGAAGTCTTAAAAAGGCCAAAGGAAGCATTGTTAACATTTTAAAGATCTGGGATAACAGTGATGGGGTCTGGATAAAATCGTAATTATTCTGCTAGTAATCCTAGGTTACTTATGTCTCTTGTATGTGATGACACTTAGGGTTAATTTGAAGACCTTTTCTGTTGCAAAACAGATCAATCCTGATGGTAACCTAAGATCCCTAGGACAACTGTTTATAATAAGAAAAGCCAGTCCTAGCTATATGCAATCTGAAAGCATCCATTTTGTGGGAAGCAGTGTGCACAACTTCAGATTAAGATGCTATTAGAGAAGGGCAAGAGCGTCTTAATTGAACCTGTGCCACAGCAGGTAGATTTCTTCTGACAAGGTAATGAATGATAGAGCTTTGGTGGGAGTGTCGGCTAAAACCAATTATCATCAGCTTGACTTGACAGGGCACTCAAATGCCTCCCAGGACTCCCAAGACTCACCCTCTTTTCCGAAGCAGATATTTTTGTTTCTGGGCATGGTTCTGATTTGGGATGTTCAGATTTGTTTTTTATTTTTAGAAATGCAGATGTAGCCATTGTTTTAGAAATCCCCCAAGTGGGTCACCCTGATTTATCCTTTTACGATGGTTCCATTATGAAACAAGTCAGATGTTTCCTGGAATAGGACCAACGCAAAGAGCAACCCTAAACCCTAATTCACTGCAAACATTTCCCTGAATGCAGGACACTCATCACTTGTTGTTTAAATAAGGACTCTGCTACCATAGCCCAGGAAGGGAACTAGTCATCAGAACATGCCAAAGGGCCTTCCAAAATGAGACCTGATAACACAGAACTTGTATAAATTCAACTTGGGCTGCATGACAATATCTCCTCTGTGTATACTTTTGAAACAAATTTTAAAGATTGTGTATTGGAGCGCCGCTTTTGGACATTTCTCTCAGAAAGCCAGCTAAGCACAATACTAGCCATACAATTCTGATCAAATCTCTGTGCAACATGGCTGTGGACACTATGAAGTTCTCTTCTCTTCCTTAGCTACATTTTTAGGCTAAACCCCACTAATCAGTCATGCACCCTTATTGTCAATTTGTTAGATAGATCTAGACTTAGGGGAAAAAATGCTTCATCAGTCACCAGGAAATGGTCCTTAATTCAGGTAGCATTTTCTGTGAGACTTATATTCCTCAAATGTAAAATTGGGCAAATAAGCGAGTGTCTATGAACCTAGTAGTCCGTGCATGATGTAAGCAGTTACTATACTCAAGTCTAATCAGAAGGTTGGAACCTCCAGTGTGTTCACATGTACCTCAGAAGAAAGACCTTCAGAAAAATGAGCTATTTAAGATCCTCTGGACACAGTTCTACACCGATCATCATGATTCAGTTTCCTTTTGTAGAACAGAGACACTAACACCTATTGTGGTGGATTGTTGCAGGGATTAAATGAGATAATGATGTAAATGTTTTTACTTGTTCTTGAACATGAAGTTAAAGAGCTGAACAGATTTCAAAAGGCAACTTGAAATGACAAAGTAATATAAAGAAATGTGCAAATGCCTGGATTTAGAAAACCAAAAGGGAAGAACTGAAGAAAAAATACAAGCCTCCAATTACAATTTCGAAAATTTCTAGGGACAAAACACTGAATGATTCAGAAAAGATTTTTTTAAATATGCAAGGATTACACACATACACATTTAACCATTTTAGGGGGTAGCATTTGATCAAGAACTAAGGAAGGAAGAAGTCCAAGTTTCACTGAAGAAATTAGTGAAAAACAAGGCTTCAGAAATTGACAAGATGCCAATCAAAATGTTTCCACAAACAGATGCTGTACTGGAGGTGCTCAGTCTCCTATACCAAGAAATTGTGATGACAGCTGCCTGACCAATCAACTGGAAGAAATTCATAATCATGCTCATTCCAAAGAAAGGAGAGTTAACAATGTAGAAATTATCACACACAAGTAAGATGTTGCTGAAAATAATTAAAAAACAACTGAAGCAATACATGCACAGGGAACCTCAAGAAATTCAAGCCTGATTCAGAAGAGAACGTGGAATGAGGGATATTAATGCCAGTATCAGATGAATCTTGGCTGAAAGTAGAGAATACTAGAAGGATGTTTATCTATGTTCCATCGACTATGCAACAGCAGTACACTCTGTGGCTCATAATAAATTATGGATAACATTCCAAAGAATGGGAATTCTAGTACATTCAATTGTGCTCATGTGAAACCTGTACTTGGATCAAGAGTCACTCATAGATACTGCATAGATTTAAAGCAGGAAAGGTGTGTTTCAGTGTTGCATCATTTCTCTATACTTATTCAATCTATATGCTTATTAAATAATCTGAGAAGCTGAACTAGATGAAGGAGAATATGTCATCAGAATTAGAGGAAGGCTCATTAGTCTGATCTGCAGGTCACACAACCTTGCTTGCTCAGAGTAAAGAGGACTTGAAGCACTTGGTCTTCCTTATGGATACTACTCAATGTAAAGAAACCAAAGATCCTCAAAACTGGACCAGTAAACCATATCATAAGTGGAGAAAAGACTGAAAGTTGCAAACAATTTCTTTTTGCTTGGATCCACAATCAATGTCTATGGAAGTAGCAGTCAGGAAGTCAAACAACATATTGTGTCATGCAACACTACTGCAAAAGAGTTCTGTAAAATGTTGAAAAACAAAGATGTCATTTTAAAAGACTACAGTGTGATTGAGCCAAATCATGGCATTTTCCATCTCCTCATATGCATGTAAAAGCTAGACAATGAATAAGGAAGAATTGATGTCTTTGAGTTACTGTGTTGGCAAAGAATATCAACTCTATCGTGGACAAATCTGTCTTGGAAGTATAGTCAGAAGGCTTATGTGAAGTGGTGATGTCAACACATATTTTGCACATGTTATCAGGAGAAATCAGTCCCTAGAAAAGTAGAAAATCAGTGAATAAGTGGGAAGATTCTCAATGAGATGGATTGAAATTGTTGCAAAAATGGACTCAAACATTGCAAAATTGTAAGGATGGTGAAGGAATAGTGTTTTGTTCTGTTGTCCATAGTGTTGCTATGAGTAATAATCTACTTTACCGCATCTAACCACAGTGTGAGTGAATACCTGGTGTGTGGTACAGACCTAATCAAGCATACAAATTATTATTACCTCAAATTGTCCATCTTTTAACTCTTAAGGATTTAAAATCCAGACACCTTTATCCCCCTTTCATAGTCTCTTATGTCAAGTTGTTTTCAGGCTTCCCTGGAGTACTAGTGTAGCAACGTGGGTTAATGCACTGGACTGCAAGGTCAGTTTGAACAGGAAGATCAGTGGTTCAAATTCACCAGCCCCTCCTTGGAAACCCTATACAGGATCACTATGAGTCAGAATCAACTGGGCGACACTTAACAACAACAACTCACTCCCCACACAAGACCTCTTATATCATGATCTATCCTTTACATATTTATATACTTTGTACTTATTTTACCTCTTTCCCTCTCCCCAGTTCCATAATTTTTTTATATCATTTTCACAGTATGAAAGAAATTGCACACCACAAGGAGCTTGAGTTCCTTGTCTTAAAAACACCTGTATTATATTCTACCTGTAATGACTGGAATTCCCTGGTAAGTTCTTTGACTTTATCTACTTAACGTGACTTCATAGATATCTTGCAACTGAAGTTCTCCTTCTCTCCTCTTCTTGCCTGCCTCCATTCATTCCTTTCTATTATCCTTTCTTTTTCAGTCCATTTAAAAAAAGAAGTTTTTGTTTCACATACAGAAAAATTGAAAAATAAGAAGTGAAAATTTGAGTTTCTGTGCTCTTTTCAAAGAGAAACATTCTTTTGGAAATGAATTAGACCCCAAAACTAGATGAAATTTTCTGTGAAAACTACATAAATTTTACAATTCAAAAAGAAAACTGCTCCAGTTGCCTTTGTTGTTGTTGTTAAGTACCATCGAGTCGATCCTGACCCATAGTGACCCTGTGTAGAGTTTCCAAGGAGCAGCTCCTTGAGGAGCTCTCTAACATTGTGTGCAGGAAGACTGCCATCTCCATCCACTGGTTTGGTTTAGGAGCTCTGCAGCTGCAGCCAGCCAAGAAAAGAAGGAGGACTTGGATAATATATATGTCACATCTGGTTTTCTTATTAAAAATGCACCGCTCACCATCAGCACTCTTATAAGCCTATACAAGTCAAATTATGTATTTTGATTGCTTCTGGGTTTCTTTTATTAGTGTATTGGCTGGTTCTTCAGGGGTTTTTTTTCTGTCTTCATTTCAGTTAATCAGTTTCTTATTTTTTATCTTCCCAGGGAACTCAACTTCTCAATATGGAAGACTTTGTTTTCCTGAAAATGCAGAGAACTGTCAGGCTCCAAATTGCCAAATTCTATGCTTAGATCTGTTTTCTCCGTAAGTGAAAGTTCCCATCACCAACTGGCTATCTGCTTAGTATACCAAGTTCCAAGAAGCAGAGAATCCGTTTCTTTTACTGTCTGTTTTGAAAAACTTACAATACAAGTATGAAATGAATATTTAAAGAGATCTGTAGTGGTTGTAGCCACTGATTCATAAAGAATAAAAAGAACCAAAACCTGGGAGTGAGTTTTAGAATGAATCATTATAATATAAAAATCATCTTTTTATATAATCATATACAGTGCACATGTTTCTATATTATAAACTGTTGAATGAAGAAAGATTATTGTGTCCCATAACATTACATAAGCAAAAAGAAGAGGGGTGAGAAGAAGCAGTATTTTTTTTTTTTTCTTGAACATAAGAATACCAGCTAATGACTATAGAAGGAATGACAAAATTTGAAAAGAGTCATTATAATTTAATAATTAACTAAGGTGAAAATAATCAACAGATGGTGAAACCACTGAGCACGTGACTGTTGGGAACAATGTTCACAGGGTCTTCCCCACCACATTACTTATTAATTACAAAGAGGAAAAGGTTCTGTGACAGGTCTGCAGATAACAGCCGTAACCAAATGGTCGTAGTTAACATCAGTAATAATAGTGCAGACCAGCAGCAAATGCTTCCTGAGATGATGTAATGTACGACAATATTTATGTATTAATTATGAAACATATTTAACCAGAATCTACTTCTGTATAAAGAGTTGGACAGATCCAGATTTTAGATTATTTGACCTGACAATTTGCCAACATTCTTGGGGAAAAAAAGTCAGAATCATGAAAGTTAAAAGAAGAGGAAAGAGATATGACAATCATAGGCAATCTATAATTTCTGAATGAATTCTGAAACAGAAATAACTGGACAATTTGGAAATTTGGATATGAATTTTATATTTAAAAATATTGTGCCTTTGTAACAATTTTTTTTTTATATATGTGACAATGTTGTTGTTATTCTTAGATGCTCTAGAATTTGTTCCGATTCATAGGGATACCATGTCCTACTGCATAAAACCCTACCCAGACCAACACCATCCTCACAATCATTCTGTTTGAGCCGCTGTTGAAGCCTTGGTGAGATCAGTGAGGGTCTTCCTCTTTGACGCTGGCCTTCTACCCAACATGATGTTCCTCCTGATAGATAACATGTGCAAAGTATATGAGAAAGAGTCTCATCATCCTTGCTTTTAAGAAACATTCTGACTGTACTTCTTCCAACACAGATTTGTTCACTTTCTGGCAATGTATGGTACATTCAGTATTGTCTGGATTGTGGATATAAGGAAAAGGAAATCCTTGTTACTTAATCTGCCAGTTGTGAGGATTTTTGTTTTCTTTATCTTAAGGTGTAATGCATACTGGAGACTCTAGTCTTGGAACGTCATTAGTAAGTGCTTCAAGTCCTCTTCACTTTCAGCAAGCAAGACTTTGTCATTTGCATATCACAGGTCACTAATCAGTGTTCCTCCAATCCTGATGCCACATATCTTTCCATATAATCCAGCTTCTTAGATTATTTGTTCAGCACACAACTAAGTAAGGTGAAAGGATACTACCCTAATGTGACAGCAGTATGTGATTACTTAGAAGAATGTCCATATTCTTAGGAGATACACACTTAAGTGTCTATGAGTGAAGTTCATGTTAGTATCTTGTTCAAATGAATCAGAAAAAATAGTGTGTGTCAGTCTATCTAGACTCTGAAATGGTAAGGCAGCAATAAGTTAGGTCATAAATCTAGTGAAGGTTATATGGTTATTCATGCTGTTGTTGTTAAGTGTCACCGAGTCAGTTCTGACTCATAACAACCCTGTAACAGGTTTCTAAGAAGCGGCTGGTGGGTTTGAACTGCCGACCTTGTAGTTCACAGTTCAGTGCTCATCCTACAGCACCACATCAGAATTTATGAATACTCTTTTTGTCAAAAATTTTGTAGTTGGAGCCAGCTAGAAGGAGCTGCCTTTTCGGCAAGAAGAGAGAACTTTGACACCACACAAGGCATGTGCCATGCTAACCACAGCAGCTCTTATTTAGGAAATTACCTCTGATTCACACACATCTGATCGGACTGCACACAGTCCTCAGTCATTTATTTTCTCAAGGAGTGTTTGGAAAGACCAGAAGGCCAAATAAATGAGGAAAATGTTGTTGTTGTTGTTGTCAGGTGCCATCGAGTTGGGATCGACTCATAGCGACCCTATGCACAGCAGAACAGCAGAAAGAAACAATGTCCCATCCTGGGCCAACCCCACCACCGCTGCCACACTTGACGCTATCAATGATGCCACCTGGCTGATCCATCTCGTTGGGGGTCTTCCTCTTTTTCTCTGACCCTCCATCTTACCCAGCATGACATCCTACTCCAGCAACTATTCTCTCCTGACAATATGTCCAAAGTATGAAATGAAACATAGAGATGGATTAATGGAATTTTCTCCTATTACTTCTGCAGGAACCAGCATGGGAAGAACCTTCATTTACCTTTTTGCAATAGCTTATAATACATGACACAAGAGTCACTTTTGCTCCAAGTTTACATATTAGAATCATCAGGACCTTTCCAAACTGAAGGACAAATTTAATTTGATTTCATGTCATGTACAGCCCTTTCTTTTGGAATTACACAGCACCACCAAAGGATTAAATAAGACTGTTGATAGCATCTGTGAGCGTCCTATTAAGCATGCTGAGAAAACAGAGTCAGAGCAAATAACCTGGAGCAGGACATTAAGGGCAAGCAGGAAGGCTGCAGAATTGTTTAGAACACTGTAATGTGAATTAGAGAAATCAGTCAGCAGGTGCTTTGGCCCCGAGTATGTATTTAACCAGAGAGTCCAATAGGAAGGATGTTTTTAAGGGCTTCATTTAAAAAAAAAAAAAAAAAAAAGTAGTTCAGCTCAAGCCCAAAGAGAAAGGAAAACTCAGCCTAAGTCTTGCTACCAGGGTGGAAAAAGAGATGAGGGAGATGCATAAATAAGGCTCAATTTAAGGGGCTGGGGCTAAGGTTATTTCATTATGTATTTCAAAGGATCACTTGCTTCCATTCTACATATTCAGATTTTTAGTCTATAGCTTTATTTCTTAAAAAGTTAGAATTCCACCCTGTATCTTTTTCAGCTTTCACCATGTGGACCATGTATATTATATTCATGGTTGTCTCCTAATAAGATATATCTTTCATATCGTACAGATAAGACTGTGAGCTAAGAAATGTTTGTGATTTCGTTGGGAAATGTGGGAAAGGATGTGAGAAACGGAGTTTAATAAAGGATTGTGCTACTGTTTGTTACATAGTCTTACCTCAGTAGATGGAGAGTACTTTCCCGTGCTGTTGCATGGGAATATTTAAGAAGTTTTGCTAAAAGTTATTTTATTGAGTTAAAAAAAAAAAAAAAAGGAAAGAAACCTCAAGTCTTCCCATCATTTATAAAGTGAGTTGCTTCTTACCCTTCCCCAGGGGTAATTTCTTTACGCAGCTCATTTTTATCCTGGTTTGAGATTTTGGTGAGAATCATTTATTCAAAGCAGTCCATAATAAATATTAAACATACAACAGAATAATTTATTATAAGCCCAGAAAATAATGCATTTTAAACTATTTGTATTCCAAGGTGTAGGGTACATGATAAAATACTGGACTTAGTAAAATAATCCTGATTTGGGGTTTTGCTTTATTTTTTAGTATAATGTCTAACACATTATCTACCTTGCTTCTTTTAGTATCCATTTCTGAATTCAACCAAAATTTAATATAAAGAAAGGATATTTAGCTGTCCCACATATATAAATTGCCCTCTTAGGGCTCATATATTGATATTGGAAATGTTGTTTTCCCATTTCCTTTCATGGGACTTGTTTCAAAAAAGTTAGGTTAAGACATTCTAGAAGAATCTATGAGCAATGTCATTCTTATTTACAAAATGGTTTCTAAGGGGAACATTTATTCAAGACAGAGTGGTAAAGAACACATTTCAGCGACTTCACTACAGATGCCTGAGCCTGTATTTCTATATTTCCTACTATTAAGAGGAGTCAACTCTCATTTGAAACATTTTTCACTCGTTATTTCAATGACACCTTCAACAACAAGATCAACTTCCTGAATGAATCAGAGATGTATTGTTAAATATTGAAATATCCTTCTGTCACTCTGCAAGTGTGTTCTATGGCCCTGTTTCCTTGATTGACTTTCATAACAAGCAGTCATTATGATGTTAGGCTGTTTTGTATCAATATTGATAGCTAGGAAATGAAAAGTAACCTAAAGTTCATTGACATGAAAAAATCACATGTGGAGTGATGGAATGAAGCTGTGAACAAAGGACTAACATCATGTTTAATGGGTTTGGAATGCTCCCAGGTGTTTTGAGTAACTTTTTCACACATAGAGAATGCATTTGATACTTCAACAGGTGGGTGCCAAGCAACATGACTGATGAATCTAGTGACCACAAAAGAGAGTACTGGCAGGCACTTCTCTAAAGAAGAAGCCCCAGTGTTCAACATATCTAATGTAATGAATGTTTATGTGGTACCCACAGGAGAATCCCAGCATTCCATTTTAACATTTTGATAAAAAAGCTACAGATTCAATTTTGTTCTTAATAGCCATTAAGGTCCTATCTGTTAATTACAAAATGTACACAAGTACCTGATCATAATGATAATGAGAAGGATATTTAATAAGTGTTTACTATGTGCTGTTGTGTTGTTAGTGTTTTTAGTCAATTCTGACTCACAGTGACCCCATGTGACAGAGTAGAACGGCTCCATAAGGTTTCCTAGGTCGTAATCATTAAAGAAGCAGATAGCTGGATCCATACTTCCTCAGAGTCTCAAAACATCAACCTTTCAGTTAGTAGCTTAAAGCTTAAACATTGTTCCATAAAGACTCCTTCACTATGTGTTCTTGTCATTATTAGAGGCTGTTGAGTTCATTCCAATGCACACTAACCCTATGCATAACTGAACAAAGCAGTTAAGTACCATGTCCGGTGCAATCTTCACAACCATTTATATGTTTGAAGCCATTGTTGCAGCCACCATATCAATCCATATTGGTGACAGTCTTACTGTTTTTGTTTATCCTCTACTTTATTAAGCATGATGTCCTCCAGGGGGTGGTTTTTTTGGAAAACATGGCAAAGGTACATGAGACAAAGTCTATCCATCTTCTCTTATAAAGAGAATTCTGGCTAAACTTCTTCCAGACAGATTTGTTCATCCTTCTAGCAATCCATGGTATATTCAATATTCTTAATCAACACCATAATTCAAATGCTTCAATTCTTCTTTGGCACCCTTATTCATTTTTCAGCTTTTGAATGCATATGAGGTGATTGAAAATATCTTGGCTTGAGTCAGGTACACTATTTACTAGGAACATGTAAAATACTTTAATTTATTTATAAGAATGGATCGCTAGAGTAATAGAATATTAGAGGAAAACAGGTTTTATTTTAATTCTCCAATATCCTTTCCAATTTTCCTGCATCTTCATTTTATAATTCTTGCATCTTCATAACTCATCAAAATCTTCTCAATTCAGACATTGCAAAGAATCCATAATTTCATTTTATTTAATTAGCTCATCGAGGCAGATTTCTTTTCAACTCAGAGTTACTTGACAATGTTACCAAATGCCTACTGGTGTTATTTTCCTCGTTCATATTCCAGCAAACTGGGAAGTGTCTTCAGTGCCAAGTGAAGTAAAATAAATCCTGACTTTTTCAATTATTTAAATGTATTCATGATGCCAGAAAAAAAAATATATACTACAAATCAATAGATGTAATACTATTACATCTCTCCTGGATTTGCTATTTACTGGGAGTAAAACATTCTTCTTCTTTCTTAACTTTTTATTGTGAATTGATTGAAGGTTTACAGAGCAGATCAACAGTTTTACATTCAACAAATCTTATACTTTGCTTCATTACAATGATTGCAATGCCTTCCACGTATCATCAATTATAGAATATACCTCTATTCACTTTAACTCTTGCATTCCTCCCTGTGTCTCCTGCAATCTTCATCTTTCCTTTGTCAGCCTCCCTCTTGTTGTATATTGCCTGTCATGTCATCTATGTTGGCTTGTGTCTATATTCCAGCCCATTAATTATCCATCACCACCACCACACCACCACTCTTCTGTAAGTTAGTCGTACTGTGGTGGCTTGTGAGTTGCTGTGATTCTGGAAGCTATGCCACAGGTATTTAAATACCAGCAGGGTCACCCATGGTGAACAGGTTTCAGATGAGCTTCTAGATGATGACAGACTAGGAAGAGGAGTGAAAAACTATTTCCAAATATTTAGTCACTGAAAGTCTTATGAATAGCAAGAAACACTATCAGATATAATGCCAGAAAATGAGTTCCTCAGATTGGAAGGTGCTCAAAATGGAAATGGGAAAGAGCTGCCTCCTCATCAAAGTAGAGTTGACCGTGATGATGCAAATAGAGTAAAGACCATAGGAGAAAAGCCCACAGGACTTTCATTTGCTGATGGGGCACAACTCAAAATGAAGAGAAATATCTGTAAACATCCAATGAAAATCAGAACATGGAATTTAGGAAAGTATGAATTTAGGAAAATTGGAAATTGTCAAAAATGAAATGGACCACATAAAAATCGCTATCTTAGGTGTTAGTGAGCTGAAATGCACTGGTATTGGCCATTTTGAATCTGACAACCACATGGTTTACTATGCAGGGAATGACAAATTGAAGAGGAATGGTGTTGCATTCATTGTCAAAAAGAACATATCCAGATCAGTCATGAGGTACAATGCTGTCTGTGATAGGATAATATCCATGTGCCTACAGGGAAGACCAGTAAATACCACTACTATTCAAATTTGTGCAACAACCACTAAAGCCAGTGAAGAAGAAATGGAAGAATTCTACCAACTTCTTCAATCTGAAATTGATCAAACATGCAATCAAGATGTATTGATCATTACTGGTGATTGGAATGCAAAGGTTGGGAACAAAGAGGAAGGATTAGTAGTTGGAAAATATGGCCTTGGTGATAGAAATGATGCTGGAGATCGCATGATAGGATTCTGAAAAATAAATGATTTGTTCATTTCAAATACCTTCTTTAGACAGCATGGACCTCAACAGATGGAATACATAGAAATCAAATTGGCTACATCTGTGGATAGAAATCATGGAAAAGCTCCACTTTATCAGTCAAAACAAGGCCAGGGGCAGATTGTGAAACAGACATCAATTGTTCATCTGCAAATTCAAACGAAAGCTGAAGAAAACGAAAACAAGTACACGAGAGCCAAAATATGACCTTGAATATATCCCACCTGAATCTAGAGATCATCTGAGGAACAGATTTGATACATTAAACAATAAAGACTGAAGACCAGAAGAGTTGTGGGATGACATCAAGAACATCATATATGAAGAAAGCAAAAAGGCAACTCACTTGTCTATGCCAAGAAATTTGGAAGACAACTATCTGGCCAACTGATTGGAAGATATCCATATTCATGCCCATTCCAAAGAGAGGTGACCCAATGGAATGAGGAAATCATCAGGCAATGTTTCTGATATCCCATGTGAGTAAAGTTTTACTAAATGTAATACAGAAATGACTATAACCATACATTGCCAGAGAACTTCCAGAGGTTCAAGCCGAATTCAGAAGAGGACATGGAAGGAGGGATATCATTGCTGATGTCTGATGGATCTCGGCTAAAAGCAGAGAATACCAGAAAGATGTTTAAATGTGCTTTACTGACTATGCAAAGACTTTCAACTGTGTGGCCCATGACAAACTTGGATAACATTGTGAAGTATGAGTATTCCGGAACACTTGATTATGCTCATGAGGAATCTGTACATGGACCAAGATGCAGTTGTTCGAACAGAACATGGGAACACTGAATGGTTTAAATTTTAAGAAAGGTGTGCG
>NW_006408519.1:20081135-20105052 GCF_000296735.1 Chrysochloris asiatica | reverse complement strand
TGTTGGCTGTTACCATTGATCAGGTGGTATAGAAGCTTATACTGGCTCTTGCCCTGTGGATGGAGCTGCAGAGAGTCCAGTGTGGCTGGGCTGTATGGACATAGTTGCTATCGTCTTTCCCGTTGCCTGTGTGAATCTGCTTTCCCAGGTTACTCACAAAAGCTCATGGGGATCACACCATGTCTGGCCAGCAATCTGTTAGTCAGTCTCCCTCTCTCTGTCCCTGCTCAACTTCATCTCCCAGTAAGCACTCAATCCTCTGAAGTTCAGGTTTACAAGATTATCATCCGTGTCTATATATCATTTGGTGTTTCCTATCTTCATTGTAGAACATCTGTGTAACACATCTTCTAGTCTATCATCTTTCCAGAAATCCTAGTAAAACATTCTTAAAGGAGGACAGTTAAAAATCTTTCAAACCCTTGAGATATTATTAGAATAAGTTGCCACTTAATGTCATAATATAGCTATGTCAACATGACTATCCCCTCCAAAAAAATTAAAATGTAAAAAAAAAGAGTAGTGTGTTTATGATTATTTAAATGCTAGGAATGTCTGGTTTTTACTTAAATAAAATTAAGTGTACACTATTATTTGCTCCATTATAAATGGAGATTTCAGTTGCCCTACAGCAAAACAAACAAGCAGACCTCTTTCTCCCTTAATATTTTGTCCTTGGATTACTTGATGGTTGGACATTGCCTGAGTGTGCAAAGGAAACACTATTCTATTGCTTCCTAGGAGGCCTTGTGTGGTGATTTGGGTTATTGTTCTGGACTGCAAAGTCAGTTTGAACCACAAGGTTGGTGGTTCAAGCACACCAGCTGCTTCTTAGAAACCTTACATAGGGTCATTATGGATCTGAACCAACTTGACAGCACTTAACAGCAATAACAATAGTTAGGACTCCTAGTGTAGCACTGTAGGGAAAACATTGAACTGCTAACCACAAAGTCAGTGGTTCAAACCCACCAGCTGCTCCTCGGAAACCCTTTTCAGTGTTGCTAGAAGTCAGAACTGATTCCTCAGCAGTTAGATAAAACAACAGCAAGTGTCTCCTAATGTGTATCTGTTTCCATGGAAAATGAGTTTGTTAATATGTTCCCAGGTCTTACATTGAAAACATGGACCCTTGTCAATCAAGTTCAGAAACAATTCTTAAGCATAATTATAAACACTTTTACTTGGATGTTGCATTTGACTGATACCTTTGTTTATTTACCACCAAACTTCTCTGTGAAAGGCCAGTTTAATTCCACTCATTGCAGAGGGAAGGAAATTTAGGTCTTTCATTAACTCTCATTTTGGCCAAGAAGAAAAGACTCTGCCTCAGAGATCTAGAAATATTTCATAACAAATTGGGAAGGGCTCCTCAGAAGTTGATGGCACTGTGATCTAAAGTTAAGGAGAGTTAAGGATCAGAATGTAGATAGAGGTATCTGCATGTTTATTGCCTGCAGCTGAACTGAGAAAAAATATTTTCCTCTGATGTGACAGGATGATAACAAACAAAAAAACCTCCTGTTCTATGGTTTATTAAGTTAAAAAAGTAGATTTTCTGAACCTTCAGATTACAAGCCATACTTAAATAGCAGTTTTGAAAATGACTATTTAAATTCAGGCAAATAGAGACAAAATGAAATCGCATGGCTGCACATATTTAAAATATTGCAACAATCAGAAAAACACAAAATATTCTGGTAACAACTTTGTGATTGGTGAATACACACAAAAAATGTCTTCTAATATAAAACTTGATCTCTGTTTTCTCTCTGAAAATATTTGTCTCTATCAACAAATATGGATTTTTATTACTATCAAAAATCTGAATCTGCATTTTAGACAGAATTGGAGTTATTAAAGTCAATAGTATTGCTGTTGTTGTTGCTGTTTTTAAGGGCCACAGATTTAGCTTTGATTCATGGTAACCCTATATAGTGTTTCCGAGGAGTGGTGGGTGGGTTTGAAATGCTGACCTGTCAGTTAACAGTACATTGCTTATCCTATATTTCATTACTACGCCAGGGCTCCAGTAGTAATGAAATACAGCAAAAATATTCAGACTTGTACATATATGGGAATTAAGAAAGAGCTAAGAATTTTAAAAATACATTGTGAAAACTGGCATTATTCTACCCAATTGTTGTCCACATGGCTGTCTGCATAGTTACAGTATTTCTTCCCCGGTAAATCACAAGGCTTAAAAGTCAATGACTTTGATTTTAATGTGAAAGATAATGAAAGTTAAGTCCACCATATGGTCCATTCTATTGAGTTAGATGTATGTATGTTTTCTATGAGAAAGGAAAGTATTCACCAGTTATCAAAAGACAAAATTAGTATCAGCCTGAAAACTAAGGTACAGAAAATGTCTAGTGTTGATGGCAGTGATTTGAAAGAACAAACTTAGGTTGTATCTATAGACCTAGATACTAGACATTACTGAAACAAAAACAAAAAAACAAAACACTGTGATGGCAATGTAGAAAGAAGAAAGTATAAAATTTGTAACTGGAACAACCAGCTACAGAGACTAATAATGCAACGAATCTTTTTATTGAAATGAAACAAACAAACACTTAGGACTCAGTGACATAAATGGCCAGGTTCTTGTCTATCTCCCTCCCTTCCATTCTTTGTTCCAAAAAGATAGGATTACAAGAGTCTATGATTTGTCATGAAAACACATAACATCTTTTCTCCTTATACCATCTTTAAACTTTCTTTATTGCCAGAGATAATGTTGATTATCTAAATCTCTTGATTTTTTTCATAAATTTTGCAAAATATGCATACAGATTCTAGCAGATGAGCCTGAAAATGGAGCACTTTTTCTATTCCAATAATATCATGCTATTGGAGCACTTTTAGCAACCACATCGGGCAACGAGGTATATAAGTGTGTATGCGTACAGTGTGTATGTCTATATACAATGTGTGCATGTATTGTTGTTAGGTGCCTTTGAGTAGACTCAAACTCAGAGCAACCTTATGTACAACAGAAGGAAACATTGCTCCTTCCTGCACCATCCTCACAAATTTTATGCTTGAACCCATTGCTGCTGCCAATCCATCTATCTAGGTGTCTTCCTCTTTTTCACTGATCCTCCATTTTGCAAAGCTTGCCATTCACCAGTGACTGGTCCCTCCTGATAATATGTCAGAAGTATAAGAGAAGAAGTCTTGCCATCCTGACTTCTAAAGAGTGTTCTGGCTGCTCTTCGTCCAACACAGATTTGTTTTATGTTTTTTTGTTTTTTTTGACAGTCCATCGTACTTTTAATATTCTTCTCCAACTGAAATGTTTCAACAAATAGATGACGAGCTGGAAGCACTCACTCATCTATGCCAAGAAAGTGGGAAGGCAGCTACCTGGACAACTATTTGGAAGAGATACATATTTGCGCCCATTTCAAAGAAAAGTGACCCAACAGAATGAGAAACTGGTTAAACAATAGCATGAATATCAAATGCAAGTGAAATTTTGCTGGAGATATTCAAAACAGTTGCAGCAGTACATTGCCAGGGACCTGCCAAAAATTCAAGCTGGATTCAGATGAGGACATTGAACTAGACATATCATTGCTGAAGTCAAATGTATCTTGGTTAAAAGCAGAGAATCTCAGAAAGATGTTTACTTGTACTTTATTGACTATGCAAAGTCATTAAACTGCAGATCATAACAAATATGGATAATATTTCAAAGAATGAGGGTTTTCAGAACACTAAAACTGTGCTCTACATAGATCAAGAGACAGTCAATTGAACAGATTAGAGTATACTGGCTGTTTCAAGATCAGTAAAGGTATGCAAACAATCTGTATCCTGAGCAAATAATCTGAGAAACTGCATTATATGAGGAAAAAATGTGACATTGGATCGGAGGAAGACTCATTAACAATCTGTGATATGTAGATAACACAACGTTGCTTGTTGGATGGGAAGAGGATTTGAGATACTTACTACTGTAGATAAAAGACCACAGCCTTCAGTTTCAATTGCACCTCAACATAAAAAGTTTTAAAAATATCCTCAAAACTGTACCAATAAATGGCATCCTGACAAATGGAGAAAAGATTGAAATTGTCAAAGACTTCATTTGGCTATATTTCACAATCAACACTCATGAAAGCAGCAGTCAAGAAATCAAATGACTTCTTGCATTAGGCAAATATGCTGCAAAAGACCTTGTTAAAGTTGTAAAGAGCAAAGAAGTCAATATGAGGACTAAGTCAATTCATGGCATTTTCAATCACCTCATATGTATGTGAGTGTGGATAATGCATAAGAAAAACCCTAAAAGAATCAATACGTTTGAATTAAGATGTTGGAAGAAAATATTGAAAGTAGCGTGGACTGCCTAAAGAATAAACCATCTGTTTTAGAAGAAGTACAGCCAGAATAATCCTTAGAATCGAGGATGGCAAAATTTTGTCTCATTGTTTGGACATGTTATCAAGAGGGATGAGTTCCTGAAGAAGGACATCATGCTTGATAGAGTAGAGTGTCAGAAAAGGAAAGAGGAAGACCTCCAACAAGATGGATGGACACAGAGGCAGCAATGATGGGTTCAATCGTAACAACAATTGTGAGGATGGCGCAGGACCACACATTGGCATTGTTTTGTTCTATTGAGCATGATGGCACTATAAGTCATAACTGACTCAGTGGCTCATAACAACAACAACAACAACATACATACATAATCAAAGAAGTCCAGGCTGCATTGAAGACATTAGTTTTTAAAAAAAAAAAAACAACAACAACAACAACAAAAACAGGAATCTAGGAATTGGCAGAATACCAACTGAAATGTTTCGACAAACTGACTCAGCACTCGAAGCACTCACTAGTCTATGCCAAGAAATTTGGCCAACCGATTGGAAGTAATCCATATTTGTGCCCTTTTCAAAGAAAGGTGACCCAATAGAATGTGGAAATTATTGAACACATCATTAATATCGTATATAAATAAAGTTTGCTAAAGATAATTCAGACATAGTAACAACAGTACATCAACAAGTAGTTGGCAGAAATTCTAGTTGAATTCAGAAGAGGGCATGGAACAGGGATATCATTGCTGATGTCAGATGGATGTTTAGCTGAAAGCAAATACCAGAAGGATGTTTATTTGTGTTGTATTGACTTTGCAAAAGTCATTCAACTGTGTGGATCATAACAAACTATAGATAACATTATGAAGCTATGAATTTCAGACCACTTCATTGTGCTCATGAGGAACCTCTATACATACCAATAGGTAGTTGTTTGAACAGAACATAAGGATACCGTATGGTTTAAAATTAAGAGCACTGGACTGCAAATCACAAGGTTGATGATTCTAGCCCACCAACTGCTCTGCAGGAGAAAGATAAGACTTACTACTTTGGAAAAATTGACAGCCTTGGAAACCCTATACAGGGTAGTTATGAATCAGAATTAACTTGATGGTACTTTACAACAACATATCTGTGCAACATCTAGAATAAATAAGACTGGAGAAGAATTGATTTAAATTGATTCAAATATATTTGAATTGTGGTGTTGGTTAAGAATATTCAATGTACCGTGCATTGCCAGAAAAAATAACAAATCTGTCACAGAAGAAGTACAGCCAGAATACTCCTTAGAAGTGAGGGTGACGCAATTCTATACCTACCATTGGAAAAGTTCCTTATGCTTAGTAGAGGGTCAATGGAATAAAGAAAAAAACACTCAGTGAGATGGATTGACACGGTGGCTGCTTCAGTGGATTCAAAAAGAATCATCATTGGGAGGGTGCTGTCGGACTGGATAGCATTTCATTCTGTTGTGCATAGTGCCACTACTGTAAGTGGAAACTGACTAGACTGCACCTAACAGAGACAACATGTATTTATAGGTGCATATTCGTGGTGGTGGTGGGGGGTCGCTTTTTGCCACCAAGTCAATTCCGACTCATAGGGACCCTGTATAGGGTTTTTGAGGCTATACACCTTTATGGGAGTAGAAAACATTGTCTTTCTTCCACAGATCGACGGATAGATTTTAACTACTAACCTTATGGTTAGCATCCCAGGTCTTAATCTATTACACTATCAGGGCTCTTTGTGCATGTACATATATATGTATTGTCATTGTTGTTAAGCGTTTTGGAGTCTCTTTAGACATATGGTTTCCTAGGCTTTAAAATCTTTTGCTGGAGTAGGAAGTCTCATCTTTTTCCCACCACGTGTCTGATGGGCTCGAATCTCCAACCAGGTTACAAATTGGGCTGCTAACCTCAGCATTGGCAGTTCAAAACTACAGCTGTTCCACAGGAGAATGATGAGGCGTTCTACTCCCATAAAGATATACAGCCTCGGAAATCCTGTGCAGGGTCACTATGAGTCGGAACCGACTCCTTGGTACTTAACAACAACATAGATAGATAGATAGATAGATAGATAGATAGATAGATAGATAGATAGATAGATAGATAGATAGATAGATAGATAGAGTTCTGGTGTGGCGCTGTGGGATAATGCATCACACTGAGACTGCAAAGTCGTTTGAACTGCAAGATCGGTGGTTCAAGCTCACCAGCTGCTCCTTGGAAACCCCATACAGGGTCGCTATGGGTTGGAATCCACTCGATGGCACTTCATACCAACCAACCAACAAACAAATAGCTCTGGTAGCATAGTGGTTATGAGTTGGGCTGCTAACCTCAAGGTCAGCAATTCGAAACTACCAGCGGTTCCATATGAGACAGATGAGGCTTTCTGCTCCAGTAAAGATTTACAGCCTCAGAAACCCTATACAGGGTCGCTATGAGTCGGCACCGACTCCCCAGCATACAACAACATATATACATATATACAGTAGTGGTGATTATGTGCCATGGACTTGGTTCTGACTTATAACAAACCTACATAGGGCTTCCGAGGCTGTAAATCTTTATAAGAACAGAAAGCCTCATCTTTCTCCTGAGGAACCGCTGGTAGTTTTGAACTGCTGACAGTGAGATTACCCTCCAGACTCAGACTCATAACCACTATGCTACCAGAGCTATTATATATATACACACACACACAAAAAAAAAAAAAAAAAAATTTTATATATGTACAGACATATTATTGTTGTGTGCCATCAAGTCGGTTTCGACTCATAGCAACCATGTATACGGTTTCCAAAGAGAGGCTGGTAAATTTGAACCGCTGACCTTGAGATTAGAAATCTAGTACGTATCCTATAGTGCCACACAAGGGCTCCATAAATACATGTATATTTATGTAGGCCAAAAACTATTGCTACTAGAGCCTAGTTCAAACATGCTCAGACTTATTCTAAACCAAGCATGTCTCCGTGATCAGAGACAGCAGACAAGTTCTCTCAGTCATACACTTACTTGTACGCTTGTCTTGGTCTCATTAGGATGTCTTCTGAAAAAAGGTCAAACCGAAGCAGATTCTAAAGGGCCAGTTAAAGTCAAGGCAGGAAGGTCAACTTAGAAAGTTATGGATACTAGTTTGGGGGATTCCAAAAGGACCATCTTTATAGAGTTTCTCGAAAACCAGAAAGCAATCATGGGGAAGCAGTTTTAAGAAAATTGAGCTTGCAAAGGTAAGAATAAGGTCAGGAAAGGTGCACTGAGGCTTTTTTTTTTTTTTTTTTTTTTTTTTTTACCACAATGCATCTGCTCGTTCTTCCAGGTTAACAAGGACTATCCTATGAGAATTTCATTGACAAATCTTGTCCCATTCACCTTGCATCCCTAGATTTCCTTTTGTTCCCAATATTCTGAGAACATTTCAAAGGAACATCTCTGAGTCCCTGAGATGCGAAAACTGATGTTCTGACATAGTGTAAACCAAAGAGCTCAGAAAACTTCAGGCAAGAGCTAGAGTGATGGAAAGTATAAAGCTACCTTCAGAAAAGTATAGACATCGTGGAGGATAACTTCTCAGTTTTATATGTTCGTTTAACAGGGGCACCTATGATTTTGTAGCAATATGTTTTGACTTACCACTGTATATACAAATATATATGTATATACATATAACTATTTTACATAGAGGGAAATACTAGACATCAAATTCACCCTAAAAGCGACGATATTGCCGCTCCATGAGAAGCATTGGGAGGCAAAATCACTCCATGTAATTTAACAGCAGCGGCTTATTCTTGTTTGAATTATATTTATGAGATAAGCTTCAAATTCTGCTAAAATATCATAAGTGTGGATGAGGGATGAAGTGGTAGAAACACTTGGATCAACAGTTTTCAAACATATTTAGTAAAGGACTCTTTTCCCAAAGCAAAAATCTTGTGACAAAACCCTATGTATAAGAACATTTTTAAATAAATTTGTAACAACTATGGACCAGTGGTGTTTTGTTCTGTCGTACATTGAGTCACACTATGGATCGGAGCCAACTCAATTGCACCGAACAACATCAAAAGGTCTTAAAAGATGGAGGTTGTTTTGATAAATTAAAAATTTGAAAATGAGTTTTACAGATTGTACTCAGTAGGCCTCAGCATTCAATATATTTGCTTTTTTTTGTTTTGTTTCTACAAAATTGAGCAATTCCTAATTCATATATATAAGTCATTGCACGTAACATCAGTTTTAGACAGCTTGCAAGATGGTCGAACAAACTTCCACTGATATTTGCAATAAGATAAGCTTATCTGGATGTATAAATTAGTGTGTCCTTAGACATCATCAACATGTTAAACTATAAGTATTGTTTTTATTACATGTTTTCAGTCAATCAAAATATTTGTAATGAAATTTAAACTAACTCTTGGAACCCTCCAAAGCATCTCTTGAGAGCTGGTAGGGTGGTACAACTGGGAAAGGGCTTGCTTAGAGGCTCCTAAGAAAGCCTGCTCCAAGATACTTCATTGAAACTATGAAGATGGATCTGTAGGATAAGTACTAGACTGTTAATTGCAAGGTGGATGATTCAAACCAACCACTTTGTGGAAACCCTGTAAAGGGTTGCACTGAGTTGGAACCAACTTGATGACACTTAACACCATCAGGAAGAAATAACAGTGGCATTTTAGTCATTTAGTGTAGAGATTCCTTAGAAACTTCTGCCCACCAACATTATCAATTTTCTCTTCTAATAACTCAGACACAAGCAATCCATGTCAATTCAGGTTATAACCCACAGCCACTGAAAAAAGTTACTCACAAAATTACAGTTATCATTGTGCTTAAAATGTCAGTTGTTCATAGTTAAGTAAAGATGGGTGTTGTTGTTGTGGTTGTTAAGTGCCATCGAGTCAGTTCCGACCCATAGGGATCCTGTATAGGGTTTCCAAGGAGCAGCTGGTGAGCTTGAACCGGTGACCTTGCAGTTCAAATGGCTTTGCAGTCTGGCACATTAACCCACAGCACCGCAGATTAGGCTAATGGAAAGTATTAATCTATAGGGATAAAGAGTCAAAGAGGAGGAAGTATATATAATTAACAAGAAAAGAGAAAGTTATAGATACAATTCAAGTAAAATAAGAGTGAATTCACCCAGTTCAACCCTACGCCTTGCTTGAAAACTAACCAATGTTAGCTGCTGCTACATCTAAAGAGCCTACCTACAACAATCCCCTAAAACTGGATTAGGGATCCTTCGCCTAGTAGTGGGGTGAATAGAAGTATATTGTAGCATTGTTTACTTGTTTTTTCAAATATCTTTTCCAGGATCCAAGTACAGATGTAGATTGTGACACTCTCTGCCTGTTACAAGTATACACACCTACTTGGCTATAACTGAGGTTAGCTTACAATATTTGTGAGGACAGATAACATATTCACCATTGACACCATTATATTCCCAACCCCTACCTCAATGCTTACATACAGTTGGTCCCTACCAAACATTTGTGCAATGATTTAACAGATGAGGGAATCGAAGTTATCCATGACTCATCTCATAGGAAAGATGAATTATAAAACAGGATGAGCAGCAATGTTACCCAAGTATGAGCATATTTTGTATCAAGAGTGAAAGAAAAGACAAACATCCAAATATATATTGGCAAAGCTAAATTTTTATGGTCCTTGATTTTTGTGTTTGTTCCATCTAAATACAAATGCTGTGACCTCCTTAGATTTCCTCAGCCTAGAAAGGGGTGAGACTAGATCACTTTTAGTATGATCCATCACTAGATATAGCTCTCAGTGGAGGAAGTGGTGATGTTGATGAATAAGCAGAAGGCATTTCCTCCCCAGGAGAGATGTTAGAAGGAGGCTGATGTCCTACAAGGGCTGTTTTTCATTGAGATGCAAAGTTGAGATCTTAATCTCTTGGAACATTGCTAGTTCCCTCGACTGCTCAGTAGGAGACA
This sequence comes from Chrysochloris asiatica, assembly GCF_000296735.1. NCBI lineage: Eukaryota > Metazoa > Chordata > Mammalia > Afrosoricida > Chrysochloridae > Chrysochloris > Chrysochloris asiatica. The sequence continues at coordinate 20,094,732 of NW_006408519.1, read as the reverse complement.
GCCAATAAAAATAATAATATATAGTATCGTACATTTCTACAGCTTTTTCAGCTCTTAGAGCACTGTCATATTCATCACCTTATGAAATTTTCACAGTGGGCTTATAAAATAGAAAGGATAAGAATTTGACAAGAGAGCTAAGGCTCAGAGATGCGATCCATGTTCACGTGGCTAGAAAGTGGCAAATTTGGGATGAGAACTTTGGTGCTTTCTGTCCGTTCCCAGGTGATCACTATTTTATAAATTCAGTCCTGAAGAAATTGCTTGTATGAAAAAAATCCACCAAAATGTCTTTCTAGATTTGGGAGAGAAAAAAAAAAACAGTACAGAAGCTTTCTTGTCTTTTACTTGTGCAACTATGGGGATGAAACCCAAGCACACAAAAAAGTATCTCAGTTGAACCTGCTTAGATGTTCATAAAGACACTTCAGGGAATATGCATCACTCAGTGTTTTAATTAAACTAGTATGGTACTGAATGAGCAATTGCAGTTACACTTTTAATGAGAGTTGCAATATTATATTTTAATACCTGATGAAGTATATGTATTGTATGCAGAACATTTTATTCCAAAGCACTTAAAATATGGCCACCCATTCATCCATTCCCTTGCCCTTGAGAAAAAAAGAAAGAGAAAAACATTGTCCCTCAAATCAGTTTGTATAATGACGGGAATTTCCAGAACTCTCATCATATGTTTGAAGGCTCCTTTAAAAGTTCATAACTACAGAGACACATCTGTCCACCATCAACTCCTATAATCCAATCTTTCTAAATGACCTGAAACAGAAGTGTGTTTCCAAATCCCAGAGCCCTTCCCTGTTACAGCTATATATATGTCTAGCACTCCATTTTACCTTACAGGATATGCTGAAAAACTGACCTTTCTTGATCTGGACACATAAGGAATCAGAAAGTGTTTTCCCTTTTTGTACCTGAGAGAGGAAGAGAGCAGAATTGGCCAGGATGCATGCCATACTTAAGGATATGGACACAAGCAATCGCCAGAAATCCTGGAGTGATGGCAGTCAGATGTGGCAGGTGGGAATGGAACAGAGATATATCAATTAGATGTATGTGGTCTCTCCAATAGGAAGGACATTTCTAATTCCTTCTGCAGGTGGAAAGTACAAAGAGAACTTCTGTTCAGTAGTTCTTCATGGGCTGACTGTGAATCTTAATAAGAGCTTAAAATTCATATTAACATGTGGACTATAGAGTAAATAAAAGTTTTCTTAAGTGTTTTTATGATTTTTTTCCTCCCAAATGTATGCAGATATTTAAATAAACAAAATTAGCAGAATTAAAATATAAAGCAAACCATTGGATTGTTGTGATCCATAGATGTTTTGTTGTCTGATATTTTGAAAACAGATCACCAAGACTTTCTTCATAGTCAGCCTTAGTCTAGAAACAGCTGAAACCTATTCTGCATCATTGTTGGTGTTGGTGTTAAGTGCCATGCTGTGGAGTCTGCTCCAACACATAGAGACCTTGTATAGGGTTTCTGAGGAGCTGCTGATCATAACAATATACAAGTGTCCACGGACAACAGGTGAGGTGGTGGCTGTGTTTGAAATGTACTGGCTGGGAATTGAACCTGGAGTTCCTGCATGGAAGATAAGAATTCTACAACTGAGCCACCATTGTTTTGTTGTTGCTGTTGGTAAGTGCCATTGAGTAGGTTCTGATTCACAGTGACTCTGTGTAGGGTTTCCAAGAAAAGGTTGTTGGATTTGAACTACTGATCTTGTAGTTCAAACTGATCTTGCAGTCCAGTGTTTATCTCAAAGTGCCACACCATTGATTTAGTAATAAAATTTCTCAATAAAAGTTTACAAAGAATATAGCTATACTCAAATGGGAAACTGTCTATTTTTACATAGTAGGAGCCCTGGTGTGGCACTGTGGTTAATGCGCTGGGCTGCAAAGTCACTTTGAACCACAAGGTCAATAGCTGCTCCTCAGAAATCCTATACAGGGTCACTAAGGGTCACACCTGACTCAATGGCACTTAACAACAACAACAATCCCTTCACTCAAAAAGTTTATGAACCACTGATGTAAAGGAGAAAACCAAGGTTGTTCAACCTGCCTAGGAAGTGTATGACATAATTAGGAGAAGAACTAAAATCTCCTAACCTCCAGTATTGTTGTTGTTGTTATGTGCCGTCGAGTCGGTTCCAACCCATAGTGACCCTGAACAGGGTTTCCGAGGCTATAAATCTTTACGGGAGCAGAAAACCTCATCTTTCTCCTGTGGAGCAGCTGGTAGTTTTGAACTGCTGACCTTGCGGTTCGCAGCCCGATTCATAACCACTTCGCTAGCAGAGCTCCTTGACATCCAGTATTAGGTTCTCTCTAATTTTTGCCAGACTGCAAAACCATTTGAACTGTAAAGGTTGGCGGTTCAAGTTCACCAGCTGCTCCTCGGAAACCCTATACGGGGTCGCTATGGGTCAGAATCGACTCGATGGCACTTAACAACAACAACAATTACTCAATGTACTTAACAACAACAACCTGCAGTGATACTGAGCTGCTACAAAGTACAGGTAGTGATCAAAGTCTAGGTTACACTTAGCTGCATAAAGAAATGCAAATGTATACCTCGCTTGGGAGCACAGTAGCGCTATAAAACACACACTGGAGTGCAAACCACGTGGTTGGTGGTTCAAGCCCACCAGTCACTCCATGGGAGAAAAACGAGACTTTCTGCCCCCTCAAAAGACTTACAACTTTGGAACCCCTACACATGGTAGCTATGAATTGTAACTGACTCAACAATAGTTAGCCACAATAACAATATCCCAAATTATAGTCAATTTTTTAAAAAACTATGGCCAAAATAAGTCACAATCTCAAACTGAAAATTCCTTGGGCACATTCTCCAAAGAAGACATGGGTTTTCAAATTGTTCTGAGAGCAAAGGAGTGAGCATCAAAAAGTAACGAAAAGTGAAACACTAGTTCCATCCCACACCCCACCCCTGAATTTGGAGTCATTGTTTTTAACTGGGTAATTGATGGTGGGTTTTTACCATAATCCCTTCATCTATATGGTTATGGGTTAGAGTTAGCTTAAATGGGCATTTGTGTGGGAATTAAAAGCTACTGTAAAGCATAAGCCATTACTCTTACACAGCTGTGTGACTGACCTGGTGAGGAGCAGTCATGGGGTGGCTGCTGGGTCTCAGCTTGTCTTTGTTCTCCTCCATGCTCTGTCTAATTCATCTTCCTGATGAACTGATGATCCTGTTGCCAAATAGGTCCCCCTAGTGGTGTGGCATCATGGGCTAATGCGTCAGACTGCAAAGTCGTTTGAGCTGCAAGGTCCGTGGTTCAAGCTCACCAGCTGCTCCTTGGAAACCCTATACAGGGTCACTATGGGTCAGAATCAACTCGATGGCACCTAACAACCCATGGCATCAAATATCCAAAATGCCCTAGTTACACAGAAAGACTGCTTCCCCAGAGACAACAGTTCCCAAAGACTGTTCCATCTCCCTCTTCATGGTGATTTGACTTGGTGGTCAGGTGTATTTTGTTTCTTGCATTTCCCAAACAGTGCTTTAGGTGCATCGTCAGTGACTATTTCTCTAAGTTTCTCATTCTAACTCTCCAGACCGTTATAGAGACTGTTTTCCTGACTGAACCCTGAAAGAGGGTTTTAATTTAAAACACAAAAGTAAACACAAAATGGAAAAAGATAAACAATCCACAAAGTGACCTTCTGAGAGATGATTTGTTATAGTATTGCTAATGGGGCTATATTAGCTGAAAATCTAAATTTCTATAACCACGTTACAGAGGTTGAACTGATAATAGTAATATTTACTATTTAGTGAGTGTTTATTTTTCTCCTATATTATAATTCCTTTGATAACCCTTCAATGAAAGTATCATCAATGTACAGATGATAAAAAATACAGGCTACAAGTGACTTGGAGTCCTGGTGTGGCATCATAGGATATGTACTCTATCTCAAGCTTGGTTTGAATGGCAAGGTCAGCAGTTCAAACTCACCAGCTGTTCCTCCAAAACCCTAAATAGGGTTGCTATGAGTTGGAACAAACTCGATGGCACTTAGCAACAACAATAACAACAAGTGACTTTAAGGAACTTGGATAGGAATTAAACAGTAGAAAGTATTGGATTCATGTCTACTTGATTCCATTCTGTCTTCCAATTGTTCTTTCAACTGAGTTCTTCTGATAATTAAAAGTCCTGAAATTTGAAAATAGGACAATTGTCACTGAGTATATTTCACCTTAAGCTGCCTTAATTATTGCCTGTTGTATTATATTCAAATTGTTTGAGTTACAATTTCATCACTTACAATAGAATATTTACTAGTTTGTATAAGAGATTCTGGATCCAGAAAATACTGCAGTTAATAAAGATTCTCAACAGAGATAATTAATTGACCTTTCCTTTGATTGAGTAGCAAATTCCTTAAGCCCACCCAAGTCCCTTTAATTTGGTAATCCCCGAGAAATAGCTCTGATATTTTATTTTCTCAGACACATTTGACTCTAAGAAGCAATTGTCTTTTATACCCATTTTTTGTGATCATTCACTTGCAGGAAAAACTCCAAACTGCATGAAATAAATGATATTGTTAGTGTTGTTGTTAAGTGCATTGAGTTGGTTCTGATACACAGAGACCCAGTATAGGGTTTTTGAAGAGCAACTGGTGGGTTTGAGCCACCAGCCTTATGATTCAAACCAAGCTTTCTGTCTAGTGCTTATTTTACAGTGCCACACTAGGAATTGTTGCTAGTGCATTTAGATTGATACCCACTCATAGCAACTCTGAATAGCAGAACAAAATCCTGACTGTTCTGGTGCTATCTTCACAGTTATCACTATGTTTAAGCCCATTAGTGCAGTCACTGGGTCAATCAATTTCATTGAAGTTCTGTCTCTTTTTCTGACTCTCTACTTCACCAAACAAGATGTCCTTCCCTCAGGACTGGTCCCTTCTGATAAGATGTCTAAAACAAATGATATGAAATCACACCATCCTTGCTTCTAAAGAACATTCTGACTATACATCTTCTAAGACAGATTTTTTTTCATAGTTTTGGTGGTCTCTGGTCTAATCAAGATTTTTCACTAATACCGGAATTCAAAGGTATCAATTCTATTTCCATCTTCCTTAGTTATAATCCATTTTTTTCCTGCATATGAGGTGATTAAAAAGATCATGGTTTGAGTAAAGTTTGTCTTAGTCCTCAAGGTGACATCTTTGCTTTTAACATTTTAAAGAGTTCTTTGTCAGCATATTTGCTGAACGTAATTTTTGTTTGATTTCTTGACTGCTGCTTCCATGGATGTTGATTATGGAGACAAGTAAAATGAAAACCCTGACAATTTAAATCTTATCTCTATTTATCAAAATGTTGATTATTGGTCCAATTGTGAGGACTGTTGTCTACTTTACAATCAGATGTAATTCATACCGAAGCCTGGAGTCTTTGATCTTCACCAGTAAGTGATTTGAGTCACATTTGCTTCCAGCAAGCAAGGTTTTGTTTTCTACCTATCAAGTCTTCTTTCAATCCTGGTGTCACTTTTGTTCTTCGTACAGTCCAGCTCAGTATAAAGATTCAGTAAGTATGATGGAAGGATAAAAGACTGATGCACACTTGCCTGATTTTTTTGGTTCTTGTTAAGTGCCATCAAGTTGGTTCCAACTCATATCAACCCTGTATAGGGTTTCCAAGGAGCAGCTGGTGAGTTCAAACTGATCTATCCTACAGTACCACACCAAGAGTCCTGATTTTAAACCACACAATTCCCCCTGTTATGTTCAAACTGCCTCGTATCCTTTATACAATTAAGTGTTCTGGAGTTCCCAGTTTTTGACATTGTTATCCATATTTTGCTCTAATCCAGTCAATGGAATGCCTTTACACAATCAATATAAAACATATAAACATCTTTCTAGTATTCTCTGATTTCAGGCAAGATCAATCTGAGATCAGCAATGAAATATTTTGTTCTACATTCCACAAATCCATGAAGATTTGAAATAACTTTTCCTCCCTTTCACAAAAAATAAAAACCATACAGACATGAATTGTGCATCTATGTTGGGAAGACAGGGTGTAAAGAGAATGTAGAGATATTCTTAAACAAGCAAGACACTCATCCACTGAAATAGAAAATTACTGTAATGTACTGCTAGATTATCATTGAATTGTAAACATGAAGCTAATTTAGTTGTTTCTTTTGTAATCTACAAAAATAGTGGATTGGAGGTGACCAAAGGAAATGAGCTTGGTCTAAATCAAAACAGTTAGAAATCAGTAACAGGTTAAAAGTATGACCACTGCTAAAGGCAACATATAACCCTAGATGATATGAGGAAGATAAATACATCCTGACTCTTAATTTCATTCTATATTCAGTCTCTAGAGATAAATCCTTAATGATGTCCATTCACTCCTATCTCCACCTGTACAATGCTAATCTTTAATGCCAGGGGTCAATTTAAAAGACAAAAGAGATTATGGTGATTTGTTCTTTACTTTTAATTTAAGCCTTTTGTTTTTCTTTCATTGCTTTTGGGCCAATTTAACTATACCTGAAACTCATTTATAGCATTTAAACATTTTTAAAACATTTAGAACTTCCCCCCAGTTGTAGGAATAGTCAAAAACCAACAACAAAAAATTCATACATGTTAGGTGATTACAACAAACTCTTTTACAAAGATTCTTTCAGATAAATTTCTCAGTAACAAAATTTGAAATGAGCAAAGCTGCAGATTCAAAGTGTTTTCAACTGAGACTGCTAGTCTTTGTTAATCTGTGCTCAGTGGTCAAGTCTAGCATGAAAGCAAACTTCACATACCTCCTTAACCTGTTTGGTATATTTACAAATGCAAAAATTTACAAACAGTACTAATGTCATCTCTTTTCAATGGCTCACATGCTGTCATGAATCCTTGCTTGCTTTCCCAAGTAATCACAATTAATCAGAGAATTTACAGGTATAAGGAAGGATCTGAAAGCTTAAAAAGGGCAAACTTTTTAACAATAATCTACATTGTGAATGATTCTGGAATATTAGTTGTAAATGAATATTGTAAATTCATTATGGATAGAGCTCAAACTGAGAAGAAAAATCTTCCTCCTCAACACTCCTGGTTTTTTAAATCTTTCTCCTGGGAACCCTCACTCTCTCCTCTCTACTTCAAGACCTTCATCTTGACCTTTGCTTCTTTTCTGCAAGTAAATGAGAATTCTCATGGTGGAATATGAGGAAGTTATCGATCCCAGACTTTTTACCACCATATTAAAAGTTCCTGGAAGACAAAAAGAGACTTATAACTGAAAAAGAGATTGCCTAAGTGAGTAAGAGTTTACACTTTATCTGAGTTGTTTTTGTTGTTGCTAAGTGCCATGGAGTTGGTTCCAGCACATAGTGACCCTTTGTACAACAAAATTAAACACTACCCAGTCTTGCAACATCCTCACTCTTGTTGGTATGTTTCTTAGGCTGGGTTTTCTAGAGAAGCAAAACCAATGAAACATATATGTGTGTATATATATGTACTCCCCCCCTCCCCTCATATATATAAAGAGAAGTTTATATCAAGGAAATGGCTCATAATTGTAGAGATGCAAGAGATCCAAGTCTGGGTCAGATGAACCAAGATTGGCAGACAGAGAGTCAAGCAGGTCCAAAAGGCAGTCACACAGGTCCAAGACACAGACAGATAACAAAGAAGATCACTGGTTTCAAGTTCAAAAAGTGCAGGTTGGAAGACAAGCCAAATGCAAGATCAGACCCAGCAGAAAAACAAGCAAGATTTGCTTTGAGTGTCCATTATATTGGAAGCAGGCCACGCTCCTGAGGAACCATCTTTTCAATTGATTGGCTACTAATAGACAATCTCATAGAGTTAAATATGCCTGCTCACAGCCAATCATCATAGAATTAACTACATTTTATTATATCTCACCATAAGGAGCTCTGGTAGCGTTGTTGTTGTCAGGCGCCATCGAGTCGGAACTGACTCATAGCAACCGCATGCACAGCAGAACGAAACAATGTCCGAAACAACCTCACTACCGCTGCCACACTTGAGTCCATCAATGATGCCACCTGGCCAATCCATCTCGTTAGGGGTCTTCCTCTTTTTCTCTGACCCTCCACCTTACCCAGCATGACATCCTTCTCCAGCGACTGTTTCCTCTGGACAATATGTCCAAAGTATTTGTAGCATAGTGGCTACAAATCGGGCTGTGAACCGCAAGGTTAGTGGTTCGAAACTACCAGCTGTTCTGTGGGAGAAAGATGAGGATTTCTACTTTTTGTGTTTCTTTTCCTGTAAAGATTTACAGCCTCAGAAACCCTGCACAGAGTTGCTATGAGTCAGAACCAACTTGACAACACTTAACAACAACAACATTCTATCTTACCATGGAGACAATCATATCTTAACTGCCATAGCACAGAGAATTCTGTCCCAACAAGTTGACACAAAATCTTAGCTGTCACAATCTACTACTTGTCAGCTTGGCACCTATTAAACCATAGGCATAATCTCTAAATCAAGACATTACCAAGTCATACTTGTGCCAAATATCATAAAACTAAAACATACAACAAAAAATGCACTGATCCCATTTACATCTTATATTTCACAAATTAATAAAGAAAAAAGAAATGATGCACACAAATAAAACAAAGCTAACAATTACAGCCCTCATTTCTGCAACTGGTCACATGGCTGTAGCTGGTTCTTAGAACTGCCTTCTTCAACTATCCATTCTGCATTCTCTTTGCCTTCAGCAAGCACCTTGACTGGTTGTGGTTCTTTGCTTGGTGGTGTGACTCAAACCTTCAATCCTGAAGCATCTAGTCTATTAGTAGCCATGTAATAATTGAGTATCTGTCATTTACTGTTGACATTAATCACAGACATAGCAGTACTAAAAGATGTCCTAAGGAATCTCCTGGATTCCACACATTTTATTCTTTACCTCAATTATGTAGCATCAAGGCAATTTCCTCTTGCTATTCAGGATCAGTGGCACCACCCAAAACAGCAACTCCTTCTTAGCTTGTTGATCCAGAGGCATGAGAAGTGCAAAATGGCCAGGGAGCATTCTGAACTTCCAGTTCAATGGAATCAGTACTGTGTCTCCAGATGGAAACATTCCTTTCTTTGGAATTAAATTGTCCAGACCTGAAGAGCATAGGGTTGCATGGACAAGAAGAAAAAACATATTTTTAAGTGGGTCACTAGGAATAATAGTCATTCCCATTTCCACCCCTTGGTTCCTGGACCGGCGCATCCTGGCAATTGGTTAAACAGCACCATATATTGGCTGTTGGTTTACAGTATATACAGCGTCCTGGAGAACATTGCCCCAGCCCTACAAAGTATTGCCACCTCACTGGCACTATAATTGTGTCTTTAGAAGGTCATTCTATTATTCAATAGAGTCAACTGATTCAGAATATTGAGAAACATGGTGCAACCAGTGAATTTCATGTGCATGGACCCATTGCCGCACTTCATTTGCCGTGAAATGGGTCTCTTGATCCAAGGCAATATAGTGTGGGATATCACGATGGTGGCTAAGGCATTCTGTGAAAAGTTGGATGGTAGTGTTGACAGTAGCATGGCGTGCTGAGAAGGCAAATCCATATTCAGAGTGTCTATTCTAGGAAGAGCAAAATGCTGCCCTTTCCATTATGGAAGTGATCTGATGTAATCAGTCTATCTCCACAAGGAATGGTCTCATGTCTGAGTCTTTCAGCAGTGCTGTATCCAAGTCAACCTTTTTGAGTGGAAGTCCATGTTGCTTACTTAGCCCATGCATGACCTCCATTCTTGCCACCATGACCACTTTGTTCATGAGCCTGTTGGGAAATGACAGAAGTAGCTGAAGAAAGAGCATGATTTGTTTCCATAGAATGTGTCATTCTGTTGTTAAAATTCACAATTTTCTGTGTGTTCACATGAAACAAAAATATATTCACTTGTTTGATCCATTCAGAGAGATCTAGCCACACCCCCTTGTTACCAATTTTCCAATTATGTTCCTTTCAATTCCCTGAACCATCCGGCCAAACCATTGGCCACAACCCATCAATCAGTATACAGTCACACATCTGGCCATTTCTCCTTCCAAGCAAAATGAGCAAGCGGATGCACTGCTAGAAGTTCAGCAAATTGGGAGGATTTCCCTTCACCACTGTCTCTCAGGGTAGTCCCAGAAAGGCTCTGTAGTTCTGCTGCTGTCCACTTTCGAGTGGTAACTACATACCATGTAGAATCATCTATCTGTAACACAAGCATGAGTTTTCTCTTCTTCAGTGAACTGATAATAAGGAATTCCCCATAAGGTCAGAGGTATATACTGGGAAAGTAATGTGACAGGAGTGGAGACTATGGACACTTGGGTTACTTTCTCATGCAACTTACTTGTGCCTTCAGGTCCTTCTCGAGCCTGGTGTCATACATACCACTTCCATTTAATGATGGAGTGCTGCCTGTGCACATCCAACTGTATGATTCTGTGGGTCAGACAATAACCCAGTGGTTACGAATTGGGTTGCAAACCACAAGGTCAGCAGTTCGAAACTCCCAGCTGTTCCTTGGGAGAAAGATGAGACTTTTTGCTCCTGTAAAGATTTACAGCCCTGGAAACCCTGTACAGTGTCACTGTGAGTCGGAACCACGGCACATAACAACAACAACAACAACAACAATGATAGCTCTGGTCACATGGTGATTTGATGGTCCAGGGTTAGGTCTTCAGTTTCTATTAAGACCCAATAACAAGCCAAAAGCTGTTTCTCAAAAAGAAATAGTTATCTGCAAGCGATGGTAGGGCTTTTCTCCAAAGTCCTAAGGATCTACCCTGGGATTCACCAAGAGGACTGCCAACGACTCCAAACTGCCTCTCCATCTGACACTGACACTTCAGGCACCATTGGATCTGCTGGGTCATATGGTCCAAGCAGCAGAGTAGCTTGCATAGCTGCCTAAACCTGTTGTATAGCCTTTTCTTTTTGCAGGTCCCACTCAAAATGATCAGATTTTCAACTCACTTGATAAATAGGCTGGAGTAGAACACCTAAATGAGGGATATATTGCCTCCAAAATCCAAACAGGCCCACTAGGCATTGCATTTCTTTATCAGTTGTGGTAAAGGCCAGATGCAATACCTTATCCTTTACTTTCGTAGGGATATCTCTATATGCCCCATACCACTCAACCCCTAGAAATTTCACTGAAGTTGAAGGTGTCTGGAGTTTTGTTGGGTTCATCTCCAACCCTCTAGCATGCAGATGTTTTACCAATAAGTCTATTTTCATTGATACTTGTCCATAGTTTGTTTTGATCAACAGAGTTGAATGTCATTGCAAAGTCAATAAAGCACAAGTAAACATCTTTCTGGTATTCTCTGCTTTTGGCCATGACATCAGATGTCAGCAACGATAGTCCTAATTCCAGGACCTCTTCTGAATCCAATTTGAATTTCTGTCAGCTCACTGTCCATGTACTGCTGCAATCATTTTTTAATTATCTTGAGCAAAATTTTACTTTATGATAGTAATAATAGTTTGATGATTTCCCTCATTACATTAGATCACCTTTCTTTGGAATGGACAAAAATATGGACCTTTTCTAATCAGTTGACCAGGTAGTTATCTTCCAAACTTCATGACATAGATGAGTGAAGGATTCCAGTGGCTGCATCGGTTTGCTGAAACATTTCATTTTGTATTCCACCAGTTCCCGGAGTCTTGTTTTTAGCCAATGCCTCCAGTGTATCTTGGACTTTTTCCTTCAATACCATCAATTCTTGATCATACACTATCTCATTAAAATGATTGAACATCAACCAATAGCTTTTTTGGGTACAGTGGCTCTGTTTTCCTTCCATCTTCCTTTTTTGTTTTTTTAATTCTTGTATTTATTCATTTTAATTTATGTAATATATACACAAAGACTCATTCGCCATCTCAACTGTTTTTACATGTACAATCCAGATACATTAACTACACTCCACATTTGCACAATCAATACTACAATCCATTTCCAAATCATTTATTTTCTCTCTCTTTCCTTTTTTGATTTCCCTTCTTTCATTTTTTTTAATTTGTGGAAAATTTCCTAATGGCTATTCCTAATAAGAAAATAAATATACATTGCTTGCTTCCAATATATTACAAAATAAAGAAATAAATCAGACAACAAAGAAAAGAAAAGAAAGCAATTTCCTTTTCTGTCCTTCCTTTACTTTTTAACTGCCTTCCCCATCACCCAAGTTAGTATGTGTCTACACTATACTCAGTGGATAATTCTCCCTACCCTCCCACCTTAAGTAACCATCATAGAATGTTTATTATAGAATGAAAACCTTTTCTTGACCTTTTAGAGTAGTGGTCTCATACAATATCCCTTTGAACCTCATTTCACTCAGCATAATGTCCTTTGGGTTGCTTCATGTTGTACAGTGTTTTTCAGATTCATTGTTATTGTTTAATGCTGAGTAATATTCTATCGTGTATATGTATCAAAATTTGTTCAATCATTCCTCCACTGATGGCTATCTAGTCTATTTTCATTTTTTTGTGTGTTATTATGAATAATGCAATGAATGTTAGTGTGCAAATGCATGTTCACATCATGGCTCTTATTTCTTGAGGATACATAACATGTAGAAATGGCTGTGCCACATAGTATTTCTATTTCCAACCTTCTGAGACAATGTCATAGTGTTTTTCACAGTGGTTGCACTATTAAAGCCTCACCTACAGTGTAGGAGAGTCACATACATTCCACACCCTTGCCAGCATTTGTTTTCTGATTTTTGTTTTTTTTAATTTTGCTATTAATGCTAGAGCAAGATGATATGTCATTGTGGTTTGGATTTGCATTTCTAATGACTTTTATCATGAACATTTCTTCATGTTTGTTGGTTGTCTGAATGTCTTCTTTGGTGAAGTTTCTGTTTAACTCCTCTGCCCATTTTTAATTGGATTATTTGCCTTCTTATTGAGGTATTGAAATGTTTTCTATAAATTTTATGTTTCTTCTTGTCAATTTCTTCATAGTTTTAATGTTTTGAAAATCTTCATGCCTTTTCCTTTCTTGCTTTGATGAGGAGATATATTAAGTTTCTTTGGGACTGCCCTGTACTTTATTAATTTCTTCCTCATTTTAACACAGTCTGTTTTATCCTGAAATCTACCTTACCACCTAACCACCTAGATCTCTCTTACTATGCTTTTCCTTTCTTTTGCTTTATACCTGTCCTGATCATAGACTGACACTCTAGATCTCCTAAATTCATTCTTGTCGTTTTATTCTTCTATAGCCTCTGCCACATCTGGATTGAGTTCTGGGTGGTTCCATGTATGTCAATCTCTGGTTGTCGTCTGTTCTTGTTGGTTCTCAGTCCAAAAAAGTCCCTTTAGTATGTTTTGCAGAGCTGGCTTAGCTTTTACAAAATCCTATAATTTCTGGTTAATGTTCAACCATTTCAAGAGATACCATATGAACAAGAGCCAATGATACTCAGAGAGGAAGTCCAAAGTGCATTGAAAGAAGTGGCAAAGAA
>NW_006408519.1:20075232-20078073 GCF_000296735.1 Chrysochloris asiatica | reverse complement strand
GATAAATGGAACAAATACTGAAGTGGTCAAAAATTCATTTTGCTTGGAACAACTCTCAACACTCATGGAATCAGCAGTCAAGAAATCAAGTAATATATTGCATTAGGAAAATCTGCTGTACAAGATATGCTTAAGGTGTTCAAAGGCAGTTTGAAGATTAAGGTGCACCTGGTCCAAGCCAGGTTATTTTCAATGGTTTCAGATGCATGTGAAAGTTAAACAGTGAATAAGGAAAACAGTTGAAGTTAACGATTCTTTTGAGTTATGGTACTGGAGAAAATTAAAAGTACTGTGGGCTTACTAGAAGAACAAACAAATTTGTGTTCAAAGAAGTACAAACAGAATGCTCCATAGAAGTCAGGATGGTGAAACTTTGTCTCTCATACTTCAGACACATTATCCAAAAGGACTATTCTCTGGATAAGAATATCATGCTAGTTAAAGTGGAGCATCAGTGAAAATGAGAAAGATACCCAATGAGATGAATTGGCTCAGTGGCAGCAGCAATGAGCTCAAAGTTAACGATTGTGAGGATGGCGCAGGACCAACAATGTTTCATTCTATTGTACTGAAGGTCACTGTGATTGGAATAGACTAAGTGACACCTAACAACAACAACAAAGACTAGGATATAGATATTTATGTTTTCAATTTCATTTTTGACAACTTCCAATTTTCTTAGATTCATATTTCATAGATGCATGTTCTGATTACTAATGGATATTTATAGCTGTTTCTCTTATTTTGACTTGTGCCTCATCAGCAAATGAAAGTTTTGAAAGCTTTACTCCATCCAAGTCATTAAGGTGAAGTCTGCTTTGAGGAAGCGTCTCTCTCCTTGTCATATTTTGAGTGCCTTTCAATCTGAGAGGCTCATCTTCTGACATTATGTCAGACAATGTTCTACTGCTATTCATAAGATTTAGTGGCTAGCCATTCAGAAGTGCTTCACTTCTCTTTCCTATGTGACATGACTTCTGGTCTCACAGCAACACAAAAGCCATGATATTATGACAAATTGACACAGGTTGGTGAATTATCATGAAAAGTTGAGAGATTGGTATAATAATTTTGAGCAACTTGGGCTTCACTAACCACCTTAGTGGTCATTGCATAAACTAGTACCATGAAGTAACAGACTATGTTGAATTAGAACTGCAACTGCCATGATGCTCTGTAGTTATTTATATGTTCGTTTGTTTTTAATATGCAAATCCCACAGAGCAGACAGTTTTGTCTGTTTTACTTTGTGATGCATCCCAAGTACCTAGAACAGGTATTACAACACCACAGGCACTTATTAAATTATATCATGTTTCATAAGTGTCCAAACAAATAGATGGATTTTATATAAGAGGGCTTTGAAAATTTTGTGGAAAATGAAATTAAAAGATAAAGAAATTTTCACAGCAATGTTCATAGCAGCACTATTTACAATAGCAAAAATATGGAGACAGACTAAGTGCCCATCATTGTAATAATGGTTAAACAAACTTTGGTACATACACATAATGGAATATTATGCTACCTTGAAGAATAACAAGGAAGCTGCAAGCCACTGCATAACATAGGTGAACCTTGAGGACATTATGTTGAGTGAAATTAGTCAGTCATAAAAGGAGAAATTGCATAAGACCATTATTGTAAAAGCTTAAGAAAAGACACCACTACTAAAAGGAAAACAAAAATCTTCGTTGGTTATGCAGGGTGGTGTTGGAAGGAGGGGATGGTATAATACAGGATAGGAGATAGACACATCATAGTTTGGGTGTTGGGGAGGGCAGTTAACAAGAAAGGAGATGGGGATGGAAGAACAAGATAGGTAAGGTAGCACTGAGCAGGTTTGCATGGGCTAAATGGGAAAGAGGTGATGTATGCTCAACCTTGGAACAACAGGGATCTGTGATACAGAGATGGAGGCATAGTCTGAATTGGTAAAAGAGGAGATGTAATGTTAAGATGCTTGACTGTCTTATGAATATTGGTTTCCCTTGCCTACTATTATAAAAAAAATAAAAGAGGAGGTCTGGTAGCATAGTGTTTACGAATTGGGCTGCTAACCTCAGGGTCAGCAGTTCGAAACTACCAGCTGTTCCATGGAAGAAAGATGAGGCTTTCTACTCCTGTAAAGATTTACAGCCTCGGAAACCCTGTGCAGGATCCCTATGAGTCAGAATTGACTCCACGGCACATAACAACAACAACAACTGTTGTAAAATAGGCACTTGAGTGGGATAGAAAGGAATATCTGGAGACATGATTACAGAAAGCTTGTAAACCTGTCTTCAGCCTATAACTGATTGGAAAACCTAAATGGGATTCTAGAACTTGCCCAGTAAAATAGGCTTCTTGTAGTGTATGGGACCTTAGGTGGAATCCTGATGCCCATTCAGAACTTTCTGAGGTGAGACATCCTACTTGAAAGGACAAGCAGACCACCCTGAAGCCACTAGAGGAACAGAAGATACTTTCTGAAATAAAAAACCAGCAGGAAAAATACAAAACAAAAATGACAGTCTGATAGGCTACTACAAGGACAAGCAAGTTGTTCGCCAGGAAGCCATCAAGACAAGCAATCAATTCCCTTCAGGACACACCCCACTCCAAGACAGAAGCTCAAAGGAAACACATGGGCAAGCATATAAGTTTTCTGGTGACCATGTTGGTCAACTCGTAAGTGGAAGAGAGGGAAGTCAGCAATGAAGATATGGGCTGAATTTGACCATGTTCCATAGACTCCCAGAGAACTGGAGATGAGAGAGAAGAGGAAGGGCTGGTTGGTCCTAAGTGTGGTGAGACCTGAGGACTCCTGAGCCCATGGACAAGGACATAACCATGGAG
>NW_006408519.1:20072214-20074302 GCF_000296735.1 Chrysochloris asiatica | reverse complement strand
TATATAATTATATGAATCCTTCAAACTTCAAAAATTGAAATCTCAGAAACCCTATGAGTCAGTTCTATTCTCTCCTAAAGGTTTGCTTTAACTTGGAATAGACTCTACAGCAATGGATTTTGTTTGCTTACTTTATTCTAGAATATGTGGATGAGCTAAATTGCATTATGAAGTCATAACCCTTTAATCAATCTAAACACTTAGACAAGTCATTGGCAAGGTACAAAACTCTGGGTCTGCTATGAATGTTAGAGATAGAGTCTGGACAGTTTTCACATGTAACACTGTATGCTGAATTTAACATCAAAATGAGCATACAGTTAGGGCCTCGGATTCTATGGTACATTTATCATTAAAGAAATTATAGAATTACAAACTACAATAAGTATCCATGTTTAGAGAAATGAATACTAAGAAATCTTTGATTTTCAGACAGAAGGAAGGAAGAAGATATGAAGAATAAAGGAAGAAATAGAGGTAAAAGAGAAAAAATATATGAAAAGAGAGACATTCTTCTGTTTTTCAAGAATAGTATTACTCTTCAGAAAAATCTTTTTTATAATACAAAGTAATTTCTATATTTGATATGTCAGAAGCACACATTATTAAAAGGCCATGTTGTTTTTCTCTATGATATGACTGTCAGACTCCAATGTTTGAATTCTACAATTCTTGACCTAGACTGCGTGTGTGTGTGTTGTACATTTATGTGTTTATATGTGCACTCATACACACATGAGCACATCCATTTTCTCTTAGCATTTTGTTGTTGTTTGTAAGCGCTGTTGAGTCAGTTCCAACTCCTAGAGACTCTGTATAGGGTTTCCTAAACTTGAAATCTTTGTGGAAGTAGAAAGCCTGGGCTTTCTCCCTCAGTTTGGCTAGTGGGCATGAACCATGGACTTTGTGATTTGCAGTTCAGTGATTATCCTATGGAGCCACCGTACTCTTCAGAATCGTATTAGGCATTCACTTATTTGTTGCTGTATTTTGTCCTAATCTAATAAATCTGTCAAATATACAGAGTAGAATATTATGGCTCTGTGACAAATGATAATATGAGGTCAGCCATACTGGACCTGGCAGCTGGTCAAAATAAGTGACTTACAGATACAAATCAGTTGCTATGAGGCAGAGGACAACAAAAGGGCAGGAAGACTTCAAGGAGGCTGCTAAGGCCACGGAGGAGTTGGCAGTCAATAATAAATCATACTCAGGATTTAGAAATAACCACAGTTCCTTAAGCTCACTAGTTTGTAGCCACCATGAACATGCTTCCTTACTATTAGACTAATAAATATGCAAACAGCAACCTGAAGGAATAATTTCTATACAGAGGATAAAATGCTTTCATTATAATGGCTGCCCAATGAAACAACTGAAATGACTGTAAGCACCTTTGCATGAATTATATACCACATGTAGAGAGAAATAAACATCTGTTAAAAAAAAAAAGTGAAAAGGCTCCTAGGAGCCCAGAGAGGGAATGGGGGAAGAAAATCAGAAACCATTGACAGAAAGAGCAATAACTGTATATGAAAATAGTTCACTCATTCAGTTGACAAATATTTATACATTCAACATACGTTTGTGTTCCTACTGAATACGTGACACAGTAGCTATTATAGAATAAAAATGGAGACCATGAAAATACCTTAAGGAATACACAACCTAGAACAGATGGATTTATAATGAAAGGTACTTGGTAGTTTTATTGGTGATGATTTCAGTATACACATAATAATTTATTTTTTGCAATGTACTAGGTCAGATTTCCTTAAAAGCAGGAAATGTTGGAGGGTGTTTTAAGGAGTTTTCTTGAGATGGCAAAACTTTGGCCCTGAGGACAGTTTGCCACTAACAACAGCTGTGACACTTGGGTGTATACGAGAATAGCTTCCATTATAATATTTGATCCTTTCATATACTTGAAATTATACTCTGTTCATTTGAGACATTCTATCCTAGACCCTTCATCAGTAAATGTTTTAAGTCCTCTTCACTTTCAGCAAGCAAGGTTGTATCATCTGCATATCTGAGGTTGTTAATAAGTCTTCCTCCAATCCTGACACCACGTTTTCCTTCATA
>NW_006408519.1:20025981-20071024 GCF_000296735.1 Chrysochloris asiatica | reverse complement strand
TATATATTTTCTGGCATATGCTTTCAAGCAGGTTGCAGACAGTTTGTTAATATCTTCTGTGTATACAACCCAGTTGGTAAATGTCTATATGCAAACCTATGCTCTCACTTTCAGACATCATTTCATCTTACTAAACAGGATACTTTACAATCTAACCTAAAGATTTTGAATTTGTACCCCTTTCCCAAAGTCTAGTGCTACCTCAAAGAGTTCTGGTGTGATATTGTAAGATAAGCGTTGGACTGCTAATCAAAAGGTTGGTGGTTCAAACCCACAGCTGCTCCGTGGATCATATATCTGACTCCTATAGGGTCACTATGAGTCAGAATCAGCTTGGCATTGAACAACCGTACTACCTTGAAGACAACGAGAATTTTTAAATCTTCATGTACACCATGTTGAATGTTATTAACAGTGACCCTTCCAAAAATATTCTGTATTCCAAAGAAATTCCTTCTTTCACCCTTTCAGACCACAGTAGCACATTCATTCTGTTAATTTTAGAATGGTCTTACTGATCCTCTACCAAATTACCAAGGCTTCATAGACATTGAGGTCTACTCTCTAAGGGTCATGTTTCATAATCAAGCTGCTTCTAAAATATCAAAATAGACATTTGCTTAATTTTTTAAAAAAATTTTGTCATGAAGAAATGTAAACTACTAAACCATTGATTAACAACTAGGTACCTGACACCTTTAGTCTTGCATCTTGTAATAAAAAGTAATTTTAATATTACCTGAAAAATGAATAATTTCTTTTAGAAGAATCAGCACAAAGCTGTTTCCTCTCAATAGAGGTTAAAGATGTCCCAAATGTTCAGCTTTTCCAAAGCGCTGTCCCACTCCTTCATCTCTAACATCAACTCCTCCTCCCCCACTCATTAGTCTTTGTGTTTTAAATTCACTGCATTGTGTCACATAACTCACAAATCATCAAAGACTAATGCCATTGTGAACACTGATAAGTCCCAAATACGTGAGTCAAGAGGTAGGCTGGAGGCTTCTCCAGATCATGTAGTTGCAGGGACAAACAAGCCCAAATTGACAGGTTAGATGACAGGTTGCTAACTTATAATGGATAAAAAGCTTATGAATTAGGTCAGACAGCAAGCTGCTGGCTCAAATTCCAAGAACCAGAGGTCAGATGACGATGAGTCAGATGTAGGATCCAGAGATGAGAAAGAACTTTGCCAGAGCATTCATATATATTGGATGCAGACTATACACTCAAGGAAACTTCCCTTGCTTGAGCAAAGTGGTACAAAGGTTTGACTTGAAAAAATAAAGATGGTGACTAGGATAAGGGTGGTGACTTGATTCACACCTTTCAGTAGTAAGGCAGTGTCTCAAGATACATCCCATCCTAACCTGCCTCTTTAACATAATGGAGTACTCACTTCTAAATGGGATCATAATTGTAAACATCAAGGCTAGGATTTACAACACTTCACATCTTGGAGGATAACGACATCATATCACAAAATATAGGCCCATGCATAACTGCCAAATTACATCATTACATAACTGCAAAAACTCTGAAAATCATAGCCCAACCAAGGTGACATATAACTTTAACCATCACAATTTTCATAGACCTTATTTGCATTGGCAGCAAGCTGTTCAATCTCCTTGGTGAGTCTTAAGCACTTTATTTGCTTAGTCCCACCTAATCATTATGTGAGAGTCACAAAGATTATAGCTAAAAGGGTCATATTAAGATATTCATTGTACTACACTTGACAACTCAATCAATGTTGACCACTTGAGTGCTGGGCTGAGAAAGCAGTTAAGCACACTTGGCTTACACAGTTTCTTAAGTCAGAATATGTTCAAGATCTGAAATTTTTCATTTTTAACCAACACAAAGAGCTGTTAATTCTATCAACTTGGTTTGCAAACCACTGAATTGAAGGAGCTATGTAGGTTCTTTTCAGGTCTACAATCACCCCCAAAGTCAAATCTGCAAAGAATAGTAAAAGCATTACTCAGTTTGGTAAGTGATCATACTGAAATACTGTTAGTGCAGAAATTCTTTTGGAATGCCAAAGACCCAGCTAGAGTAGCAGACCAGAGCTAAGAGTAAGGATGCAGTCTCTGCCTGATCATTTGTGATGGATGGAAGATGGTTTCCTGCAGTCTTTGGAGATGTCCCCCTGTCACTTCTCCTGTGGGCCTCAGATATGTTAGTGTTTGTTAAACACAACACACATGCTATGTTTGAAGAGGGGCAAAGTTTTGAAAACTATCGTGGTCTGAAGTCTTTTTAGACAGAAGAAATAACACAAAATGAAAACAAAGGCAAAATAACAGGCTAGAAGATTCACCTTGATTACCACATAGTAAATATTTACAAATGAGACAGAAATGCAGAATTGGGGGGTAAGACTTAGTGGATGAGACTAATGAGAGTTTGAAAAATGCTGAAGAGAGCAGTTCTATCCCATTTTATAATAGCAGTGGAGATTCTGACAGAATCCCCATTAGCAATTTCTTTCTGAGATAACTTAATTTCCTAATTAAACATGCATTTCTAAATCATATTGACATTTTAAGCAAGAAACAAATAGCAGTGCCAATTCTCTTGGGCACAGGAGGAAAAAAAATTCTTTCTTTCCTACCACTGCCATCCGGTCTATTTTATTTCCATTTTTCTTAGTGCCCAGAAAGAACTGGACAATTCAGAATTTGCCTAAATGTGGATACTGCAGCAAGAGCTGTTTGTGAAATTCAGGTGGAAACTTATATTAAGAAAGAATGTTCTGATTTGACTTGGGTAGTTTACAGTTATGTGGAGGTGAGTAGACGTGTCTGTCCCTCAGTATGAGTATGTGTGGGTGATTGGGGTCAGAGGTAAAATTGGGAATGGGAAGAAAATGATTTTCATTGACTAAACCAAGAGTTGGCAAACAAAAGCCTGTGAGTTAAATCTTTTTTTATAAATAGATTTTATTGGTGCACAGCCATGATCCTTCACTTATGTCGTGTCTATGACTATTGGTGTAGAATTATAGGATAAGCACTGGATTGGTAATTACAAGGTCAGCAATTCAAATGACCAACCATTCCTCAGAAACCCTATAAAGTGTTGCTAAGATTTGGAACCAACCTTAAAGCACTTAATAGCAACAATGACTACTGTGGTGCTACAGAATAAGCACTGGACTGCTAACCACAAGAGCAGCAGCTCAAAACCACCAGCCACTCCTGGGAACCCCTATACAGGATGGCTATGAGTCGGAACTGACTCAACAGCACTAAACAACAACAACATGACTACACTCATGCTGCAGTGGCAGAGTTGAGTAGCTATGAGACTTTCAAAAGCTAAAATATTTACTATCTGGCTCTTTACAGAAAAAAAAAATGTGCAAAATATGGGATAATAAATTCTTTAATCAATACTTCTGGGAATAAAAGGAGTGCCTAGTAAAGGCGGAGCTTTACAGACTGGTGAATGTTCTACAAACAACAAAAGGCTCCCTAGAGTGTGTTTGGGGGCATCCTGTACAGAAGAGGGTACTTACCCTCACAGCCCCTGATGCTATTAACAGCACTGAAGATGTGCAGTTCCTTTTCTACTACTAGATGTGAGGAAGTTCAGCTCCTTTACTTAAACAAAAACCTTTAATTTATTTACAGCTCCAGTTGAAGTCCTATGCTTGTCCTCCACACTAAGTTTGTTTCCTCAGAAGGAACTATATAGTAAAATCTTAAGAGATTAGCAGCCATCAGCAATACAGGACATTGTTTTCCAATTCCCAAGTCATCTCCATTTAGACATGATGCTGTAAGAAAGCATCTGGGGTACTCTCAGTGAGAAAATCAAGAAAATTCACTTCAGAGAAGGGTTTGAAATCAAAGACTTATTTATTTTCTTTTATAATGGACTTTAGGATCCAATTTTTCATATTTGCCTCAATTATATTTTTCATTTTGTAAAATATGACATTAAAAATCTAAACCTATTTAGAATGAAGGTGCTGTTGTAATTTAAAAAATAAAATAAAGGCACATACGGTACTAAAGGGTGGAACTGTGCTTGAATGCCCAGCATGTGGTTCCTTATGGAAATATAATGAGTTAAAGATGAAATTCCATTTCTAGTTAGCATACATCTTGCAAAGATTCTGCCCAGTAAAATGGTAATTGGAGTCATTTTTACAATAAATATTATAATTTTTAATCCTAATATTGTAAGCTATGAAATGTCTTCCATTTCCCTAGCATATGTTTTTTGTCCTATTTCTCAATCCAAAAGACAGAAGATAAAATAAACATCTTAATGAACACGATACCAATCCTCCTGAGATCCCATGCTTATATTATGGACATAACATGGACCAGGGATTTAGATGATTCTCCCCAGAGAGCAAAAGCCTGCCTTACTTCTCAACCCAATGTGGTCTGCCGAAGTATTCAGTCTGGTTTGTTGTTAAATCGCTCGACTCCCAGTAAGTGTAATTTGCCTTTATAAGTGTATTTGAGAAGTGTAAATGGGTTGATTTTCCCCTTTGGTGTCAAAAGTAAAGCATTCCAAGATGGTAGTGAAGTTAGGGTGGAGTTCTTGAGTCACTGGGATGCTGATCATGAAAATATGGCTCTCTGTTGGTCTTTTTTGTTAATTGCAAAAACATGAGGAGGAACTCCTGTTAAGATATTATATTAGAAAAGAAATATTTTGAATAATTCTCCATAGTGATTGAATGCATATCATAAGGAGAAATGAGACTTTGGGGGAAACAATTTTTTAGGCATTAGATGCTCAACTGGTTACTTGTCTCCAGTATCTCTGGTCAGTGTGAGGACCTATGAAGTGACCATTTATTTCTTTTGTCAGTGCAAGCATCCTGACTTTCATACATTCCAGTGAGGAAAAATTCTACTGAAATCTGGATAAACTCATCACAGCTGCTCTACCATCTGACAACCTGATGGTCATGGGGGACCTCAATGCACGTGTTGGCGGTAGTGCCAAAATGTGAAAGAAAATTATTGGACCACAGAGGATTAGTCTCTTCCTGCATGGTGAACAGGCCAAACAACAACTTGTAATTACAGACAGCAGCTTCAATAGTAAAAGTTTACAGAAAAGTATCATGGTTGTGCCACTCTTTAAAAACAGTGGCATTTCACCTATTCTGCCATTATTCCCCAGCAGAATGCCAAAGAGGTTGACCATCTGTATGGGGCTGATACCGTTCCACACTATACTTCAGATTATATGAGCAAGTCAGAGTGGGTGCCCTGCAGTGACATTGAGACTGATATTTGAATAAAATCAAATTATACAGAATAATGATAGTACAAACAGTTAAGTATTCTAGTACTAGCTGAAAGGCTGACAATTGAAACCCAACCAAAAACACCTTTGAAGACAGGACTGCTGATCTCCTTCTGAAAGGTCAGCATCTTGAAGACATTGTGGTGCAGTTCTATAATGCATACATTTAGAAAGACAATTTAAGTACCTTGAGGATGTCAAAACTTTGAAGTGGCCTAAGTGACAAAGTACAGAATTATTTGGGTAAAAGTTATAGAGATAGAATCATCTTCAGAAGTCACATATCTAAGGGGAAGATATGTGATGAATCAGCAGCTTCACATTTTGATATTTTTGTTTACTAAAGATTTCTATGATTTTATAACAATAGTTTTTGGCTTATCCTTATACCTGTTGAAATCATGACAACTTTGAATGTCCAGCACAAATGTCACTCACTCTTTAAGGTTACCCTTCTCACACAAGCTTGAAATAATTTCTTCCTCAGAAGCTCTGTAGGAGTTTCTGGTAAATGCTAGGGATTAAAAATGCTTATTTTTATTACATATGATTGTGTACATGTGGTGCTGTGAGTTAATGCACTGGACAGCAAGGTCAAGGTCGGCAGTTAAAACTCACTAACTACTCCTCGGAAACCCTATAGAGAGTCACTATGACTCAGAACAGACTCAATAGCACTTAACAACCACATGTCCCAATTATTCTACAAAAATGTTTTACATTTTATAGAACAGACAATATTTTATTCATGTATATTTCAAAAATAAATATCCTTTACAGATTTGTTATGGAGTCCTGGTGTGACACTACGGGATAATACCCTGGACCTCAAGACTGGTTTGAACTGCAAGTCAATGGTTCAAACTCATCAGCCACTTCTCAGAAATCCTTGACATGATTGCTATGAGTTGGAACCAACTTGACAACATTTAACAACAACATATTTGTTGATTTTGGATGCTGTCAAGTAGATTCCAACTCATAGCAACCCTTTGCACAACAGAACCAAACACTGCCCAGTCCTGTGCCATCCTCACAATTGTTGTTATGTTTCACCTCATTGTTGCTGTCACTGTGTCAATCCGTCTTGTTGAAGCTGTTTCTTTTTCTTATTGACACTCTACATTGTTAAGCACAATTCCCTTCTCCAGGAACTGGTCCATCCTGACTATATGCCAAAGAACTATAGATAAGTCTCGCGATCAGCCGCTCCGCGGGAGAAAGATGAGGCTTTCTACTCCCGTAAAGATTTACACCCTCAGAAACCCTGTACAGGGTCGCTAGGGGTCGGAACCGACTCGACGGCACTTAACAACAACAACATCTTCGATTCTAAGAAGCGTTTGTCTGTACTTTTTCCAAAAAAGATTTGTTGTTCTTCTTGCTGTCAGTTAATGATACATTCAATACTCTTCACCAACACCATAATTCAAATGAATCCATTAATCTACGGTCTTCCTTATTCATTGTCCAGCTTTCACATCCACATGAGGTGATTGAAAATACCATATCTTGAGCCAGGCACATTTATCCTCAAACTGACATCTTTGCTCTTTAACACTTTAATGGCGTCTCTTGCAGCAGATTTACCTACTGCAACACATAGTTTGATTTCCAAGCAATATTACAGTTTTGAAAGCTTCAGTCCTTTCTCTGTTTACCATGGTATTATTCATTGATACAGTTGTGAGGAATTTTGCTTTCTTTACTTTGAGGAGCAATGCTGCATACATTGTAAGTATTTAAAGTCCTCTTTGCTTCCAGAAAGCAAAGTTATGACATCTGCATATTTCGAGTTCTTATGAGTCTTACTCCCAACCTTATTTTCCTTCATATAATCTAATTATTTGCTCTACATATACATTGTATAAGTATGATGAAAGTACTCAACTGTGGTGCACAACTTTCCTGATTTAAACTATTTAGTATACCCTTTTTCTGTTCTTTTGGTTTATATACCATTTCCGCATGAGCACAATTAAGTGTTTTTTAATATACATTCTAGGCAGTTTTATCCATAGTTTGTTGTGATCTACACAGTCAAATGTTTTTGCATATTTAATAAAGTACAAATAAATATTTTTATGGTATTCTTTTATAGCCAAGATCTCTCTGACATCTGCAATGATGTCGCTCATTCTACATCCTTTTCAGAATCCATCTTGAATTTCTGACAGCTCACTGTTGATGTACTGCTGCATCCATTTTTCAATGAAGTTCAGCAAAATTTTAGTTGCATTTTCACATTGGTTGGGTAACTATTCTTTGGAATAGGCACAAATTTGGATCTCTTCCAATCAGTTGGCCAGGCAACTGTTTTCCAAATTTCTTGGCATAGTCGAGTGAATACCTCCAGTGCTATATCAGTGTGCTGAAACATTTCAATTTGTATTCCATCAGTTTCTGGAGCACTGTTTTTAGCCAACGCCTTCAATTCAGTTGGTACTTCTTCTTTAAGTACCATCAGTTCTTGATTATATGCTGTCTCTTAAAATGATTGATCATCAACCAATTCTTTTTGGTACCGTGACTGTGAATATTCCTTCCATCATTATTTGAGACTTCCTGCATCATTCAATATTTTATGCATAGAATCCTTTAATATTGCAACTCAAAACTTGAATTGTGTCTTCACACAATTCAGCTTGATAAATTATGAGCGTGTTCTTCCCTTTCAGTTTTCTAACTCTGGTTCTTTGCATATTTCATTATAATACTTGATTTCGTCTTCTCCAGCTGTGCTTTAAAATTTTTCTGGTCAGCTCTTTTACCTCCTCATTTCTTCCATTTGCTTTAATTTCTCCAATCCCAAGAGCAAGTTTCAACGTTTCTTCTGGCACCCATTTTCTGATTTTCAATCTTACCTGTCTCTTTAATGACTTTTGGCTTTATTTATGGATGAAGTTCTTGATGTCAGAACACAACTTTCTTGGTTTCCCATCATTTGTGTTCTAATGTTTCAAGTCTGTTCTTGAACTGGTCACTAAATGCAGGTGAGATGTACTCAGGTCATAACTGGGTTCTCATGAATTTGTTTTAATTTTTTTGAATTCAGCCTGAACTTGCATATTAGCAACTGATGATCTGTTTCCCAGTTGGCCCCTGGCCTTATTTTGACTGATGCCCTTGAGCTTCGCCATCGTATCTTCACACAGATGTAGTCAATTTGATTCCTGTATATTCTATCTGGTAAGGTCCACATCCTGATTCCATGTTTGATCAATTTCAGACTGAAGAAGTTGGTAGAAGTCTTCAGGTTCATGACTGGCTTTAGTGGTTTGTTCATACATTTGAATAATAGTGGTAGTAACTGGTCTGCTGTATGGAGGTTATCCTATCACAGACAGACTTGTACTTCAAGATAGATCTTCAAATGCTCCTTTTTACGATGAATGCAGAACCATTCCTCTTCAATTTGTTATTCCCAGCATAGTAAACCATACAGTTTTCCAGTTCAAAATAGTCAATACCAGTCCATTTCAGCTCACTTTTGATCTTTATGCATTCTATTTCATTTTTGATGACTTCCAATTTTACTAGATTCATATAAGTGGGTGGCTTTAGCAAACAGAAATTTATTTTCTCAGATTTTAGGGTACTAGATGTGCAAATTCAGGGCACTTGCTCTAGTAAAAAGCTCTTTCTCTGCTCTGGGGACAAAATCTTGTCTCAATTTCTCTAGCATTCTTTTAGATATTTCTAGGAGTTTTCCACATGACTTGTTTCTTTCCCCCATTCATGCTTGCCTAATCTGTCTTTTAATATCTCAAAAGTGAGTAGGTTTAAGACACACCCCACAATGATATGGTCTCATTAGTATAACAAAGACAACCCTGTTTCTACATGGAACAACATCCACAGGTATGTTGGCTCTGAGTCACAGTAACTCTGTACAGGGTTTCAAGGAGTTTGAACTGCTGACTTTGTGGTTAGCAGTCTAGTGCTTATCCTAGTGCAACACCAGGATTCCACAAGTATAGAGAATAGGTTCTAACACATATGTAAAAATCCTCTGCTAATGAGTTGATTCTGAGTCATAGCGCAGTCTATGTGGTTTCCTAGGGTACAAATCTTAACAAGAGCAGAAAACCTTATCTTTCTCCTGCAGAACAGCTGGTGGGTTAGACCTGCTGACCTTATAACACTGGGCCTTCTAGATTCCCCAAAGAAAATATTGAGTATGTGCAGAGTTCTGTGATAAAATTTAGTTTTAAATTCACTTCATATCTCTTTGCAAACATCAGCTTTCTAAAATACAATGAATAAACGCTCTTCTTTTAATTCCTTTAAAGAAATGATATTTACAGTGTGGAATGAATATTTAATGATACATTTTCCTTGATTTGCTGGTTTCTTTGTCCACTGTCCTGAGTGAGCCTTTTTTCTTAAAGAAGTCATTTCCACCAATTAAAATTAAAGTGTTTAATACTCTAAAGTGATAACAATGTCAAGTATGGTAGAAAATTACTGCAAAGTAAAGGGAAAGATCAGTTTTTGACAACATGATGGTAGTAAATGTAAGAAAAAATGGTGTTGAGTAAGAAGAAATTAAGGATTTGGAGACTTCACAGCATGAATTCTAGCCTGAGTTACTTGTGTGTGAAAGGTTAATTAAATGTTTGCTAAATTTCTTCCTCACTGACAATACATTCCTCCTATGGAAGTCCCTGTGTGAGCTCATTTACTGGACCCTACAAAGTGTTGTGATCTAATTCAAGGTAAGTTTTATGCAAAAATGAGGCAAATTCACACACACACACACAAAAGTGCTTAAACTATCTTTAGGGTACATCAAAATAAACCACATTTAATGGTCCAAATTTGCAGCTAGGTGCTGAAACAATATAGAATATAATTTTCGTTAAAACATGCTCTACTCACATAATTATTCTTCTAAGGGCAACTAAAGATTTCTAGGGACAACTGCTTTCATTCCTGAAGACTCTTGGATATTGAGTTTCTTGAATTCTGAGTATTATATTTTGCTCTGTGAGGTCAACAGTATAAATGATAAGGCTAGGGAAAACAGGAATGACTATCTTGGGAAACTCCAAAGTCACAAGACTAATTTTTCGCCATATTTTTAAGGGTTTTCCTTCTCAAGTGAAAGGAGCAAAGACTTAGGGGCTGGGCTAATTCTCTAGAAAGAAAGGAGAAGCCATGTCTGGTGAGGCTCTAGTCTCAAGAACAGCAGCCCAACACACATCTTGCTCCCATTACTCCTCCTTTCAACTTATGCTGACAGCTTAAGTTCAGAGGTTGCCTTGTTTCCCTTGTAGTTGATGTTAGTTCAACATTAGCCTCTAAAGGTGGAGCAGGCACAGAAATTAGTGCACAGGGATAGGAGAAGAACTTTTTCAGCCAAAAATAACATGTGTTTTACGCTTAGGGCAAGTATATAAATTAAAAATGGAAAAAGTAGGCAAAAGTGAGATAATTGGCTAATATAAATACCTGTCAAACCTGACTTTCTCACTGAGATTCTGAGTTTAGAAACAAACAAAATTGCTCACCACCACCCCCAGCCCTCTCTCTGTATCTTTAAGAAAACGTCAGGGTTCTTTTATGAGTTTTGGCTCAAGAAATCTGGCATCTATGTGGTACGCAGTTAAGAAACAAGGTTTCCTTAACTATTTTATGTCAAAAATTTGTATCTAGGAAGAACTGAGAAAACAGTATCTCCATTTATTTGAAAATAACTCCAGGTAGTTGAAGAAGGTCTAGAAATTATGAGAAAATGGTATTCAATTCTTTGAGGACACTTTATTGAAAGGATCAGTTTGAATCTACAATAGCAAATAATGATCTAGGTATGATGAGTTGAGGCATTAAAGTTCACTTTGTGATTGACACGGAAGAACGCCACTGAAATAATTAAATGTGGAGGCAGAGGTTTGATAATAACAGTTCATATCTGTGTCCAGGTGTTAAAAATGGCTCAAAAGGCTACATCAGGGTTTTCCATCTCCTTCAGGATGCTTCCAAAACTTCTGTACTGAATTATTGGGTATTGTTAGAAAGCCTGTTTTAATCATCTAGACTGTACAATATACATAAGAATAAAAACCAATTTTTTTTTTCTAATTAGACATAGAAAATAATATATTAGGTCTCAGAATTGTGTTTCCTTCTTAGATGTATGTTGTTGTAGTTGTTCATTGCCATCAAATAGGTTCCAGCTCACAGAAACTCTGTACAAAGTTTCTGAGGCTTCAAATCTTTGAGGGAGCAGAAAGCCTTATCTGTCCCCCTCAGAGCGGCTGGAGGGTTCGAACCACAGACCTTGTGGTTTGCAGTCCAGTGCTTATTGATTGGAGCCTCAACAGGAGTCCTCTTACACTTAGAAAGGGTTTTACTAACTATAAATGTAAATTCATTCAAAATGCTACATTAGACATGTGTTATGTGGGTATTGGTCACTGCTTCTGGGATTTTCTCACAAGTCTCCTGTTTTCCAAGGTCCACTCAGTTCTGTATTGTTCAGCCTTTTCTCTCTTTCTCCAACAGTTTCTTCTCAAGGTGTTTACTTTCACCAACAAATTTCTCTTCTCTTTCAAGGTGTTTTTGTTGTTGTTGTTGTTGTTAAGTGCTGTCAGTTGTTCCGACTCAGACCCTGTATAGGGCTTCCAAGGAGCAACTGGTAGGTAGTTAACTAACTTATTTTGGAGTCTCTAACTATGCTGCTGGAGTCTTGGTGTGACCCTGTGATTTAATGCACTGGACTGCAAGGTTGATATGAACCACAAGGTTGGCGGTTCAAGCTCACCGCCTGCTCCTCAGAAACCCTAACCAGGTCTCTATGAGTTGGACTGACTTGGCGGGACTTAATCCCAACAAATGTGTTGCAGTGTCACCTGGCTCATTCAGAAAGGCTCATTTTTAACTGTGTGTTAATGCGCTGGACTGCAAGGTCAGTTTGAACTGCAAGGTTGGAGATTCAAGGTTCACCAGCCGCTTCTCAGAAACTCTATATAGGGTTGCTATGAGTTGAAGCCGACTCAATGGCACATAGCAATAACATGTTTATAGGGAACTTGAAGGTATGAGCAATCTCTGAAAACTCTCAGGAATATCTTTTGGTCTCTAAGACCAAAGAGACAAGATCCTAAAATATGCCTGAGCTTCCACCACATACCTCATCAGGATATTTCTAAGGTGACACTACTGAGAAACACCTGGCTTCCTTCACAGTCCCTCTTTAAGAAGACTTTCCAAGGAGTTCTAGAAAATAGCTTATCCTGACAATGCTCTTATTGGTAATGTCAGAGACCTTATGAGAAACCTGGGGGACATTTGATCTGATTTAAAACAGTCAATTAACAGCTTACTCAGAAAATTAAGTCACACCAGAGAATCAACAAATATCTGAGACTTTTTTAAAAATGAATTCCTAAATTGTTTTCAGTCCATCTTTATTCCAAATTAGCTCATGCTCAATAGCTGCAAAGAAGATAAAGAATGTCATTGACCAATAGTTAAGCTAGTATCTTTTACTTATTTTTAAATATCATGGTTAAAAGAGTTGAATTGCTATTTTCGAGTAAAGTGCATGGTAATTGAGTTTGAACCTAAATAGAAATAACAGGTTGAATATTTTATTACATTCCAGAATAGAATTTGTCTAGGAAATTATGAGTGACCTATTGCAAAGACTGAAATTGTTTTGAAGACAAATCACCTGAAAATAATCCCAGCATTCAACTCAGGAAGGACACATTTTGTGAATGTTTTAACTATCCATTATTCTTATTAGTATTAGATATCTGTCTAATTTTTAGGTTATTTAATTAAGAACACAAAACATTTTAAAATATAGCTTTGTCTCTGTTATTTTTAAGAAATCCTGATTATTATTGATATTGTTAGGTGTCTTCCAGTCAGTACCCACTCAGAGCAACCCTAAACACAACAGAATAAAATACTGCCTGGTCCTGCAGCAACTTCATCATCCTTACTACATTTGAGTCCATTTCTGCTGACATTGTGCTGATCCATCTTGTTGGAGGTCTTGCTCTCTATCTCCGACCCTCTACTTTACCAAGCATGATATCCTTCTCCAATGATTGATCGCTCCTGATAATATGTCCTAAGTATGAGAGTCAAATCTGACTATGCTGGCCTCCAAGCTCATGTTGCAGATAACCAAACCCAAGCAAATTTTCAATCTACTTCTGGGTTATAAATAAATAATGATTGCTTTAGAATGAAATCTCCAAAACACATTTATAGTTTTTATGTATGGCGCTGAAGTTTTTGGGTTTTTTTTTTTAATAATATCTGTCTCAATTACAATGAAAATTTTATATAATTAATTATACATTAATTTGTTTAATGATGTCATTCTAAACTGTAAGAATATGAGAGCAGGACAGAAGTATTTGTTGAATGAATGACTGGTTGAATGAAAGCTCATTTTTGTATACCCATGTTCTTCCAAAGAAAGAGAAAAGTTTCTAGTGCTCTGTAGTTATCAATGGATAGAACATAACCCATAAAGAAATTTATCCAAACTCTAAAAATGATTCCATTTTATTTCATAGCTATATTCATAAAATTGAAATGTTTTTGTCTACTATATTTGATATATTTTTTTAATTGGTCAAAATTAGAGCATTCTTTCAGGTTGTTTAGTTCTTTAACATTTATACTTTCAGGAGTATTTCTGATCCTAAGTAATTGTTTTTTAAGGATTAAAAACAGTCCTTATGAAACATTACATATGAAACAGTTTTCTGTTGTATCACATTGTCTTAAATTATATATCTTGACAAAAAGGATCTTAGTGTATACATTAAAAAATACCTTTTCTTATTTGTAAAACAAGTAATTAACAATTTCCTCCTAAATATTACCATCAATTACAAAATCGTTTCTTTAAACAGTATTTGTTTTGCTAAATACACTAATGACTTAGCATTTAATTAGTACACTTTGCTATAAAATACCAAGCACTTCCACAAATGGTTTGTGAAGATGCCACTTAAAAAAAAAAAAAAAGGCAAATGCAAATACAATTAGTAAAGTAACTTTTTAAAACACTTTGAATTTAGATTTCATATAAAAGGATCTTCAAGAGACATGCAATTGATGAAATTATAAAATTTTAAAGTATTTCTAATCATTTGTGAAAATTATTTTGATCATGTATTTTTACTACTTTATCACATATGTTAGCAAATTTTCCAATATCTGTCTTTTTTTTTTCCTGTTCTTGTTGGGTGGTGTCATCAAGTCAGTTCTGACTTACATCGACCCTACATGCAGCAGAATGAAACACTGCCAGATCCTATCCTCAAAACTGTTACGTTTGAGCCTGCTGCTGCCGCCACTGTGTTAATTCTTCCCATTGGGGTTTTCCTCTTTTTCTCTGACCCTCCACTTTATCAAGCATCATGCCCTTCTCTAGGAATAGTTTCCTCCTGAAAACAAGTCCAAAGTATGAAAAAGACAAAGTCTTGCCATCCTAGCTTCTAAGGAATATTCTGGTTGCACTTCTTCCAAAACAGATGTGTTTGTTTTTCTTGAAGTCCATGGACTTTTAATGTTCTTCAACACCATAATTCCAATGCATGGGTTCTTCTCCTTCTTCAGTCTTCATCGTTCAACTTTCAAATGCATATAAGGCAATTGAAAGTACCATGGCATGGGTCAAGTGCTCTTAGTCCTCAAACTGATATCTTTGCTATTTAATACTTTGAAAACATCTTTTGCAGCAGATTTTCCTAAAACAATACATCATTTGATTTCTTGACAGCTGTTTCCACAAGTGTTAATCATATTGTTACTAAGTGTCCTCGAATCTGTTCTGACTCCTAGCAATTCTATAGAAGTTTCTGAGGTTTAAAAACCTTACAGAGGCAGGACACCTCCTCCTGCTCCTCTAGACCTTGTGGTTCAAACTGTGGACCTTGTGGTTCACAGTCAGTGCTTATCATTTGGAGCCACCATGCTCCCATTGTTGTTTATAGATCCAACAAAATAAAGTCTTTAACAACTTCAATCTTTTCCCCATACATTATGATGTTATTTACTACTGCAGTTGTGAATATTTTGGGTTTTTTTTACATTATGATGCAATCCATACTGAAAGCTGTAGTCTTTCATCTTTGTCAGTAATTATTTTAAGTTTTCTTCACTTCCAGCAAGCAAGGTTGTGTCATCTGCATATAGCAGGTGTAAACGTTCTTCCTCCAAACTGAATGTCACATTGTTCTTCATATAATCTAGCTTCTCAAATTATTTTTAAGCATGCAGATTGAATAAGCATGATGAAAGGATACAACCCTGGTGCACACCTTGCTTTTAAACCATTCAGTATTATCTTGTTCTGTTGTAAAAACTAACAGCCTCTTGGTCTATATGCAGGTTCCTCAGGAACACAATTAAGTGTTCTGACATATCCATTCTTTCAATGTTACGCATAGTTTGCCATGATCCAAACAGTAGGAAACCTTTGCATAATCAATAAAGCACAAGTAAACATCTTTTTAGTATTATCTGCTTTTAGCCAAGATTCATCAGATGTTAGCAATGATATCCCTAGTTCTACATCCTCTTCTGAATCCAGCTTGAAATCCTGGTAGTTCCCTGCCATGTACTGTTAAAACCATTTTTAAATTATCATCAGTAAAACTGTATCTGCATGTGATATTAATGATACTGTTCAATGATTTACACATTCCATTGGGCCACCTCTCTTTGGAATGGGCACAAATATGGATTTCTTCCAATTGATTGGCCAGGTAGCTATCTTCCAAATTTCTTGATATAGATGAATGAGTGCCTCCAGTGCTGCACCACCTTGTTGAAAGATTTCACTTGGCATTCTGTCAATTCCTGGAGGCTTGTTTTTCCCCAATGCTTTTAGCACAGTTGACTTCCATACCATAAGTTCTAGATCATATGCCAGAGCTATAAGGCAAGATAGTGAAATTAAAGCCATCCAAATTGGCAAACAGGAAACAAAACTTTCTATATTTTCAGATGCTATGATCTTATACATAGAAAACCTCAAAGATTCAGCAAAAAAAAAACAAAAAAAAAAAACTAGAACTCATTGGAAGATTTAGCAAAGTGGCAGGGCACAAAATCAACATACAAAAATCAGTTGGATTCCTCAATACTAATTATGACAGGAATGAAAAGGAAATTAGTAGAGTAATACCATTTATAATAGCCTCCCAAAGGATGAAATATTTAGGAATAAATGTAACCAGAGAAACAAAGGACCTATACAAGAAAACTACAAAACACTCCTACAAGAAACCAAAAGAGACTTACAAATATGGAAGATTATGCCATGCTCCTAGATAGGAAGACTTAACATTGTAAAAATATTAGTACTACCCAAAGAAATCTACACATGTAATGCAATCCGAATCCATTTAATGACTTACTTTAAAGAGATGGGAAAAAACAATTACAAACTTTATATGGAAAGGAAAGAGACTCAGGATAAGCAAAACACTGCTTAAGAAGAGTAAAGTTGGGAGTCTCTCATTCTCTGATTTCAAAATTTACTACATGGCCACAGTGGTCAAAACAGTCTGGTACTGGTACAATGAAAGCTACATAGATCAATGGCACAGAACTGAGAATCCAGAAATTAACCCATCCATATGCAGCCAACTGATCTTTCACAAAGACGGTGCTGGCAGAACTGGAAATTGATGTGTAAAAGATTGAAACAAGACCTTTACCTCATGCCCTATACAAAAATGAACTCAGCATGGATAAAAGACCTAAATGTGACTCCCAAAATTATAAAGGTCATCAATGAAAAAATAGGGACAAATTTAACAGCTGTAGTACAGGGAATACATAGACTACCACACATTGTAAGAATTGCACAAACAAAAGAAGACAAAATAGATGATTGGGACATACTTAAAATTAGAAACTTATGTGCATCAAAAAAGTTCAAAAAAAGAGCAAAAAGGGAGTACACAGAATGGGAAAATATTTTTTGCAACAACACACTTCACCAAGGAAGGCATTCAAGCGGCCAACAAACTTAGGAAAAAATGTTCACAAATATTAGCCATTAGAGAGATGTAAATCAAAACAACTATGAGATATCATCTCACACCAGCAATAACAATGAAATTCAAAAAAGCAAAGGACAATAAATGCTGGCAAGGATATGGAGAGACTGGGACCCTACTACATTGCTGATGGGAATGTAAGATGGTCCAACCACTCAAAACAGTATGGTGCTTCTTCAGAAAGTTGCAAATAGAAATACCTTATGAACCAGCAATTTCTCTACTTAGTATATATCCATAAGAAATATGAGCCAGAACATGAGTAGATATATACACACCAATGTTTATTGCAACACTATTCACAATAGCAAAAGTTGGAGATAGCCTAAGTGCCCATCAATGGAAGAGTGGATAAACAAATTTGGTACATACACACAATGGAATATTATGCCACCTTGAAGAATAACAAGGAAGCTGCAAGCCACCCCATAACAGGGATGAACCTTGAAGATATTATGCTGAGTGAAATTAGTCAGACATAAGACATTATATTCAGACATTACATAAGACCATTATTGTAAAAGCTTAAGATACCCATACTAAAAGGAAAAAAAAAAAAACTTTGTTGGTTACATGAATGGGAGGGAGGGGACATTAGAGCACAGAGTAGGGGATAGACATATCATAGTTATGGTGTGGATGAGAGCAATACAAAGAAGGGGGAGAGGGATGGAAGAAGAAGGTAGATAAAAGAACACTTAGGCAGGTGTGCATGGTCTAAATGGGGCAGAGGTAAATACTGATGCATGCTCAACTTTGGAACAACAGGGCTTTGTGGTACAGGGGTTGAGGCATAGACTGAATGGGTAAAAGAGTAGAAATAATGTTAAGATGCTTGACAGTCATGAATATTGGTTTCTCTGGTTGTCTGTTTTTGTTGGTTCTCAGTCCAAAGAACTCCTTTTAGGATGTTTTGAAGCACTGGGTTGGCTTTGGCAAAATCCCTTAGCTTCTGGTTATCTGGAATGTTTTTGTTACACCGTTGCCTGCTATTGTAAAATAGACACTTGCATGACATAGAAAGGAATATCTGGAAACACAATTATAGAAAGCTTGTAAACCTGTCTTCAGCCTATAACTGATTAGAATGCCTAAAAAGGGTGCTAGAACTTGCCCAGTGAAAGAAGGTCTTGTGGAGCGTGTGTAGTATATAAGACCTTATATAGACTCCTGACCCCTATCCAGAACCTTCTGAGGTGGGACATTCCCACTTAAAAGGACAAGCAGACTAGCATTGAGCAGCTAGAGGAACAGAAGATACTAATTGAAAGAAAGACCAGCAGGGAAAATCCAAAAAAAATTGGCAGTCTGATTAGCTACTACAAGAACAAGCAAGTTATTCACTGGGGAGCCATCAATGCAAGTGATCAAGTCCCTTCAGGACAAACCCCCTTCCAAGACAAACTCAAAGGAAATACACAAGCAGAAGCGTAAGCTTGCAGGTGACCATGTTGGTCTACTGGTGAGTGGAAGTGGGGAAAGCAGCAATGAAGATATGGGATGAGTTTGACCATAGACTCCTGATTTCTGTCTACCTGCAGATGAGAGATAGAAGAGGAAGGGTTGATTGGTCTGAAGTATGGTGAGACCTGGGAACTTCTGGGCCCATGGACAGGGAGATAGTCATGGAGGGCTAGAGCTGCGAGTGAAGCATCCAACTGATATGAAGGGAGGGGAGATGCACAAAAATGTCCAAACTTGCAGATAATACTCATTTAACCTAGTTCGATGGCTGGATGATCAGAACTCGACTAGAGGAAGATTAAAAGAAAAAAAAAAAAGGTAAAGGACACAAGTGTAAATTGCTACAATTTTATGAGCTTGACCTACACTTATGGAAGTTGTTGTTGTTGTTGTTGTTAAGTGCCGTTGAGTCGGTTCCAACCCATAGCGACCCTGTACAGGGTTTCCGAGGGTGTAAATCCTTACGGGACTAGAAAGCCTCATCTTTCTCCCGCGGAACGGCTGGTAGTTTCGAACCGCTGACCTTAAGGTTCGCAGCCCGATTCGTAACCACTACGCTACCAGAGCTCCTACTTATGGAAGTAGTAGCTCCAAATACCAACTGAGAGGGAAGGAGTCTTCACATCAAGGATCATTCCCATCCCTTCTGTAAACAGGGTTGATGGTGGTAGTTGGTGGTTATGTGCCTTGGAGTCGGTTCCAACTCATAGCGACCCTGCACAGGGTTTTCAAGGCTGTAAATCTTTATGGGAGCAGAATGCCTCATCTTTCTCCCATGGAACAGCTGGTAGTTTCAAACAGCTGATCTTGAGGTTTGCAGCCCGATTTTGTAACCACTATACTACCAGAGCTCCTTAGATGTTGGCTATCTAAAATGAGGAGGCTATAAAGGCACAAACTTACTGGCGTACAAGTTTTCAAGAGGGAGTTGAGTTTCAGAGTGTGCAAGGGAAGGTAGAATCCCAACTGAATAGTTTTCATCTTGTCTAGATGGGTCTGATGAAAAGAGATGAGGATAAGATTCTTATGATTCAATAGTGAGTAATTATTATCATGACTAATTGTGGTTGTCATAACTGTAAAGGTAGAAGTTTTGTAAGAAAAGGAAAGGAGTAATTAATCTTACATTCCAGGAACAGAGGACCCTAGGACCATCAAAGGAGAAGAGCACGAGCGGAATGTGGGACCCTATCCAGAGAAGCAGCGACACCAGAGATGGAGGCAAAGATGAGGACATAGAGAGAGGGAGCATCTGAGGACTCTAGACTCATGGGAAGAGAGAGGTTGTGTGCTAGCAGCCAAGAGGAAGGCTTGCAGAATGTACTATTTGGTTGTTTAAGTAATTATATATTCCTGAGTGTTTTTGTGAACATCCACCTCCACCCCACCCCAAATAGGGAAAATAGAAGCAAATACTGTTGGTTAATGATGCATGGAAGATATTGTAATCATGGCAATGAAACAATGAGTTTAAAACCAATGTTCTCCCATGCAAACTATCACTCAATTCACAATAAAAACTTAAAAATAAAATAAATGAATATATTAACTCAGTAAAAACGCAGTGTTAGGAGCCTAATAAAAAGCTACTGATAAAAAGAGACAAGAAGACCCTAGGAATAGGTAATGTTTAAAAGTTAAATAGATGATCGGAAAATACCATTTCAATTAGCCATCAGGCACCTGGGTTCATACATTATAATGTCTGTAGAAATCAGTATTTGGGGAATAGTTGCAATGGACTTGATGTGAATGGATTTCAATTCAAGATCAGAATGTTAGAGACTCATCATTAATACACAGAGCCCAAAGTCAAAATCTAGCTGTTAGAACTATGGCTCAAGGTCAAAAAAAGACAACAGTAAGTAAAAATTAGAACCAAGTACATTCAGGCTTAGGAGGGCTGGTGATGCTCTAGGATAGGCACTGGACTACTTACAATAAAATCAGCATTTCAAACCCACCAGCTGCTTTGCTGGAGACAGATGAGACTTTCTGCTCCCATAAAGATTTACAGCCTTGGAAACCCTACATAGGTTTACTGTGAGTCAGAACCCACACAACAGCACACGACAGCAACATCAGCTGTCAAGTTTGGGTAACTAACTTCTTCAAATGACATTTTTCAAAGGAGATACAATTGCTAGAGGGGTCACTGTGATCAAATTATTAACCCTTTCAATGTCTCTGTTCTCTATCTCTAAAGTGGGAATAAAAGCAATATTTACTCCATACAGTCAGTTTGAATTGCAAGGTCAGTGGTTCAAGTTCACCAGACACTCCTTGGAAACTCTATGCAGGGTTGCTATGGATTGGAGTTGACTTGACTGCACTTAACAACAAAATCTATAAAGTGGTTGTAAGTATTAAATGAATTATTAGCTGCAAGGTGCTTAAGAGTGATTTGTTTAATAAACAAAATCAGAAATATCACCTCTAATAGAAATACATTTCTTTAGTAATGTTGATACATTTCTATTCAAACAAACAAATTGTTTCATTTGGCAGAATGAACATGGTTATATAACCAAAGCATGAGTTGACTTATCTGACCTTTTCTTTCTATAAAAAATCCAGAAGGTATCTCATTTGTGTGTGTTGACAAGAAATGAAAAGTGAGAACATTTTCTTTTTCTTGTCTTTCATGGCAGCAACATGACCCACAAGTTCTGGGAAGTCACAGTGTTAAAGACAGTAACAGAATAAGGTGAAGGTCTCAAAAAGAAGCAGAAGTGAACCATTTGCAATTTATCAAGATAGGAGACCTCAGGGCTTACATAAAAATGAAATCGTTGACAGAAATAATAAAGCATCCAGATTTTCAAAAACATAGAATTTCACCATAGTGTAGTTCAAAACAATTCATATTTTTAAAACTATTGTGAATTCTATATGACATGTGGTCTAGCCAAAATACAAGTGATACTCTTCTGAAAGTTAGAATAGTTCCTTCACTAGTACCATTATCTAAAAGTCTATTAAAATTTATTTCTCTCCCATGTCAAATAGAAGTCTCTAAGAACTCAGAAAATATTATAATGTATTAAATGATGTATCATTCCATAATTGAAGACGGGTATTTACTTTCTTATATTTTAATGCCTACAGTCTTTCATGTATGTTGGTGTTCTTAAGTGCCATTGAGTTGGTTCCAACCCACAGCGGCCTTGTATAGGGTTTCCAAGGAGCAGCTGGTGAGCTTGAACCACCGATGTTGTAGCTCAAACAACTTTGCAGTCTGACGCATTAGCCCACAGTGCCACACCAGGACTCCTTTTCATGCATAGTATATCATTAAAAGAACTATGTGAAATCTGTCTCCTGAGAAATTCTTAGAACATTCAGACAGTTTCAAATATTATTGCTTGATGGTTGTTCTGTTAAGTGCTGTCAAGTCGGTTCTGACTCATAGTGAACCTGTATAGGGGTTCTGAAAAGGTAAATCTTTGCAGATGCAGAAAGATTCATCTTTGCAGAATAGCTGGTATACTTGAACTGCTGAGCTTGTGGTTAGTAGTTTGTGCTTATCCTATTGTGCCACTGCACTCCAACTGATTGATGATGTTGTTCTTGTTGTTAAGTATTATCAAGTAGGTTCTGACTTATAATGACCATGGATAGGGTGTCCAAGGAGCAGCTGGTGGGTTTGAACTATCAACCTTCGGTTTGTAGTCCAGTGCTGATTTTACAGCATCACATCAGGAGTCCAGATTGATGATAGAAAGCTTACCTTTACAAGCTCCACTGAAGGAAATCTAAAGATATAATGCATTATTTAAACCCCTTTGCTATTTTTGTCTCTTCTGTATTTCAATATCTTGTGAAATGGATGCATATGCCAGTTGTCAGTTATAACATTGACATCAATACATATCCATAGCTGTGAACATTGGGAATGGAAATAATTGGTTTCTGCTAAATTATATAAGGAAAATTTACCTGGGATGTGAATCAAATAGACACATTACAGGATTTGCAAAAAATGTCTGTGTCTAAAATTTCAGGAAGTGGCCTACTTTGTTTAATCAAGTGCAGAGAGAATTAATTCTGATGATGATGATGAAGTGCTGAACAGTAGATTAAATTTTTTAAAAACTGCTTTTCTCGATTTGGCTTTTAGAGAGGAGAAAGAGAGAGATGCCAATGTTTGGTGCTATCTTCATTTTGATTAAGTGCAATGGTCAAATCACAACAACACTTAATAAGTGAATTGCTTTATTGCTCATCACTTAATGTCCTCTAATCATTGAATTGATTAACAAGTGACTAATCCTCAAACCAACAATCACTTTAATCTGATTAACTCACTGTTCTAGTGTTGTTGTTATTGTTAAGTATTGCCGTTGAGTCAATTCCGACCCATAGCAACCCTGTATAGGGTTTCCAAGGAGCAGCTGGTAAGCTTGAACTGCCAATCATGTGGTTCAAATTGACTGTACAGTCCAGCGCATTAACCCATAGCGCCACACTAGGACTCTATATGCATTTATGGTGGTGGTGATGTGCTGTGGAGTGAGTTCCAACTGATAGCGACCCTGTATAGAGTTTCTGAAGCTGTAAATCTCTACGGGAGCAGAAAGCTTCATCTTTCTCCCCCAGAACTACTGGTAGTTTTGAACTGCTGACCATGAGATTAGCAGCCCAACTCGTAACCACTATACTCCAGACCTCATTTATTTCTTATTCTGTATTGGGAGTACACTTTTATTCAAAAACTTATTTTATGTATTTCTAGTGAATCTAATACTGTAACCTACTCACCCCCAGATGTAATTTAGGGGTGATTTCTTAAGGTGCTGCCATCCCCTAACCTGTGAGATTGATTCAGAAGTGTGCCGAGGGTACCAGAAGTCCCTAGGTGGTACAAATGGTTAAGCACTACTAGCTGAAAGGTTGATGGTTGGAATCTACCGACAGACAACTCAGAAGGCAATCTGATGATGAGCTTCTTGAAAACCCTATGGAGCAGCTTGCTCCACCCTGCAAACATGGGGTCAGCAGGAGTTAGATTCCAACAGATGGCAACTATCAACAATAAAGAGAGTAACTCCTTTTTTGTTGGGATGCCCTTGCTCTCAAGTTGATTCCAACTTATCGTGACTTTATAGGGCTGGATAGAAATGGCCCATAGTGTTTCCAAGGCTATAGTCTTTACTGAAGTGCCAAACCTTTCTTAGATGGAGAAGCTAATGGGTTTTAACTATTGAACCTTTGATCGGCAGCCAAGTGCTTAAGCACTCTACAACCAAAGCTCTTTTTGCTGGGCTAATGACCTATAATGATTATCTGAACTTCTGGTGGTGAAATTTTCTATAAGAAGAATCTTTCCTGAGAATAGAAGTCCTGGTGATGCAGTGGTTAA
Source organism: Chrysochloris asiatica (assembly GCF_000296735.1). NCBI lineage: Eukaryota > Metazoa > Chordata > Mammalia > Afrosoricida > Chrysochloridae > Chrysochloris > Chrysochloris asiatica. The sequence continues at coordinate 20,046,871 of NW_006408519.1, read as the reverse complement.
GTGTTCAGCTGCTAACTGGAAAGTTCATGGTTCAAACTCACGAGCCACTTTGAGGAAGAAAGATGAGGTAGTCTAGGCCTGTCAAGATTTCAGATACAGAAGCCCTGTTACGGAACAGTTACTCTCTATCCTATAGGATGGCTATGAGTGAAAGCAGTAGCAAGAGTTTTGGGTTTGGGTCCCTGAGAGTGATGAAGCCAACATGAAAAAAGATAGATCTCAAAAAGACATTGATCTAGACATGAGGAGGGGACGAGCTGGGTAATAGAGTTCCTCCTTAGCAATAAAGACTCACACTTAAGGCATGAGATGTAAGGAGACTACATATGAGGATTTCTTTAGCATTAAACACTGATCATTGGGGTGGGAAGAAGCCAACTAGATTCTAAAATGGACCATAGACCATAACGCTCAGAAAAGGCTGGATGGAGATCAAAGATGATGTTGACCTACTTTATTGTCTCATGTAGGCCAGCCCTGATCATGCATTATGCAGGCATTTACCTGAATGATATTTGTAATATTTTACCCTGTAAGTATGAGGTAGGAATGTTCCACAAGTAAAAAGTAGACAGCAAAATTTAGCGTGTAACTGTTAGATATGGGCAGGTTATTCTTATCCAAAGTCTTGAGCTCTGTGATTGTGAAACAATATTTCAAAGTTATGTCAAAATTCTAATCTGAAAGTGTCAATATGGATGCCAATGTTATATGAAAGCAATAGATTTATATGTTATATGAAAGCAATATATGCTTACAGTGTAAGCATATATTTAGTAGCTATGGGTTTGACATTAGTATTGGTTAGGCCTCTACTCAGCCCCTTCTTCTACAGTCTTCTTAATTCAATATCCAACTTTCACATGCAGATGAGGTTATTGAAAATACCGTGGCTTGCATCAGGCGCACCTTAGTTCTCAAACTGACGTCTTTGCTCTTCAATGCTGTAAAGAGGTCTTGTGCAGCAGATTTGCCCAATGCAATATGTCATTTGATTTCTTGACTGCTGCTTCCATGAGTGTTGATGATTGATCCAAGCAAAATGAAGTCCTTGATAACTTCAATCTTTTCTCCATTTATATGGATGTTATTTATTAGTACAGTGGTGAGGGTTTTTGTTATCTTTGCATTGAGATGCAATACATACCAAAGGCTGCAGTCTTTGATCTTCACCAATAAGTATTTTAAGTCCTCTTGGCCTTAAACAAGCAAGGATGTATCATCTGCATATTGCATGCTATTAATGAGCCTTCCTCCAATCCTGATGTCACATTTTTCTTCATAAATCCATCTTCTATGACTATTTGTTTAGCATACAGATTGAATAAGTATGGTGAAAGAATACAACCCTGGTGCATACCTTTCCTAATGTTAAACCATTCAGTGTTCACTTGTTCTGTTAGAACAACTGCCTCTTGAACTATGCACAGGTTCCTCATAAGTACAATTAAGTGTTCCGGAGTACTCATACTTTGCAATGTTATCCATAGCTTGTCATTCTCCACAGAAATCGAAAATCTTTGTGTAGTCAATGAAGCACAAGTAGACATATTTCTGGTATTATTTGCTTTCAGCCAAAATCCATTTGCCATCAGCAATATATCTATTCCATATCCTCTTCTAAAACTGACTTAAACCTTTGGAAGTTTTCTGTCAATGTATGGTTGCAGCCATTACTGTATTACCTTTAGTAAAACTTTACTCACATGGGATACCAATGATATTGTTTGATGGTTTCTATATTCTGTTGGGTCACTTGTCTTTGGAATGGGCACAAATATATAGCTCCTCCAGTCAGTAGGACAGGTAGTTGTCTTCCAAATTTCTTTTTTTAAAATTTTTTATTAGTTTTAAATTCATTGTATCATACATTGTTTCATTGCCATAGTTACCATCCTGTCCATGATCATCACCCAACCAAAGGGTATACCCTGCAAGCCTGCCACCGCCCCCCCCAATGGTCCTCAGCACACAGTCCCTTTCCCTCTCTGGATCTAAAGTCCCCAGCCACTCCATCTCTTTGTGTCATCTTCTCTGCCTCCATCTCAGGCCTCACTGCTTCTCTGGGTAGGGTCTTGCTCTCTGCTCTTCTCCATTGATGATCCCAGGGCCCTCCGCTCCTAGACTGAAAAGTTAATCACTCCCCTCCTTGCTATAAAATGTCCACCTTTACATTTCCAACCCTCACAATCAGTCCTGATAACAATTATTCACTATTGCATCACAAGAGACCCATCTGCATTTCATTTCATCAGTCCTTCCTGTACAGGCTGGATACTATTCACTGGAGACTCTACCTTCCTCCACAAACCTTTGGATCTAGGTTCCCTCTTGAAAGCTTGTAAGCCAGTCACTTCTTACCTTTGGATCCCTCCCCCCATTTTGGGTAGCCAAAATCCAAGTTGCCCATCCCTGTCAATTCTTTGTGTGGAGGGGGTGGGAATAATACTTGCAGCAAGGATTTGTTTCCTCTTTTGACCTACTGCATTTATAGGTGTAGGTCAAGTTTATCAAATTGTATCAGATAACGCTTTTTTTCCTCTTCTTTCTTCTTCGCGTTGAGTTCTGTTCATCTAGTCATTGAAGCCAGGTCAAGTGGATATCATCTGCAAGTGTGGGTGTTATTGCGTCTGTCCGCCCTCCTCTTATCAGCTGGACACTTTGCTCTCCACTAGTCCTCTGTGGCTGTGTCATTGTCTCTGAGCCCGTGAGTCCCCAGGTCTTGCCAAGCTGCTGGCCAACCAGGTCTCCACTCGGGTTCACAGGAGTCTGCTGAACAATGTAAGGCTTAGCTCGTGGCTTCATTGATGTTCTTCCCTCACTTCCCCTTATGGGTGACATGCATGGTCGCCAATCAGAGCATGTATTCCCATTGCATCTTAGTCTTGGAAAAGGATTTGCACTGAGAGGACCCGACCACTTGCTTTGATGTCTCCTGGGCAAGCAACTTGCTTGTTCTTGTAGCAACAGTTGGACTGCCCTTATTGTTTTGTATTTTTCCTAGAGGTCTTTTCTTTCAAGAAGTATCTTCTGGTTTTCTAGCTGCTTCAGGCTGGTCTGTTCGTCCTTTCAAGAGGAAAATTTCCTCTCTCTGAAAATCTGGATGTTCTTCCAAATTTCTTGACATAGATGAGTGACTGCCTCGAGTGCCACATCGCTTTGTTGAGCTATTTCAATTTGTATTACATCATTTCCCAGTGTCTTCTTCTTTGCCAATGACTTCAAGGCACCTTAGACTTCTTATTTCAGGATAAGTGGCTCTTGATCATATGCTACCTCTTGAAATGTTTGAGCATCTATCATTTCTTTTTGGTACAGTGACTTGTGTGTTCCTTCCATCTTCTTCTGATGCTTCCTTCATCATTCAATGTTTTGACCATAGAATACTTCAATACTACAGGTCAAGGTTTGAATTCTTTGTAGAATTGATACATTTGAATTATGGGGTTGAAGGATAATATTGAAAGTACCATGGACTGACAAAAGAACAAAGGGATCTGTGTTGGAAGAAAGACAGACAGAGTGCTTCTTGGAAGCTAGGATGCCCAGACTTCGTCTCTCATACTTCAGACATATTATCACGAGGGACCAGTCCCTGGAGAAGGATATCATGCTCGGTAAAGTGGAAGGTCAGAAAAAGAGGAAGACCCCCAGTGAGATGGATTGGCACAGTGGCAGCATCAGTGGGCTCAAATGTAGCAATGATTGTGAGGTTGGCCCAGGATCAGGCAGTGTTTCGTTCTGCTCTGCATAGTGTCGTTATGAGTCGGTACTGATTCAATGATACCTAACAACTACAACTACTACTGAATCCTAAACTCTGCCACTTGATAACTTGAGCACATGATTTAATCTCTTCAAAATTCCTTTCCTAATCCAGAAAGTAAAGTAAGTGACACCATCCTGCTAGTATTGTGCTGAAAATTGAATGAGTTCCAGAATATGAAGTACTTTGTACATGGAATAGGATCAATACACTGTGGATACTACAGAATTAAAGAGACTCAAACAGAACACATGATTGCTACCATACAATCTTAACTATATAATATCTATATGGAAAGTTGTTTCAGTATCTCCAGAAATCTACAGTTCATGTATTCATTTTCTCTTGAAGGCAAGAAACTCTTTCATGTGCCAGTTATTAACACTCTTTCTAAAAATTAAGCATTGCTATAAGTTTTGTCTTTCATAAAAAAGAAAGAAAGAAATTTATCAACCTGATATATTTAAACAGAAATAACATTTATGTTTTCCCTCTCTCCAGATTATACACTTTGTTTTCAAAATTTTTTTCCTTATAGTTTCCATTTCTGTCATTGTTATTACAAGGTCTGTGCTCACAAACCAAATTATTTTGATACTCTTCTGCTCACCAAACACTAAGGCAATTTTTAACACAACTTACTGAAGTTTACTAAATATGAGTGACTATATTCTAGAGACAGCTATATTTTTCAAAATTTCAATACATTAAAAGTAGGAAATGTGTACATATGCTTCATTCCTGTCTTCTGTACAGAGAAGCAAACATTCACAAAACCAAGGGTTGATTTATTAAGCTCCCATCAATGATAGAGTTTCAAATTTTGGCATTAAACAAATAATTAAGTATAGAGTGCAAGACCAGAGGGAAAAAAATCTACAATTAGTAAAAAATGAAATCTTTTAGCTTTGTGCAATTGAACCTCAATACCATAATCTTTCATCAGAAATTGAGCTAAGCAAACACATCAGACTACCAATTCCTGATTCAGCAACACTGAAGAATTTATTGATGGCTGTTCTTGGCTTTGGTCCTTCCTTCTCTACCACGGAGTTCCTATTAATGGAAATTGAACATAAGTTTTCTTGACTTTGTTTCTACAGATTTATTCCTATGTCACCAAGTAAGAATGACAGCTGCTTTTGAATCAAAAACAGCATTAAGAAAATATTCCCTGTTCCATGGATTCTACCAGAAGCAGTGTATAGATGGTTGGAAAAATAAATATCTACAAGGTGTTGATGCACTCACTTCTATCTGGTGAACTGACAACAATTATGACCTACCCAATCAGTGTACCTGCAGTTTTAGTAAAACCTGAGGGAGGCAACTCTGTCTGGGAATAAAAGTTTTTTGGAAAATACATGAAAATGTCATGTTACAGTTTTCCTCTTCCTGATACCATCTAGAGCACACATTGGACTGAATGACTGTTAGAAGAGTGGATTCTTTTCAAGTAACTGGCAAAGTTGACCTTTATTTAGCTCATCATTACTGAATTTTCCTCATTTCAGAAACCTGCAAGTATATGTAGAGTAAACCTTCAGTTTACCTCTTTCCTTCATTCTAGGCCTATTATCTTTAATTATTATGTTCTTATTGGGCAAGTTAACATTAACTGTAGCAAAATAAGACAGACACACTATAGGAGGCACCTGGAACTTGACCTCAGTATGGAAATGTCAAGCGCTAGAAGGAAGTACAATTTGGAATAAAGGAAAATAGAAATACAAGTATCACTACTAAATGGTTAAATACAGCTAAAAATTTAGATTCATTTAGAGCTTGACTTCTGAAGAGAAATAACAAAGAATGCTTGTTTAATATGAGGGAGCTTCAAAAGTTCATGGAAAAATGAAAATAAAATAATGGATTTTTCCATGACCATTTTGAAGCCCACGGGTATATATTGAATGATATATATGTTTTATCTATACCAAATAATTTGATCACAAACCACTTTATAAGATGGGTGCAATTATCATTGCCCTCCTTTTGTAGATGAGAACACAGAGTGAAAAAGAGAAAATTACCCAATCATCTAATTAGGGTACTTATCCAATAAGGAAATTGATATTAAAAGGGTTGGAAAGAATATCCAGAAATGGGTGGATTTTTATCTCCAATTGTTGTTAGATGCCATTGAGTTGATTCTGACACACAGTGACCCTATGTACAACAGAACAAAACACTGTACAGTCCTGTGCCGTACTCACAATTGTTATTATGCTTTAGCCCGTTGTTGCTTCCACCATGCCAATCCATCTCCCTGGGGGGTTTTCCTCTTTTGTGATGAACCTCTATAATGACAAGTATGACATCACTTTCCAGGGACTAATCCTCCTGATAATATGCCCAAAGTACAAGAGGCAAAGTCTCAACATCCTGGCTCCTAAGGAGAATTCTCACTGTACTTCTCCCAACACAGATTTATGTGTTCTTCTGGCATTTCATGGTACTTTCAATATTTTTATCCAATATTATAACTCAAATATATCAAGTATTCTATGGTCTTCCTTATTCACTGTCCAATTTTTACATGCATATGAGACCATTGTAAATATCATGGCTTGTGTCAGGAGCACCTTAGACCAAAAACTGATACCTTTGCTCTTGAACATTTTAAAGAGGTCTGGAGCAACAGATTGGCCAACTGCAATATGACCTTTGATGTCTTGACTGCTGCTTCCATTTTCTTCAGAAAAATTCTACTTGTGATATTAATTTTACTGTTTGATGGTTTCCACGTTGTTAGATCACCTCTCTCTGTAATGGGCACAAATGTGGACCTCTTACAGTCAGTTGGCCAGGTAGTTGTCTTCCATATTTCTTGGCATACATGAGTGAGTGTCTCCAGTGCTGCATCAGTTTGTTGAAATATTTCAATTTGTATTCCATCTTGTTCTTTGCCAATGCCTTCAGTGCACCTTGGACTTCTTCTTTCATTGTTATCGGTTCTTGATCATACGTTACTTCGAAAAATGATAGAACATTGACCCTTTCTTTTCAGTACAGTGATTCTGTGTACTTTGTATCTTCTTTGAATGTTTTCTTCATTATTCAATAATTTGCCCCTGGAGTCCTTCAACATTTCAAGTTGAGGCTTGAATTTTTCTTTGGTTCTTTCATCTTTAAGAAATCTAGAGCATTTTCTCTCTTTTGATTTCCTATACTCCAAGTCTTTGCACATTTCATAATAATGCTTGACTTTGTCTTCTCAAGCAATTCACATTTCAGCTCTTTAACTTGCTCATAGTGTCCATTTGTTTTATCATCTCTATACTGGAAAGTAAGTTTCAGAGTCTCTTTTGATATCCATTTTTATCTTTTCTTTATTTCCCATATTTTTAACGACCTTTTGCTGTATGATGTTCTTAGTATCACACCACACCTCTCCTTGTTTTAAGTCAATAGTATCTAATGTATCAAATCTGTTTTGTGGTGATCTCTAAACTCAGGTGGGGTGTTTTCAAGGTCATATTTTGACTCTAATGGACTTGTTTTCATTTTCTTCATTTTAAGCCTGAATTTCCCTATGAGGAATCGATGGTCTGGTTGTCTTCATCATGTTTCAATATTCAATATTTTGGTTCTGACAGTCTTCCACTTATATTAATATTGTCAGAATATTGTCAGATGTATTGTCAGAAAATGAGCTCTTCAGGTTGGAAGGCATTCAAAATATGAATGGGGAAGAACTGCCTACTCAAAAAGTAGAGTTGACTGTGATGATGCAAGTGGAGTAAAGCTTGCAGGTCCTTCATTTGCTGATGGGGTACAACTCAAAATGAGAAGAAATATCCATCCATTAATAATCAGAACATGGAATGCATGAAGTATGAACATAGGAAAATAAGACATTGTCAAAAATGAAATAGAATGCATAAACATAGATACCCTAGGCTTTAGTGAGCTGAATTGGGCTGTTATGACTATTTTGAAACTGACAAGCACACGTTTTGACAGGAATGACAAAAGGAAGAGGAATGTTGTCATAGTCATCTTCAAAAAGAACATATTAAGACCTGCCTTGAAGTACAATGCTGTCTGTGATAAGATAATATCCACATGCCTACAAGGAAGACCATTTAATATCACTGTTATTCAAATTTATGCACCAGCCACTAAAGCCAGTGATGATGAAATTGAAGAATTCTACCAAATTCTTCAGTCTGAAATTAATCAAGCATGTAAACATGATGCATTGATAATTACTGGCAACTGGAATGCAAAGGTTGAAAACAAAGAGGAAGGATGAGTGCTTTGAAAATATGGTCTTGGTGATAGAAACAATGCTGGAGATGGCATGATAGAATTTTGCAAGACTTCCTCATTTCAAATACCATTTGTAAACAACATAAACTACATCCAGGCACATGGGCTTCACCAAATGGAATACACAGAAATCAAATTGACTGCATCTGTGGAAAGATGGTGGAAAATCTCCATATCATCAATCACTGCAAGACCAGGGGCAGACTATGGAACAAATCATCAATTGCTCATATGCAAGTTCAAACTGAAGCTGAAAAGTAAAAACAAGTCCACGAGAGCCAAAATATGGCCTTGAACATATTCCACCTGAATTTAGAGATTATCTGAAGAACAGATTTGATGCATTAGACACTGAAGACCAAAGACCAGAAGAGTTATGTGATGATCTCAAGAACATCATAGAGCAAGAAAGCAAAAGGTAGATAAGAATACAAGAAATAAAGAAATGACTAAAATGGATGTCAGAAGAGACTCTGAAACTTGCTCTCCAGCATAGAGATGCCAAAGCAAGTTGAAGAGATGAGGAGATAAACAGCTAAACAGAAAATTCCAAAGATCAGCCCAAGAAGACAAAGTCAAATTATAACGAAATGTGCAAAGACCTGGAGTTAGAAAACCAAAAGAGAAGAACATGCTAAGCATTTCTCAAGCTGAGGGAACGGAAATAAAAATTCAAACCTTGACTTGTGGTATTGAAGGATTCACAAGGACAACATGTATTGAAGGTATTGATTCACAAGGACAAAACCATAGAATCCTTTGCTAGCATAGTGATTACGAATTGGGCTGTGAACCTCAAGTTCAGCAGTTCAAAACTACCAGCTGTTCCACATGAGAAAGATGAGGCTTTCTGCTCCCATAAAGATTTACAGCTTCAGAAACCCTGTACAGGGTCGCTATGAGTTGGAACCGATTCCACGGCACATAACAACAACAACAATGGACAAAATATTGAATGATGAAGAAAGTATAAAAATAAGATGGAAGGAATACACAAAGTCTCTGTACCAAAAAGAAATGGTAGCTGCTCAACCATTTCAAGAGGTGAAATATGATCAAGAGCAAATGATGCTGAATGAAGAAGTTCAAGGTGCACTGAAGGCATTGGCAAAGAACAAGATGGAATACAAATTGAAATATTTCAACAAACTGATGCAGCACTTGAGGCACTCACTTATCTATGCCAAGAAATTTGGAAGGCAAAACTACCTGGCCAACTAACTGAAACAGACCCATATTTGTGCCCATTTCAAAGAGCGGTGACTCAACAGAATGTAGAAACTATCTGACAATATCATGACTATCACATGCAAGTAAAATGTTTGTGAAAGATAGTATAAAAACAGCTGCAACCATACATTGACAGAGAACTCCCAGAGGTTCGAGCTGGATTCAGAAAAGGAATGGGATAGCACTGCTGGCGTCAGCTAGATCTTGGCTGAAAGCAGAGAAGACAAGAAAGATGTTTGTCTGTGTTTTATTGACTGCATGGGGGCTTTCGGTTGTGTGGATCACAACAAGTTATGGACAACATTACAGAGAATGAGCATTCCAGAACACTTCATTGTACTCAAGAGGAACCTATACATAGACGAAAAGAAAATTGTTTGAACAGAACAAGGGAAGCCCGAATGGTTCAAAATTAGGGAGGGGTACACCAGAGTTGTATTCTTTCACCATACTTATTCAATCTGTATGCTGAGCAAATACTACAAGAAGGTGGATTATATGAAGAAAATCATGGCATCAGGATTGGAGGAAAACTTATCAACAACCTGTGATATGCAGATGATGCAACCTTGCTTGCTGTAAGTGAAGAGGACTTAAAATACTGACTGATGAAAAAGACCACAGTCTTTGGTATGAGTAGCATCTCAGTGCAAAAAAAAAAACAAAAATCATTACCTCTAGACCAATAAACAACATCAAGAAAAATGAAGAAAAGATTGAAGTTGTCAAAGACTTCATTTTTCTTAGATCAACTATAAACACCCATGGAAGCAGCTGTCAGAAATCAATGATGTACTGCATTAGGCAAATCTTCTGGACAAGAACCCTTTAAACTGTACAAGAGCAAAGACATCTGTTTGCAGACTAAGGTGTGACTGATCCAAGTGATGGTATTTTCAATAATCTCATATGCATGTGAAAGTTGAACAATGAATAGGAAGTCCATAGAAGAATTGATGCATTGAGTTAAACTGGCATAGAAGAATATTAGAAATACTATGGACTGCCAAAAGAAAAAAATGAATCTATGTTAGAAGAAGCACAGCCAGACTGCTCCTTGGAGGCCAGGATGGCCAGATTTCATCTCTCATGCCTTGGACATATTATTAGCAGGGACTAGTCCCTGGAGAAGGATACCATATTTGGTCAAGTGAAGGATCAAAGAAAAAGAAAAAGAGGAAGACCCCCGATGAGATGGATTAGCACATTGGTGGCAGCAATGGGCTCAGGTTTAGTAGTAATTGTGACATTGGTGCAGGATAAGGCAGTGTTTTGTTCTGTTGTGCATGGGGTCACTGTGAGTTTTTGCCAACTCTATGACACTTAACAACAATAACAATTGGTGTTGAGTTCCACAGTTAGCCCCTAGTCTTGTTTTGGCTGATGATATTGAGCTTTTCCACCATCTCTCCCACAGTTGTAGTCAATTTGATTCCTGTGTATTCCATCTGGCATGGTCCATGTGTATGATCACCTTTTATGTTGTTTTAAACGGGTATTTGCAGTGAATAAGTCATTGGTCTTGCAAAATTCCATCATGTGATTTCCAACATCATTTGTATCATTAAAGCCATATTTTCCAACTTGCGATACTTTGTTTGCCCCCCCCCAATCTTTGTATTCCAGTCACCAGTAATTATTAACACATCTTGATTTGTGTTTGATCAATATCAGACTGAAGAAATTTGTAGAATTATTCAATTTCATTGTCACTGGCTTTAGTTATTGGTGTATAAAGTTGCATTCCACGGGAGAAAGATGAGGCTTTCTGCTCCCGTAAAGATTTACACCCTCGGAAACCATGTACAGGTTCGCTGAGTCGGAAACAACTCCATGGCACACAACAAAAACAACAACAAAGTTGTATTATAGTAGTATTAATTGGTCTTCCTTGCAGGCACTGGATAATATTCTATCATAGGCAGTGTTGTACTTCAAGATAGATCTATAAATGTTCTTTTTGATGATAAATGGGATGTCATTCCTCTTCAATTAGTCATTCCAGGTATAGTAAATCATGATTTTCTGATTCAAAATGGCCAATGCCAGTCCATTTCAGCTCACTAGTTACTAGGATATCCATCTTTATGTGTTCCAATTCATTTCTGACAATTTCTAATTTCCCTCTATTCTTATTTTGTACAATTCATGTCCTGATTATTATTGGATGTTTGCAGCTGTTTCTCCTCATTTTGAGTTCTACCCCATCAGCAAATGAAGGTCTCAGAAGCTTTACTACATTTGTATCATCATGGTATACTCTACTTTGAGGAGGCAACTCTTCCCCAGTCATATTTTGAGCACCTTCCAACCTGAGTGTCTCATCTTCTGATGCTATACCTGACAACTTTCTAATGCTATTCATAATGTCTGCATCTTCCATCACTATATCTGACAATGTTCCACTGTTATTCATAAGGTTTTCAGTATCTAAAAGCCTGAATGTTTTTAGAGACTGAAAACTTGGTAAATTTTTATTCAGCATTAGTCTACCTCTCCTTCTACCTAGTCTTTCTTAGTCTGGAAGCACCACTGAAACCTCTCCACCATGGATGACCCTGCTCGTATTTAAAATACCAGTGGCATAGCTTCTAGCATCACAACACACACACCATCACAGTATTAACAACTGATGGTATCTCCAATTTGTAAGTTGCTTAAGAAGTACTTATAGCATAGTGTCAGCACCACTGGCATGGTGATATCATGCAACACTCCCATTCTTGCGACCCCAGTTCATTTCCCAAGCAGGGCATAAGTATTTGGAGTCCTGATGTGGTGCTGTGGATAAATGCGCTACTCTGCAAAGTCAGTTTGGACCACAAGTTCAGCAGTTCAAGCTCACCAGCTATTCCTCAGAAACCCTATATAGAGTCACTAAGGGTCAGATCCAACTTTACAGCACTTATCTACAACAATAACAATAACACAGCATAGTGGGTAATGAGTTGAGCTGCTAACAACAAGGTCAGCCATTCAAATTCTGTGACATCAAGGAGATTCCCAATCATATTTACTCTGTGTAAGGTTTCTGAGGTTGTAAATCTTTATGGGAACAGAAAGCCTTTATATTTCTCCTGAAGAGCAGCTGGTGGATTCAAATTGCTGACCTTCCAGTTGAAAGCCCAATGCATAACCTACTACATCATTAGGGCTCCAATTAGTTAGGTGGTGGTAGTGTGCCGTGAAGTCGGTTCCAACTCAGCAATCTTGTGTAGGATTTCCAAGGCTGTATATTTTTGCAGGAGCAGAAAGTCTTATCTTTCTCCCTTGAAACCACTGGTAGTTTCTATCTGCTGACCTTGAGGTTAGCAGCCTAACTCAACCACTATGCTTCCAGAACTCCTTAATTAGTTAGGTACAAGTTGATAAATGATGCAACAGATAAAAGGACCAGAGATGGATGGGCCAAGTGGCAGCATCAATGGAATCAAGCTTGGCAACAGTAATGAGGTTGGCCCAGGATCTGGCATTGTTTCATTCTGCTGTGCATAAGGTCGCTATGGGTCGATCCCAACTCTATGGCACCTTACAACAACAATACATAATGATGGTGGTGGTGGTTATGTGCCGTGGAGTCGGTTCTAACTCAGTGACCCTGTACAGGAGCAGAAAACCTCATCTTTCGCCTGTGGAACAGCTGGTAGTTTCCAACTGCTGACCTTGCGGTTCGTAGACCAATTCATAACCATTACGCTACCAGAGCTCCTTATACAAAATGGTACTTAGGAGCATAAGTGTAGTGTTAGAAAATGTAAAGGATTCTTAATATTATTACAGGATTGGAATGACTGCTTAATGTGAGACGCAGTCACAGAAAATACAGGGATCTGGAATACTGGTATGACGCTGGACTGCTAACCCAAGGTTCAAACTCATCAGCTGCTCCTTGGAAGCCTTAAACAGGGTTGCTTTGAGTGAGAAACAACTTGATGGCACTTAACAACAATCACCTAAATCAGGTGACAAAGTGAAACCGGGGTTTAGAAATAAAACAGAGGACTCTGTCCTTAAGATCAAGGCTGAGCTGGCAGCAAGAATGGCTCTAGACCAAGTCTGACAATGTTAGACTGACATTTCTTAAATCTAATCTGTCTAGGGTAAAAAATGTTCCCAGAGTTGGACAGGGTGAGAGGATCTATTTACATCTGCAGATGATGGTAAAACAGCTAGATACCCAGGATGAGCTTTGCAGGGCTTGGCATTGCTGTCCATATCATTTCAGGACTGGCAAGTTATTTCAGATGTGACCAAAATCTAAGCCATGGTTAGAATAGAGCCAAAACTATAGCTCAGAGCTGCTTTGAAGGTCAATATCACATTTTCTGCATCCAGCAATCAAAAGTTACACTGGGAAGCTTCAAGTCTGTTTGTGCATTACAGAGATGAAATGACTCGGGGCACTCTCTCAACAATGATGGCTAGTTCATACAACCCGTCCATGTGTGAAAGCTTGAGTCCTTTAACCCTTCCATTTGATCGGCATACTGCTGACATGTAGGTGCTGTGCTTGATAGTCCAGATTTTTTGGGGCCTTCTTGGTTGACTCTATCTCCATTTCTACCATTTAATCCTCTGTCTTTTTAGATCGTAGATCATCAGAGTCACTGGTGCCTTTAGCTCTTGGTTAGTAATAAACATCTCAGGTGCTTTGAGAGATTTCCTTGCCGTAAATCCAGAATGTAGCTTTCACCTTTCCCAAGTTATGCAGAGTTGGAAAAATGGTTCATAATCTTTTAGACTTCTTGCTTTCGTGTTTAGAGAGCAAAGTCATCAGTAATAGCATATCAGAATGAGACACTAAAAAACATTTGATACCATAAAAAATGATTCTATTTATCTGGACTTTGCAGATTCGGTGGTGAAGCAAATGAAATTTTCTCATCCTTAGCCATTGCCATAGTATAAAAACATAAAAGCAGTTTGTGCTAAAAGTGGTTCAGTACCAAACCCATTTCTGAAACAGAAGAGATAATACTATCTTCCTGGGATACTGAGAAAAATGGTATCTGAAAGAGCAAAGGGATAATAAAATTGCATTTTCAGTATAACTACTACTGATTGCTAAGGGAACGTTGCTATGGGAGCAATAGGTCTAAAGAGAAAAGTGCCCTTTATTTACATCAAATTTATGCATGTCCTTTTGACAGTGGCGGTTGGAGCATGACATACGTCCATGAGTTGTCAAAGGAGGTTGTAGAAACTTCTTTTCTTTCTTGCACAGTATCGTAGTGAGAAGATTTGTATGTTACTGTGGTATAATATTTTAGAGATTGTACATATCCAATTTTTAGTCTTTGATGGCTAGGAGAAAACTGGTACCAATCAAAGCTTCTTTGAAGTTCCTCTCTGGTCTCTCACACTTACTTGTGTGATCACAGACTGGTCTTTCCTTCTCCTTTCTTTTTCTTCTCATGTGAAAGCCAGTTAGATGGATGAGTAAAATCTCTTCATCTGAAAAACAGATACAATCAAAGCTGATTACTGGAATATGTCTTGTTAAGGTTTAATATATAAAAGCTTCCTTGTCAAACATCTAGCATATAGAGTGCTTGATAAATTTTGGACCTGTTTATGCTTATGTTTTGTTTGTTTGTTTTTAAGGCAATTTAATGCTATGTTCAAGAACATGGGATTGGAATCAAATCAGCGGGCTTTAATTCTATTTCTTGCTTCACCACTAAGCGTATGCATTTGAGCAAGTTGCACAATTTCTTTAAGCCCCAGTAATCAAATGTACAGAACACCTAATATGAGTAACACCTAAGTCACAGAGTTGTGTGAGGACTAAAATGAGGAACTTTCTGTAAAGCAGTAAGCACAGTATTAAGCATAGAATAAGCAATCAATAAATAATGCCTACTTTATTGCTGAAGTGGCCTTCGTCTTGCAATTGTTAAGCACTCAGCTGCTAACTTAAACGTTAGCAGTTCAAACCCCAAAAGCTCTTCAGGAGAAAAGACCTGGTAGTTTGATCCTGTAAAGATTACAGCCCATGAACCCTATAAGACAGTTGTACCGTGGCCTGTGGGAATGCAATGAATTTGAATCAGCTCCATGGCAAAAAACGACAGCAGCAATTCTTTGTTATCATCCCTTTTAAGGAAGTGTTTTTTTCTTGTTGTTGTTGTTTTGTCTAGGTTAGTAACTGAGTTCTGATGCTATCATATGGGGACACACCTATGTCTTAAGATAGGTGCTATCAGGCAGATGCAGGTTTTTGTGTTCTGTATTTTTCAAAGCCAACTTAAAAGATTATCCCTGAAGAATAAAGTTCATGAGAGCATAGTATAAATACTAAAGGCACAAAGTTTGCAGACTGGTTTTAACATCTAGTTCCATAGTGTTCTGGCTAGGATTTTGGACAGATTTCTCAACTATTAAGAATCTCAGTTTCTTCATCTGTAAGATGGGATAATACCAGTTACCCCATTGGCTAATCGCAACAATTATATCAGATTATCTTTGAAAAGAGTTTAGCACAGTGCCTGCGACATAGTTGGCACCGGTTGAGTATTATAATTACTGACAAACATTGTGTTTGTTCTTGGAAGAACCACTACTCTGGAATATCTTTCAGAAAGTGTAATTGTTAGAGTTTTAAAAAAGGGTGGTTTAAAATAGAGCATATTTTTCTCTCAAACTGCTACTGTCATGAAGCATACTATATATTTTTTTAGACCGTCACTGTTTCAAACTTATATTTAGGTCTCCTTTTTTCTTTTGCATGTCACTTCACTTTTGACTCTAAGCAACTTAAAACTGAAACTCAATCTCAATGTGAAGTTTACCCTCTAATCAAAGAGCCAGTTTTCTTTATTTAAAAAAAATCCTTTGTGTGTGAGGTTGAGAATCACAAAAGACTAGAACCCTTGCTGTCTTTTAAGATTGTAACTGAACATTCTGCAAAGAATATAATTTAAAAGGGAATATTGAGATTTACATTATCAGAAATTCAAAGATGATCTTTTTTAAAAGCTGAAACCACCAAAGCCCCAGGCCAATCTGGACACGGTAAGATGCAGCCCAACTAAACTGGCCAGTGGTATGACTGTAGATGAGTTAAAGGAAGAATCACCCCAAGCAATGGGAGTTCTTAGAAGGGGGCTTGCCCTTCACAATTTAAACTCTTTGAAGCTACATTTCCTTCAAGCAATGAGAAGTCTTTGTGGTGATCAGAAACATACATTTATAATTATAGAAGAACTTAGCGTACACTAGACATGGTAGAAAAGAATGTAAGGATCTGAAGAGAAACCTTAATACACACTCCACGTCCCTCACATGCCATCTTTCCTGAGATGGTGAGTATTTCAGATGGTACCTAATTGAAACAGCCAGGAGGCATCTTTTCTGCGTGGCTCTTCTCGTTCCAGCACCCCATTTGGCTCTGACCCAAACAAACCAGTATGGTGCCATGGTGTGCTTTTTGTAAATTTCACTGCAAAAATAACATGTACAAAAGTCATGAAATGATTTCAAAATGACTTGCTCACTTATACAGCATCTGAGGATAAGAGCAAAAGAAATTGAATGGTGACTATAATATTTTTTAACTGTTTTTAAGCAAAGCTTATGCTCATTAATTCATGCTACCTGACTCATTAATTTTGCTATATACAAAGAAATTAACCCTAACCTTCCTAAATTGTACATTCAAATATCTCAAGATAAAGAACTAAAGATACATTTGATTAATGGAGGAAAAAATAGCAAAGGTACTAGAAGAAATGATATCACTGAATTTACTAAAACTATGAATTAGTTTTATATGTCTATATTCATTTGATGATTATAAACATTTCTATATTATATTTTGTAGCCTTGATGGATAACATAAGGAATGAAAATTTAAATCACAGATAGCATAAATAAAATTTCCACAATGATCCTTAAGCATAAAATGGATGGAAAAAGAAGACCATGACTTCTTATCCAGTGGGAAAGCCAAAGAGGCTAAACAAACAACCAAACAAAAACACAAAAAACAACCCTCAGAAAATTCTCCAGATTTTTTCTATTGGATGCCATGTTATAGATAAACTTACTACAGATATAATGCAAGCTATTTCTAAAGCATTATTTTCTAAGTTAATAGTCACTCTCAACATATTGAATAGCAACAACAACAAAGCTCATATCTTTATCCTATAAATTTGGTTTTCATCATACTATGTGATATGAAAGGGAAAGCATGGCCTTTGGAGTTAGCTAGGCATGAAGTTTACATTCTGGATTACTGCTTACCAGTTGCATGAAATTTAGCAACTACTTGACCTTTCCAAGTCTTGTAAGCTTCTATGTATAATGAATACAAACACTACTACAAAGTATATGAGACAGAAATATGATCATCCACATATCAAGTCTTCCTTAAATTCCAGAAAATTGTTTGTGTATGGTAAATGCTAGTACTCTCTTCTTGCCTCTCACTCAAGCCATTTGTCTTCTGATACTGGATATTCTATAAAAAGGATGGAGATTACCTTCACCATGAGATGCAATATACAGGAAGGGAGAGGGCAATATACAAGAAGAGGGATGTTGACAGAAGAATGATAAATACAGGTGAAGATACAGGGAAGTACGCAAAGGGGATAGAGGTAAATAGTATTATATATACAAACTTGGAATATCGGTGGTCTGCAGTTGATAGATACATCGACACAGACACAGGTTGAACAGGTATGGGAGTGGGACTATACCCAAAAATAAATAAGTGTTTGAAAGAAAACCTTTGCACATAAGTATTTACATCTGCTGCAAACACAGCTATGAATATGGTGGAACATACAGTGGACAAAATGCTGAAAACTTCTTAGATATTGCCAAA
The DNA here is from genome assembly GCF_000296735.1 of Chrysochloris asiatica. Classification (NCBI taxonomy): domain Eukaryota; kingdom Metazoa; phylum Chordata; class Mammalia; order Afrosoricida; family Chrysochloridae; genus Chrysochloris; species Chrysochloris asiatica. The sequence goes on along the minus strand of NW_006408519.1, from coordinate 20,028,767 downwards.
CATCCTCAGACAATGATTTGTCGGGCCTGAGGATTTAGTGCCATAGTCTCTGGGGACACCATGGTCAATTGGCATAACACAATCCACAAAGACAGTGTTCTACATCTTATTTTGGTGATTATAGCCTGGGATCTTAAAAACCCATGAGTGGTCATTGAAGGTGCAATTATTGGTTTCTTCATGGATGGAAGAAAGAAATGAGAAATGAGATGCTTGTAATCAATTAGTCCAACAAACTAATGGAACATATGCACATCAGTCTCCAAGACTCTAAGACCAGAAGAACTAGATGGTGCCTGGCTTCCACTACCAACTGCTTTGAAAGGGATCACATTAAAAGATCACAGATAGTGGGAGAAAATGTGCACAAATCTCAAAATTATACATAAAAACGTGACCCAAGACTATGGCCACCCTTCAGCTCTGGAAAGGACCCAGTTTTCAGCTATGCAGTCAATAGGTAGATAAAGGGGACAACAACACTATTAAGGTCTGCTCACCATGGAATGGTCAGTCATTCCAAATCCAAAGGGCAACACTTTCCTAAAGCTGAGAAGGGATGGGAAGGTGGGCGGAAAGGAAATTGGAACCACAAAGAGGAAGTGAGGTAACTGTTGTTTCTTGGAGGGGATTGCAAATATTGAGATGAAACAAAATGTATGATTTATTTAATGTAAAGTTGAGAAGGGATAGGAAGGTGAGTGGAATGGAAACAGGAACCAAGGGAGGAAGTGGGATAACTGTTGCTACATGGAGGGGATTGCAATCATTGAAGTGAAACAAAATTCTGAATGTAAAAGTGATTGTTGAATGTAAAAGTGATCATCTTTGTAAACCTTCACTCAATTCACAGCAATAAAAAGAAAAAAACAGTAGTGAAAAAATTGGGGGGAGATAAAGAATGCAAAAACAGAATTAATTGGTGATGGTTTTATATTTCCTGGGTGGCACAAGTGGTTAAGCACTGGACTACTAACTGAGATGTTGTCAGTCATCTTTGAAGTAAGATCTGTTGATGTGATTCTGAAAGATCACAGCTTTGAAAAGCTTATGGAGTACTATTCTGTTCTGCACACTGGGAAATCGACTCCACAGCAGCTAACAACAACATCCTCTGATACAATCACTGCCAAGTCCACCAGTCACTCTTCAGAAACCCTATATAGGGTAGCTCTGAGTCAGAATTCACTCAACAGCATTTAACAGCAACAACAACAACAAGCTTGGTGCTAGAAATCACTGAGAACAAATGACAATGTCCTGTGGTGTTAAGTAGAGTTGAAAGCAAGATTTGACATTAAAGTTAACATTATAAAAGGTCCAAACCATTTTGCAGATTATTTTAAAGCCTTGATGAGGAATAGCACAGGGCAACAATGGTTCACATTAGAAATCACGATGGTTTAATTATATTCAACTCCAACAAAATGGATATAGTCATACTTACTCAGTTATCTGTAGAAGACATACAGAATATTCTTTGGAACAAATTAATCAAAAAAGTTATACAAATTTTGGATGGAAACTCCCTGAAAATAAGTTATCAGTCATAATTCAGGAGCAAGGAAACAGACTTTATTAGGAGCTAAGAGGGCAGGTTATTATAACTCTTCTTTTTACCTTGTTGCAACATAAAACAGTAAATAATTCTCAGACTCTTGATGCTGAGAAGCTGTTGTTCTCCATACGCATGACAATACACATAAATCCAAAAACTTTGCCTTATAAAACTTAACTCTAACATAAGTAGCTCAACTCTAGAAGCCAGCGAATCCTAGTCAGATTAATCAATTTCAAACTCCTCCCTTCTCAGGTGTATCATTTCCCCAATCCCACCCCATCACAGGCAATCATTAGTTGACCGCAGCTGTAGCACCATCGCTGAGGACTCAAATTAAATTGGCGGCTGTTCCTCCTGTCAGCCAGAAATAGAATTTGAATATAACAATATATCTGTGTATCTGTGTATTGCTGCACTAAGGTTAGTGAAACCAACAGGGGAAGCTTACTCTTATATCGCTCTGTCAAATGGGATAATCAATATCGTGCAAGTTGCTTTTGTTGTTAAATGCCTTCGAGTTGGTTCCAACCCATAGCTACTCTGTATAGATTTCTTAAGAGCAGTTGGCGAACTTGAATAACCAAAACAACCAGCAACCACCACCATTCATTTAGTTATCATGAGCCACAGAACTCAAACAAATAAGAGCTTGTCTACTAGCCAAAAGTTAGTCATTTGTACCCACCCAGAGGTTCCTTGGAAATTCCATAAGATCACGATTTGAAAGCATATGTGACGGATCTGCTCTGTATACATGGGGTCACCATAAGTAGGAATCTACAGGATGACAATTAACAACACCACTTCTTTGTTGTTGCTTAGTGCCGTTGAGTCAGTTCCCACTCATGGTTAATCCTGTATAGGGTTTCTGAGGAGTGGCTGTTGGTTTTGAACCACTGACTTTGTGATATAAACCGATCTTGTGGTGCAGTGCTTATCCTACAGTGCTACATATTCTTCTAAAGTTGTATCTAAGTATCATTTTTCATCCTCAAAATTTCTCTACATGTTGGATAATATCTATGTGTAACTTTTTTGAAAAAGCAAATGGAAATAGAGAGTTCAAGTGTATTGCTGAAAGTCAGTAAATTGTAAAAAATCAGGATTCAAACCGAAGTTTGATACTAAATTACTGTCAGGCAAACACTGTCATTACAATTCAGCAATTCAAGTCACCTATTAGTAATCTTTGGAAATCTATGCCAGGGAAACATATGTTGCTGTT
>NW_006408519.1:20021017-20023416 GCF_000296735.1 Chrysochloris asiatica | reverse complement strand
GTCACTCCTTCTTCCTAGTCTGTCTTCATCTGGAAGCTCATCTGAAACCTGTCCACCATGAGTGACCCTGCTGGTTATTTAAAATACCAGTGGCATAGCTTTCAGAATCAAAGCAACTCACAAGCCACCATAGTATGACTGACTGACAGATGAGTGGTGTAGTGACACTGAGCAGGGTTTTCAAAAAAGCAGCTGCTGAGTTTGAACCACTGAACTTGTGGTTCAACCTGACCTCGCAGTCTACTGCTTATTCTGTAAAGAACAATTAAAGTTTTCTTTGTCTCAAAAAAACATAGCTTTTCTCTTAAGTTTAATACCATCTTAAATTATCATGAATTTCCCTATTCCTATTTTATTCAGGATTCCTTCTTAATAGTGAGAGTAACCCAACTGAACTAATTAAACTGAAAAAATAAAATAAAAAACAATTAGCAAGTGTCCCAAACTCTATGCTCAGTTACTACTTGAATTATTGTTGACTTCACCATGCAGGCCCATAATTCTCTTTGGTCAAGTATGGTACGGTTAGGGCTTCTACTCTGTCTCAAGCACATACAAGCACAAGCAGAAACACAGCAACAAACAGTTTTTGTTCCTTTTTTTGTGGATAGTTGACTTCATTTTCAAATGGCTACCTCCATATTATCATAAACATGGCCACTAGAAGGAAGCTGCCCTTCATCCTTTAGTTAACTTTAAAACACTTCATGGTAAGCTTGGTCATGTTTTTGATCATCATTTGGATCAATCAACTACGGTCAAGGTAGCAACACTCATCAGAACCACGTGGAATATTGGGAAAGGAGCAGTTCCTTAGTAGGATGTGGGGAGGAGTGGCAGACAGACAAAAGATCATTATTATAGTCTCATCAGGAATTATGCTTGAGAAATAAAAATGTCCAGGTACATCTTATGAAAGAAAAAAGAAAGGAATAATAAACAGTTAATTCTGAAGTAAAATTAAAAACATTTAGGATAAGTTTCTGTTATTGTTACTGCTGTCTCCTGTATTCAAAGGAAAAATAAATAGTTGATGATATATTTACTGGTGTAAAAGAGTCTTCTTATAATACTTTCCAACCATGTCCAACAAAATACTATGCATTGACCCTTATTTAATTCATAAGGGAAAAAAGAAAGGAAATAAAAAGAACAGAAGAAAAGAGAAACAAAAAAAAAAAAAAAAGGAAGAAAATAAAATGACAGATATGAGTTAAAAAGGAAAATCCTATTTGGCAGGCAGTTAAATAACAAGAAAGATAAAGATGCATACCTAGGAGAAATTTTAATCTATACCTGCTCTGTTTGACTGGATATTATGTAATAGTCATTTTTGGGTTTTGTTTAAAGATTAAATCTATGTCATTTGATAGCCATTTGGACTCTTCCAAGAAAGTCTGGAATGAGTGTTAAATTGGATTACCTAGGTAGATACTCGCATTCTCTTTGTTCTAGCTCATCAGATGGCAAGCTATTACAAAAAACCAGCCAGAATCCAGACTTTGAACAGGAATTGTCTTTCTATATTTACTGTACTAATTCTTAAGGGTACATAGAAGAGTTGTCACTTTGTGAAAATGATGTTTTCTAAAACACAAAGTTTTCTGAACCTATACGAATCTAAAAAAAAAAAAAATCTTGGGTTGGGCTTATGGTTTGTGGTTTGAATTCAAGCTTAGGTTATTCTTATTTTATCTGCACTTGTTTTCCATCAGTAATTATACTGTTTCTATATCTCTGTCTTTCTAAGGAGGACATTATCATGGGTTTGGGTACAGTAAGAATAAACTAACCAATTTTTTTTCCCATGTATCAAAATGAACCTGCAAAACATGTCTGCAAGTTCAAAACCCTTTAACTTCATATATATTTAGTTCATTTTGGGTTGGTTTCTATTTCTTATTTGCCCAGGCCATATTATATACCAGAAAAATACTGGAAAGATACCAGTATCTTCCAAACACCAATATAGCATGAATAGCTAATCATAGGATAAGGTCATTGATTGACATAACAAAATGGGAGTTTCTAAATTCTTCCTTAGTGAGTGAATTCAATACATCAGTCATAAAAACTTATACCCATAGCTCCTTCTAAGTGAAACAGTTACAACAAAATTTCTACTAAAGGAACAAATTTGCATAGGTTAGTGACCTTCAGCCTGCAACCTGTGATATGCAGATGATACAGTCTTGCTTGCTGAATGTGAAGAGGACTTAAAACACTTATTGATGAAGATCAAAGACCACAGCCTTCAGGATGGGTTGCACCTCAGTGCAAAGAAAACAAAAATCCTCATCACTGGACCAATAAATAACATCCACATAAATAGAGAAACTATTGAAGTTGCCAAAGACTTCGTTTTGCTTGGATCAACCATCAACACTCATGGAAGCAGC
>NW_006408519.1:20020254-20020917 GCF_000296735.1 Chrysochloris asiatica | reverse complement strand
CCCTGGCTTGTTTTCACTGCTGATATGGAGATTTTTCACTGCTGATATGGAGCTTTTCTATCATCTCTTTCCACAGATGTAGTCAATTTGATTTCTGTGTATTCCTTCTGGTGAAGTCCATGTGTATAGTCATCTCTTATGCTGTCTAAAGAAGGTATTTGAAATGAACAAATCATTGGTTTTTCAGAAGTCTATCATGCATTCTCCAGCATCATTTCTATCACCAAGGCCATGTTTTCCAACTACTGATCCTTCTTCTTTGCTTTCAATCTTTGCATTCCAATCACCAGTAATGATCAATACATCTTGATTGTATGTTTGACTGATTTCAGACTGTGTAAGTTGGTAGAATTCTTCATTTCATCCTCGCTGGCTTTAGTGGTTGGGGCATAAATTTGAATAATAGTGGTATTAACTGGGTTTCCGTGTAGGCGCACAGATATTATCCTGTCACAGACAGCGCTGTACCTCATGACTGATATGGATATGTTCTTTTTGACAATGAATGCAACACCATTCCTCTTCAATTTGTCATAGACGGCATAATAAACCATGTGGTTGTCAGATTCAAAATGGCCAACACCAGACCATATTAGCTCACTAATGCCTAAGATACTGATGTTTGTGCATTCCTTTACATTTTTGACAACTTCCAATTTTCCC
>NW_006408519.1:19985692-20018089 GCF_000296735.1 Chrysochloris asiatica | reverse complement strand
CTCTTCTGGCTGTCCATGGCCTTTTAATATTTCTTGACAACACCAAAATTCAAATGCATTGATAATTCTACCATTTTCCTTATTCATTGCCCAACTTTGATATGCACATGAGGCTATTAAAAATACCATGGTAAGAACAGTGTAGTCCTCAAACTGATACATGTTTTCTTGAACAGGTTAAAGAGATCTTTTGTAACAGATTTGTGTAGTACAAAGTGTCATTTGATTTCTTGCCTGCTGCTTCCATGAGTAATGATTGAGGACCCAAGCAAAATGAAGTCTTTGACAATTTCACAATCCTTTCTTCATTTATCATGATGTTATTAATTAGTCCAATCGTGAGGAATTCTGCTTTTTTTTTACATTGAGATACAGCCCATACTGATCTTTGATCTTCACCAGTCAGTATTTGATGTTTTTTTGTTGTTTTCCCAGCAAGCAAAGTTGTATCATCTGTATATCACAGAATGTTAGTCTTTCTCCAATTCTAATGTCATGTATTTAATTCATAAAATCCAGTTTCTGTAATTACTTGCTGAGCACAGGTTGAATAGTGTGAAAGGATACAACCCTGGCACATTGTTGTTGTTAAGTGCTATCAAGTTGATTCTGACCCATAAGGACCCTGTATAGTGTTTCCAAGGAGCAGCTGGTGGGCTTGAACTCTGACATTGCAGTTCAAATGGCTTTGCAGTCTGGCGTATTAACCCACAGCCCCACACCTGGACTGCAAACCTGGCACGTAGCTTTCCTGATTTTAGGCTATTCAGCAGCCCCTTATTGTATTCTAATGACTGCCTCTTCATCTACATACAGGTACCACATGACCACAATTCAGTGTGCTTGGTATTGTGAAGAATGGGTATTCATCCTTCACAATATTATCCGTAATTTGTCATTAGCCACACAATCAAAAGCTTTTGCATAGTCAATAAAACATATGTAAACATATTTCTGACAGTGTTTCTCTGCTATTCATAGAGTTTTCAAGTGACTAATAATTCGGAAGTAGTTCGTCACTCTTTCTTCCTAGTCTGTCTTTGTCTGGAAGCTCATCTGAAACCTGTCCACCATGGGTGACCCTGCTGGTTATTTAAAATACCGGTGGCATAGCCCTCAGAATCACGCAACTCAAGCCACCACTGCACGACAGACAGACGAGTGGTGGCCATTTGGTTTTATGTTGAAACTGTCACTTTAAATTTCTATATCAATCCTGATACAAGGATATCATGCTTGGTAAGATGGAGGGTCGGAGAAATAGAGGAAGGCCCCCAATGAGATGGATCGGCCAGGTGGCATCATTGATGGACTCAAATGTGGCAGTGGTAGTAAGGTTGCCCAGGATCGGACATTGTTTCGTTCTGCTGTGCATGGGGTCGCTATGAGTCGGTTCCGACTCGATGGCACCTGACAACAACAAAACATATTTCTGGCATTCTCTGCTTTCAGCCAATATGCAAGAAATGGAAACCAACACAATATTCCTCATTCCATGTTCTCTTCTGAATCTGGTTTGAATACCTGGCAGTACTGTCCATGCACTGTTGCAGCTGGTTTTGAACTAACATCTGCAAAACGTGACTTGCTCTTGCAGTCTAGGAGCAGAGGACCCTGGGACCACCAAGGGAGAAGAGTGGAGTGTGGGACCCTATCCAGAGAAGCAGTTGCACCAGAGATGGAGACAGGGACAATGACGTGGAGAGATGGAGCGGCAGGGGACTCTGGACTTAGAGAGGGAGAGGGGCTGGCCGGGAGGAGTTGGAAGGAGGTGGAGGGGGAGGACTTGCAGTGTGTGCCCTTTGGTTGTTTAAATGGTTGTATATTCCTGAGTGCTTTGGTATACATTCAAAAAAAAAAAAGAGAGAGAGGGAATGGAAGCAAATGCTGTTGAATGATGATGCATGGAGAGTATTGTAATCATTGCAATGAAACGTAATACAATAGGATGAATGTAAAGCTGATGTTCTCCCATGTAAACTAGCACCCAATTCTCAATAAAAACTTTAAAAAAAAAAAGTTACTTGTATGGGATCAATACTATCTTGAGGTGGTCTCTAAATTCACGTGGGATATGTTCAATGTCATACTTTGACTTTCATGGACTTGGTTTAGTTTTCTTCAGCTTCAGCCTGAGTTTGAGTATAAGGAATTGATGGCCTGTTCCACAGTCTGCACCTGGTACTGTTTTGACTCATGATTTTGAGCTTCTCCAACATCTTTTCCAACAGATGTAGTTAACTTGATTCCTGTGCATTCCATCTTGTGAAGTCCATGTGTTAAGCTGTCTTTTATGTTGTTTATAAAAGATATTTGGAGTCCTGGTGTGATGTCCTAGGCTAAGTGCAGCTCTGCAAGGTCAGTTTGAAGCACAAATTTGGTACTTCAAACTCACCAGCCACTCCTTGGAAACCCTATTCAGGGTTGCTATTAGTTGGAACTATCTAGACGGCACTTAACAACAACAAAAACCTGAAACATATTTATATTAAATAAATCATTTGTCTTGCAAATTTTCCACTCCATTGGCAACTGAAAATGCAAAGTGCTTTATTTTTCAACTTCTAGAATTTGAAAACAAGGTAGCCTAGGTTAAATAAAGAGGTTTCCAAAGCTGCAGGTGTCCATTTGGAGCTTGGCTTTGTGGCTTGAGGTACAAAACCAACTTCCTACAACTCCCAGCTGGGAGCACTACTGCAGCGCTACCCTGTGATTAGATGAGCGCATCAAACTCAGATGGTAAAGTCCGCTTGGTAAGGGTGTAAAAATTCTCAAGTTAGGTGGGTTTTGCTAGTCTGTTACACAGTCAATTTCACACCAAATGTCTCCTGAGAGGCATAGACCATATACAGGAACACATCTTAACATCTTAGTTCTTCTCGCTTTCGTAGACCTCAGAGATGGATGTGGAGACGCTCACCATGCTGTGTCCGTTCACCAGCAGGAAAGAAGGCCTGGTTGGCGTTCAGCTGTAGTCGCCTTCGAATGATTTTGATGAGCTCACTCATGTTGACGTGATCTGGGACAAGGAACTTGGTTTTATCCATCACGGGAAGCTGCTTCTCACCCTTGTTTCTTTCTATTATCACCGGGATTTTTGTAGGATGCTGCTCTCGGATGAATCGGACGTCTTTCACCCTTTGTTCGAAGATGAGGTGCTGCTTGAAGATCTTCTTCGATGGCATAGCGAGGGAAAGCGGCAGCTCGGCTGAGGTGACGGCAGCATCAAGCAGAGGCTCGGACTCGAGCGACAGTACTTCCCTTGTGTCTTGCAAAATTTTATCTTGCAATTTCCAACATAATTTCTATCACTAGACCATATTTTCCAACTACTGATTCTTCCTCTTTGTTTACAACCTCCCATTCCAATCCCCACTAATTATCAAACCCTCATGATTACATGTTTGATCAATTCCATACTGAAGACATTGGTAGAATTCTTCTAACTCATCATCAGGGTTGTTGGGTTCATTTCAATAATAGTGGTATTAACTGGTCTTTCTTGTAAGCAAATGGATATTATCCTATAACAGACAACACTGCACTTTAACATAGATCTTGAAATATGCTTTTTGCTGATGAGTGGAATATGCCACTCCTCTTCATTTTGACATTCCCTGTACAAACCATAAAAGTATCTGGTTCAAAATGGCCAATACCAATCAATTTCAGCTCACTAATGCCTAGAATATTGATCTATATGTATTCTATTTCATTTTTTATGACTTCCATTTTTCCTAGAATCATGTTTTATACGTTCCCTATTCTGATTATTAATGGATGTTAGCAGTTGCATCTCCTCATTTTTATTGTGCTCCATCAGCAAGTGAAGGTCTCAGAAACTTTGTTCCATTCACGTCATTAAGTCAACTCTACTTAGAGGTCAGGAGGCAGATTTTCCCAATGCAATACATCATTAATTTCTTGACTACTGCTTCCATGAGTGCTGATAGTTGTCATTGTTAATCGTCATTGAGTCTGTTCTGACTCATAGATATCCTTTATAGGGTCAGAGGTTTAAAATGTTCATTGGAATAGAAAACCTCACCTTTCTCCTGAGGAGTGGCTGGTAGTCTTGAACCACGGACCTTGTGATTCTCAGTCCAGTGCTTATCCTATGGAGCCATCTCATTCCCAGTACTGATTGTGGATCCAAGCAAAACGAAGTCTTTGACAACTTGAATCTTTTCTCCATTTTTCATGATGTTATTTATTAGTCCAGAGGTGAGAATTTCTGTTTTCTTTACACTGAGGTAAAATCCATGCTGCAGACAATAGTCTTTGATATTCATCAGTAAGTATTTATATCTTCACTTTTAACAAGCAAGGTTGTATCATCTGCACATATCAGGTGGTTTGTTGAAGAGTTTCCCTCCAATCCTGATGCCATGTTGTTCTTCACGTAATCCAGCTTCTCTGCTCAGTTCACAGTTTGAATAAGTATGATGAAAGGATAGACAACAAAAAAACATGTACCTCGTGATTTAATGAAAAAGAATCTAAGCTTAAGCAATCTAAATTTCAAAAGATCTCATGGCTGCAGGTGGGTAGAAAGCCAAATTTTTAGAAACCAGGCCAGAGATCACTAAGTGATGGGTTGGTCTCAGTAAAAGGGTAAAAATGTGTGTTTCTTGGTGATAGGTGGGTGGGGGGCATACATGCTTCCATCCATCACATTAACATTTGCCAAGATCTTCTATTCTTTTTTCTCCTTTCCTTTATAAACTTTTTTGTAAGTAGCTTATTTCAAACCATTTCTTTTTTAAGAGATCAGAATGTTCTCCCCAAGTGTATAGAATAAACCTTGTGTTTCCATTCATTTTAATTATTATTATTTCTAATAGTATATTGAATAAGAAACTTGATATGAAATTAACAAAGGAACTGAAAAATAATGTTTTGTGATCATGTAGTAGAGAAAAGAGATCATTCTATTTCAGCCCTAGAATTAATACTGAAAGTGATAAAATGGGAAAAGTAAGGCAATGATTTAAGCTTTTGTTACAAAAACATTGGTTGTTTGTTAAAGATTTATCTTGTTTTATGTAAAAATGATGACAATAATCATCATTATTTTTACAGTGGCAAAATAAAACTGACTAATACCAGCGGTCTCCATGAGTTATCAGTCCAGTGTTTATCCTACAGCACTATACCAGGAATCAAGCAAAAGGGAGTCAACAACAATACTACCACCTCATGATTTAATGAAAAAGACTCTAGGCTTATGTAATTTAAACTCCAAAAGATCTCATGGATGCAATCGACTTGACAGCAACTGGTAAACCTATGTTTATCTCTAAGTTTTACTTGCTTTTTGAAGCATTTCCTTTTAGGTAATATCCCAGAGACTAGAAATCAAATGTGCAGAAAATGATTATCATAGAAAATGTGATGGAAAGTTTTGGAGATTGGAAATGAAAGTGTAGATGAAAAGGGAAAAGTGACTAGTCTTGAACTTATTCTCTGGAAAGAGGAAAACCAGATAAGAAGGAAAAAGGAAATGATGGAAAAGTTAGAGTCCTTGAGAATTTTTTAAATCAAAACTTTTTTTTTTTGCCTGTGGTGCTGCACAATAATGCACTGGATCATAAAGCTAGTTTGACCCGCAAGGTTGGCAGTTCAAACCCACCAGCAGCTCCTCAGAAACCCTATGTAGGGTCGCTATGGATTGGAACCGACTCTATATCACTTAACAACAACAGTTTTAGGTTATGTACTTATAATATACTAAGAGATTATTTGAGGTTTTCTCTTTGTTGAATGTATTCATATTTACGTATTCTCCATGTGAATAAATACCAGAGTGATTGATAAGGCAACGCCCATAATGTAAACTTCTAGAGTCATTTTCATTAAAAAGACAGAGTTAATCTTACCACAAAATCTTTTTGGCAGAATAGAAAAATATTGCAGTTCACCGCAATAAAGTAAATATTTCAACAAGATAAATATCCATTTAAAAATGAAAACTGCTGAACCGTAGAAAGTGGAAGCCACCAAACATTTTGATACATGTTTCAGTCAGGTTCTAGCCAAACCGTGGAACTGTCCTGTCAAGTTATCCAGAAGAAGCTGAGCCAAAGCGACTGGTCCTAGAATACAAGAAAGTATAAGAAGAGGATTACATTTCAAAGATCGCCCTGTCAGCTCTGTGGGTTTGTTCCTGATACAAAAGCAACAGGACACTTTCCCAACTGTTTCAATAACTGTTGGGTTTCTGTTATCTTCAGAATGCTTACTTTTATTTTGCTAATTACTCATTCTTTTGTTTGTTTGTTTGTTTTATGCCTGCTTTTCCTTTCCCTTAGTCATCTTTTCTCTAAAATTTCTGTTCCCACTTCCTATAACAGACAGCATGAAAGAAGTGTCCGCTTTTGTTAGTCATTCTCAAGACATTATCATTACTGAGATGCAAGTTATCACAAGTGAGGAAATGACTCATAATTGCATTGAAAAGACTAACAATTACAGTCTTGAAAATAGGAATTTAGCAAATAAAATTCAAGTCAGAACTTTACTTCCAATATAATATAACTTAATAATTTAGACAAGACTATTTGGGGGGCAGAAGGGGAAAACAATAACCCATATTTTATTTGTGTAAAAACACGGTATGGCTTTAGATAATTACATCAGGATAGACCTAGACTTTATTTCTTTTCTATCCATAGATCCATAGAGGAGAATTCTACACAAATGACAGTAAGTCTGACTTAGTAAAAAGATGAAAATGTTTAACTTTCAGAAAGAACAAGTTTAAAGGTCTATATACAAGTAAATGCCAGAATCAACTAACTTTTCTTTCAAGCTAATGAGAAAAACAATTTGTTTATTCTTTATTTGTGATGACTTGGTCTTAATAAAACTGACTTTTTAATTCAATATCCTCTCATTTGGATGTTACTGAATCAGGTTAGCATTTACTTTCATTAGTCAAAAATAATGAAGTTTTACTACATGAAATCATTTAATCACCAAAGGAAGTAATAGAATCAGAGTTGCTTGGGCTTACAAATATCCGTTACTCACTTATAGAACTTAATAGATTCAAAGGGTAAAATAAAGTTTTAAAAATATATATATTTCTCAAAAATGCGACCTATTTTATTGAATAACTTAAAAATTCAAAAAGATCAAAAAATTGATCTTAGAGAGACTAAAACATTACATAAAGGTGAAGTGTTTTTTTTCTTCTTCGAAAGGGTTACATCTAAGAACTCAACTCCTCTTGTCATTCTCTGCCTTAACAACTTTCTATTACACAATCTGAGGGCCAGAACTATTTGATTCATGTATTTTAAAAAATAGAAGACTAGATAAAAAGTGAACTCATGCCCCTAAGGAAAGTGAAGAGAGGAACTCAATCAATAAACATGCTAACATTACTAATGAAGGAATGAAGAAAATCACTTTGTTGTGTTTCTGCCTCCAAATAGAGTTATTTAAAATCCTTTATTAATTATATGTGAAATAATTTCTAATGAGACAAGGGGCAAAGGGGTCCAGATATCAGGATTAAATGAGAACCACTTATTGACTGAAGTCTTGTGACAGAAATCCTAAGGAATGTTGAAGCCTGTTACCCTCTTGCTTGGGCAATTGTAACAATGCACACGATGCACAGGACCTGCCCGGGGTACACAGCTGAGCAACCACATCCTGGGACAGGCCATTAAAAAAGACCACCCATAAAAATTCCATATTTTACTTGATGATAATTAACAACAACAACAATACCATTAAGAAGACCACCCATAGAAATTCTATATTTTTACTTCCTTATGAGACATTATACGGGTTAGACTGGTTTCCCTAGTGCCCTAGGCATAACTTTGAAGGACAAACCTTGTACTGGGGCAAAGGAGAATGCTAGTCGCTGGAAGGTGGTCTTAAACTAGGCTTCCATAGAAACACACATGCTTGACATCCCAGAATAAGTTTTGTCTGCTCCTACCAGAAACATATGAGATGGACTCCATCTTGAAAATCTGCAGCTCAGCACACACCAAGTTAGCATGGTCCCTCCAAAATGGAGCATTTCCCAGAAATACCCACCATATCCTTACAAATGAAAATGGTATCTTTTCCCTACTCAAAACCTTTCAAACCCAGACTCCAGGACACTTAACAACAACAACAACAAGTCCTTTGTTCAGATAGATAACTGGGGTTAAGCAGTGTGTTAACCCTTCCCTGTCTTCACTTACAAGTCTCTTTTCTATAATAAATCTTTGCTTTTATGGAAACTCTGCCTTACCTCACTATTTTTAATCAGTAGAAGGCAAGATGCCTCTCTAGAAGGGCGGAGATGCAGTTGGCACTCATTGTAACACTAGCAGAGACCTGCTAAGGTGAAAAGAGCATTTTATAATCCTGAAAGTATTTCGTTTTGGGGAAAACACTGGAAATCAGGTCTGTTTCTGTAGTTTCCTCTGACTAGTTTGTTATACCTCTGGAATGACGGGCTGGTTGACTAGAGAAGGCACGGTATAAAATTGGATGCTTTTATTGTAGTTGTAGTGTGCTGAAAAAACCTGTTCCAAGAGCATGAACAATGAGGGTCACAGAAAAAGGGTTTTCACATTTGCCATTTGCGACCTGTGATTGTTTTCTGTCACATTTGAAAGGAAATCAAAGTCTTAACTTTGGTTTGCTTTCTGATGAGGCAACCATTGGAACAGGAATCAGATAGTCGCTTTAAGCATGAATGGTTTTTGACCTTGTACTTCGGTTGCTTTTAGGAAACACTATTCCTAGCCAGTTTCAAACTACAAAAGGCTGGTAAAGAGATGATTTAGTATAGACTGAATTGCTACAGAGGCTTGGAGCTTTCAAAAACAAGAGCTAGAAGAGTGAGTAATGAAGAAGGTTACTTTACGGATGTCTACATCTTGTAGCCACCATAGTCTGTCACTCTTTCATACTGTTGTAGCTTGTGTTCTATTGTGACAACAGAACCTGTGCCATCAGCATTTCAAATACCAGCATGGTCACCCATAGTGAACAGGTTTCTGTAGAACTTCTAGACTAAGACAGCATGAGAAAAGCAAATAATCCAAGAAGTTGGTCTGTAGGTAGAAGAACATGGCATCAGGGTTGAAGGAAGGCTCATTAATAGCCTGCAATATACAAATGACACAGCCTTGCTTGCTGAAAGTGAAGAAGATTTGAAGCACTTACTGATGAAGATCAAAGACTACCGTCTTCAGTATGGATTACAATTCCCAAGTACAAGAAAAAACTTGTAAAGAGACAATTCAGTGAAGACTTAATTACTAGGGAGGCAGCATAAAAATTTTTTAAAAAATCCTCACAACTAGAACAATCAAAAGCATCATGATAAACAGAAAACAGTGAAGTTGTAGAGGATTTTGTTTTGCTTGGACCCATAATCAAAACCCATGGAAGCAGCAGTCAAGAAATAAAATATATTCCGTTGGACAAATCTTCTGCATAAGACCTCTTCAAGAGCAAAGATGTCTCTTTAAGACTAAGGTGAACCTGAACCAAGTCATAATATTTTCAATCACTTTATACCCATGCAAAAGCTAGAGTAAGTCATACCGAAGAAAAATTGGTACATTTGATTTGTGGTGTTGGCAAAGAATAGTGGATACACTGTGAACTGGTAGAAAAATGAACCAATCTGTCTTGGATGAAGTACAGCTGAAATGGTCCTTGGAAGTAAGGATGGAAAGACGTGATCTCATGTACTTTGGACTTGTTATGAAGGACCAGATTCTGGAGAAGGATATGGTACTGGGTGAAGTAGAGGGTCAGTGAAAAAGAGAAAGGTCTTTGGTGAAATGGGGGACACATGACTACCACTGTGGGCTCAAACATAGTAGCAATTATAAGAATTGTACAATCACTATGAGTCAGAAACAACTAAACAGCACCTAATAATAATGACAACAAACCAAGTAAAAGTTTACTAGCAATATGTTAAAGTTAAGTTTACCTTATGTGAAATTGATAAAGAGAGTTGGCGTACTATCAAAAAAAGAAAGAGAGAGAAATATCTCTTGCATCTGAATATCTAGGTGGTATGTAGCAATCTCTTTGAATGACTGTCTGTCTATCCATCTATTTAATAAATCTATATACCTAGTTCATAATTATGATATACATTTTGGTTCTGAAAGCATGTACTAAGTTTGGAGAATTAGTAGGAATTTCATAGTTGTTGTAGGAATGAAATTGATGAGGAAGCATGAGGGGATGCCAAGAAATGGGTTCTTTTTGCTTCCTAGGTAAAGTTAGCTAACAGTCCACTAACATGTGGTCCCCACCTGTTCCACCTTGCTCTAATGTGTAGAATTTTTCT
The DNA here is from genome assembly GCF_000296735.1 of Chrysochloris asiatica. Classification (NCBI taxonomy): domain Eukaryota; kingdom Metazoa; phylum Chordata; class Mammalia; order Afrosoricida; family Chrysochloridae; genus Chrysochloris; species Chrysochloris asiatica. The sequence continues at coordinate 20,007,759 of NW_006408519.1, read as the reverse complement.
GAGAAGCATGCACCTAGTAAGACCTATGTTTTCAAGCTCTGTTACTGGGGCAAAGTGATGTAGGTACCTCATTTTCAGTGGCTGAACCTTATTTCTCTATCTCTCTCTTCAGCCTCTGACTTCATACAGCTGAATAAGGTAACCTTGAAAGCCTCCTGTGGCAGATGGAAGAAGAGCCCAACTTGGGGAACACCTTGGAGGAGAGCCACCTTCTTATTAGGAACAAGCACTTTGGACTCTGCATAAGCAATACATTAACTTCAATAATACCAGTTTCCTTGGCATTCTATCTAACTTTATCTTAATCATATCCAAAGCTTTTTTTACTTGAAATCAGACTTGGTTTAGTCCTGAGCTGAAAGTGAACATTCAAAAGCAATTGTCCCTAAAATCAGAAAGTGTTCTTCCACCAGAACAGAACAGAACAATGACATTTCCTAACATTGGTGGTTCCAATTTCTATTTCACTGAATTTCCCACCGCCCAACATTATACTCCTTGTTCCATACACCAAAACAGATAGGAGTTTTGTCTTGCTGAAAGTCAAAAAAAAAAAAAAAAAAGCATGTAGAGAAAGCTGATTGATGTCCAGGGAATCTTGTTAATTCTTCTTTATCTTTGATCCTTTGACTTTGGTTTCTCTAACTTTGCTATTTCATTGAATTATCTTGCTCCAGTAAACCTATGATGACATTTGAAACACCCACCCCCATAAAAAGATTTGATACCATGCATTAAAGATTCCTCGTGGTGCTGTGGGTGAGGCTTTAGGCTGCTAACCACAGGTCAGATGTTCAAACCCACCAGCCACTCTGTGAGAGAAAGATGAGGCTGTTTACTTCCATAAAGATTTACAGTCCAGCCGTGAGTTGGGATCGATTTCATAGCAGTGGGTTTGGCTTGGTAGGAATTATAGTACATTGCATCAGCTATGTCAAAATAACAGAGTTTTATAAAGATATAAAAGTCAATATTTAAGAAAACAGTTGTGTTTTCCATCAACATGATGCTTTATTTCCACAAAGACTATAATAAGAATAATCGGATTATATAGACTATAAAAGATCCATACATCCTGTGAAATTACTGCAATCTAATAGTCTACTATGGGAATAGAAACTTTTGAATTAGATGAATATTATAAATATGCATTTGTAATTTAAACCAGTAAGTCTCACTCTTGAATGAAATGTCAAAGCAGATGAAATAAATTCAACTGACAATAGTTCATCCTCAAATCTTTTCCTCCCAACATGTCATTTATTTCTGTGTAATCATATCTCTTTCTGCTTACCTCTGATAAACCAAAGCTCTAGTATAAGTAGACCTCGTCTTACTGAGCTTTACTTTTGAGCTTCCCAGATTTTTTTTCAAAATGAAGGTTTGTGTCAAGTCTATTGACATTATTTTTCCAAATTTTGTGTTCACTTTATGTCTCTTTGTCACATTATGGTAATTATCACAATATTACAACCTTTTTCATAATGATATTGCATTATATATTTTATTGTGTTGTTGTTAAGTGCCATCAAGTCAGTTCTGACTTATAGCAACCCTGTTTAGGGATTCCAAGGAGTGGTTGGTGAGTTTGAACCGCTGACCTTGCAGTTCAAACTGACCCTGCGGTCATGTTCTTATCCTATGGTGTCACAGTGTAAACTTAACTCATATGCACTCGGAAACCAAAACATTGGTGTAATTCACTTTATTGTGGTGGTCTAAAACAGATTTTTCCTTAAAATCACCTCACTTTACTTGCTCGCTCCCAAATGATTCTTCATATGGTTATTTACAATAATATACATCCATGTGAAGATAAAATAGAAAAATAAAGGTGGAGTGGGAAAGGAGTAAAAATGTTTGTCGTACATGTAGATGAAAATAATAAATAGGAAGAATATCAGTAAAATAAATCAAATTCATAAACCATTTTTTCTTTTTACTGTTTTGTCGATTTGCATATATACAGCTTTGCTATTTAACATGGGCATTATATTATCAATAATATTTTATTATTAACAAATAAATTGTCTCTTGTTTCTCTTCTCAACATATTTTTTAGGTCAAGAAACCCTCAGGGAAAATATCAGATTGGCATCCCTTACAGAATATTTCTCCCCAAATACAAGGAAATCTTGTATCTGATTCATTTCTTATGCAAGTTTGTGGTTCCCAATTCCTTAGAATATAGTCCTTCCTCCTAATATTCCTCCTTTGTTCTGGGAATTGTTCAAATGTGCATAGTTAACATGGATGATAGATGTAACTGGATATGATAAATAATCATATATTTTTCTTTGTGGGAGTTCTTTTTCCTTGCTTCAGAATAAACCATTATTTTTTGCTATGTGGCTGTTGTTCTTCAGTCATTTTTCATTGACATGAGTTTACCCATGATATCGAAAGAAAAACAAATCTCTGTAGACATTCAAAGTTATATTTTACTCTAATTACAGATTTCTTCAGCAGTATACTCTAAAACTAAACTTTCTAAAATCGCTGTTTTCAGGGTAGATAAAGGTGACAAGTATAACATAGAATAGGACTTAAAAGTGCTAAAAACTCTTCCCCACAAGATAAGCCTGAAGCAGAATTTCAGCCAAGAATCTGTAATTGCCTAAAAGTGTGATGTTTTCCATTTGTTTCTTCAAAATTTCTACCACTTTATCCACATACACAGCATTTCCGTATTATAATTTTCACGTTTTCTACAATGTTTCCCTACCATAGGTAATTTAGAAGGTATGTCTCAGAGATATTACTTTTGTATTATTGACCTTTCAAAGGCTTTTGACTGTGTGGATCATAGCAAACTATGGATTATATTGAGAAGAATGGAAATTCCAGGAAACCTAATTATACTCATGCTGAACTTGTTCATAGAGCGAGAGGCAGTTGTTAGAACAGAACAAGGGGATATCAAATGGTTTAAAATTAGGAAATGTGTGGGTCAAGGCTGTATTCACTCACCATGCTCATTCAATCTGTATACTAACCAAATAATCTATGAAGCTGGGCTATATGAAGAAACATCAAGATTGAAGGAAGCCTCATTAAAACTTGCAATATGCAGATGGTCACAACCTTGCTTACTGAAAGCAAACAGAACTTGAAGCACTTGCTGATGAAGATAAAAAATACAATGTTCATTATGGATTGCAACTCAATGTAAAGAAATAAAACATCCTCACAATTGGACCGATAAACACATTCAATCCATCTCATTGGGGTCTTCGTCTTTTTGATTACTCTTTACCAAGTATCATGTTCTTTTCCAGTGACTGGTCTCTCCTAATTTTCTTCAACTTCAGCCTGAAACTGTATGAATAACTGATGATCTGTTCAAATTGTCCCTTGATTTTGTTTTGTTGTTGTTTTTGTTAAGTTTTGTTTGAGCAGATTCTGCCTCACAGTGATCCTGTCTAGGGTTTCCAAGGAGTGGCTGATGAGCTTAAACCACTGACCTTGAGATTCAAACTGACCTTGTAGTCCAGCGCATTAACCCATAGCACCACAGCAGAACGCCATTGTATCTTACTGCAGATGTAGTCAATATGATTCCCATGTATTCTATCTGGTGAAATCCATGTATACAGATGCCATTTATGTTGTTGAAAAACGGCATTTGCGTTGAAGAAATCATTGGTCTTGAAAAATTCTATCACGTAATCTCTGGAGTCATTTGTATCACCAACATCATGTTTTTCAATCCCCCATCCCTCCTTATTATTTTCAACATTCACATTCCCATCACCAATAATTTTCAGTGAATATAGTTTGCATGTTTGATCAATTTCAAACTGAAGAAGTTAGTAGCATTCTTCAATTTCTTCATCATTTTCTTTGTTGATTGGTGTGCAAATTTGAATAATAGGTGTCTTAAAACTGGTATTCCTTGCAGGTGTATAGATACTGTCCTGTCACAGAAAGCATTGTATCTCAAGATAGATCTTGAAATGTTCTTTTTGATAATGAACACAACATCATTCCTCTTCAATTTGTCATTCTTGTCATTGTAAACCCCTGTCACATGATTATTCAATTCAAAATGGCCAATACCTGTCCACTTCAGCTCACTAATGCCTAAGATACCAAATTTTATATATTCCTTTCCATTTTTGAATACTTCCAATTTTCCTAGATTCATAGTTCATACATTGCATGTTCCAATTACCAGTGGATGTTTGTTTCTTCTCATTTTGAGGCATGCCCCATCAGCAGATGAGAATCCCAAAAGCTTTACTCCGTATACATCCTTAAGGTCAACTTTATTTTGAGGAAGCAACTCTTCTTCACTTGTACTTTGAGTGCCTTCCAACCTGAGAGGCTCATCTTCTGGACTGATATCTTACAATGTTTTGTTTCAGGGGCTGATTCCTCAGAAGTGGACTGCCTATTCCTTCTTCCTAGTCTGTTCTTAGTCTGAAAGCTTCACTGAAAACCGTCTAAAATGGGTAAACTTGCTGCTATTTAAAAAACTAGTGACATAGCTTCCAGTATCACAACAACGTGCAAGTCACCACAGTTGGGGAAGATGACAGGCATAACTTTGCTGTTATTTACAGTAATGAGTTCTTTTAACAACTTTATTGAGTTATAGTTTACGTATCATAAATCACACATTTCAAGTGTATAATTCAATAATTTTAGCAACTTTACCAAGTGGCACAGCCATTACCATAGACCAGTTTTAGAATATGTTCATTCTCCGTGAAGTTCCATCCTTCTCATGTATATTTGATTCCAGTGTCACGCCAAGCCTTAGTCAATCACTAATCTATTTTGTGTGTCCATAATTTTGTATTTTCTGAACATTGCTTGCAAATGCAATCATAATATGTGGTTTCTAGTGTCTGACTTCTTTTACAGTAATGTTTTGGAGGTTCATCTGTGGCTAAATGCATCACTATTTTGTTTCTATTTATTGCTTAATAGTATTTCATTTTATGACATCATTAAGACTCATTTTAATGATGCTAAAATTAGTTTTTCATGGTGCCCTTTAAATCCAGAAAGTTTGGTGAGTATGGTAAGCCCTGTTTCTCACCAACAGTTAATGCATAGAGCCATATAACTTCAAAGGGCTTGAAAACAATTAACCTATTGAACACTGCAAAGTTCATTCATGCAATAATTCAACAAAAATTTCTTGAAGTTCTATTATGTATCATGTGCTGTGAGACCCACTGAGAAAATAGCAGGGAATTAGAGTTGGCATGGTCTATCTGGTCATGGGCCCCAATTATCTTTTAGGGTCCCTTAGGGGAAATGAGCTTTGACAAATAATTACACAAATAGATATTTGATTAAAATTGAAATACATGTTATTACAGAAAAGCAGAAAATGAGGTAGTGGTAATTGCATTATAGAATTCTCCACTTCCAAGCACAAGACCCAGGTTCAATTCTTGGCAAGTATATTTCCTGGGTAGCTACCACCCAGTCATGAATAGAGAACTGTGTGTTGATATGATGCTGAACAGGTTTCAGAGGAGTTTCTAGACAGATTAGGAAGATAGACTAGATAACTTACTTTCAAAAATCAGACAGTGAAAATTCTACAGGACACAATGGTCCAATTTTCAACCAATCATAGGTATGGTGTTTAGTTCCAAGGTGTTGGCAGCTAACAATTGAAAAGTACAGGATGCTGGAGAAATAATTAACAGAGGCACCCAGCCTAGTCTGGAACATCAGGAAAGATTTCCCTGTGGGAACTCTATTGGTGCTGAGATCTGAAAGACAGAAATAAATATTTGGAAACGTTTACTAAGAAAGAGAGTTTCTCAAAGAAAGCACATTATTTGGAAAATATTAATGTGTTCTGGAAAGTTAATGGACATCAAGGTGGCAAAAGATCTGTGTTTGGGTTGTCGGGAGCTGAGCATGTTTCTAGAGGAGACCAGGAAGTAGATGCCAAGTTGTGCAATGCTACATGGCTATTTCTAAAGGTTTAAGATTTTTTTTTTTTTTTTTTTTGAGGGCAAAGGCTGCTATTGAAGTGTCTGAAGCAAATGATATTATTACATTTGTGTGTGTGTGTGTGTGTGTGTGTGTTTTAGTTACCCTGATTTTGTGTAGAAACTGGGTAATTGAAAAATCTCAATACTACAATAAACTAATAAAAAGAGCTCATTTCTAAATGATCTATATATAATCTATTATCTGATAGTTGATGAGTTCCCAATTCCTAGAACATTGCCTGTCACATAATAAAAACTCTATAAATTTTGGAATAGTTGATAATAGGCATCATCCTTGAATTTAGAAATAGCTTAATTTCTTATAAATTAAAATGGGTGGATGCAATTCTGGACCACTTACTTGCTGATATGTTTTAAGTGGGAGGGAAATGGGTGAAGTGAGAGCTAGCATGCCAAGAATGATGACTAACCCTGGGTCTGGGCAGGGAATGCATCACTCTTCCATGACGTGCCATGGCAAGAGAAATGGTTGAGGATTTGGAGGCAACTCACTGTTGTTAGTTACCATGGAATCAGCTCCTACTCTTGGCAACCTTATGTATAACGGAACAAAATTGTGGCCTAGTCCCATATCATTTTCATGATTGTCGTTGCTGTTAAGTGCCATCCAGTCGGTTCTGACTCATAGTGACCCTGTATAGGGTTTCTGAGGAATGACTGGTGAGCCTAAACCTCCAACCTTGCGGCTCAAACCGACCTTGCAGTCCAGCGCGTTAACCTTTAGCACTATACCATGACTCCCATTCTTATGACAGTTGATTATTTTAGACTATAGTTGTGGCTCTTGTGTTAATCCATCTCACTGAAAGTTTTCAATGATTCTCTACCAAATATAATTCCCTTTTCAAGCAATTGGTTCAAAACCAGTGAAAATTTCAACATTCTCACTTCTAAGGAGCATTCTTATATTTTTTTCAAGACTGACTTATTCATTCTTTGCCAACGTCACAGTTGGAAATCATCTACATGATATAGGATAACACTAACTTATGCTCAATTAGAAATTCAAACTTATTCAAACCATAAAACCAACAAACCAACAAACTCAACCAGTGATCATTTGAGGAAGAATACACAAAATCAACTAAACTTTTCTTGGTGTCAGATCATTGTAGGCTTCTGATTCTTGCTCCTAGTAAAATTGTATGGAAGAATGTTATTACATCACTGCTTCTCAACACCTGCTGAGTGATGTCTTCCTTCATCAACCTTGAAATTGGTTCTTTCATCTCCAAACTCTGAAAAATACATAATCATTTCCCTCTGTCTGGACTGTCTGCTTGCTAGAAACAGATTCAGAAACCCACTACTGACATGTTTACCAGGAACACTAGTTACCATGTCTACTGTTGTTAAAAAAAAAAATGTTTTCTAAAATGTTTCAACGCAGAGAAATAACATCATGGGATGCAAAGCCTGAGACAGTATTTTTTTTTTTTATTAATATCAAGTTTTGTTTGTTTTTATTTTAATTGTCTGAACATACCTTCTTTTGAGTACCCATGATTTATTTTAGAATGTATTGGTTAAGTACTTGCCCCTGTTAATAAAAAATTTGGAATAAGTTTATACCAGCACAAAATGTACCCTCAGATTTTTGCTAATGGATTAATGGTGCTAAGGAATATTTGGAGCAAACCAGGAAAAAAAATATATGGGATGTTTATTAGACTCACTTTTAAGAACGTGTTAAAAAATAAATGGAATCATTTAATGATTGAATGTGCTTGTTTACATTTCAAAGCTGATTAACTTAAATTTAATCTTTGTTTTCTTTCATTAGATGCTGTGGAAGCTCACTGTCATTACTTTAATTAGATACATTAATAAGGTTTTTCTCCATCTCTGCAGAGAGTATGTACAAATTCAAAAGAATGCATCCAAATCTGGTAAGGTATAAATACAATTTCTAATGTGCTAACTGAAAGTAAAGTACTGGTGTGGTACTGTGGTTTAAAGCACAGGACTGCAAGGTCAGTTTGAACCACAGGTAGGAGGTTCAAACCCACCAGTTGCTCCTTAGAAACCCCATATAGGGTTGCTAGAGTTGGAACCAACTCAACAGCACTTGTCAACAACAGCAAGAACTGAATCCTGGAAGCACAGTGACTCTGCAGGATAAGCACTGGACAGTGAATCACAAGGCCAGCAGTTTGAGCCCAACAGCCACTCTTTGGGAGAAAAGTGAGGTTTTCTGCTTCCACAAAGATTGACAACCTCAATGTTGTTGTTAGGAGTCCGCTACTCAGTTCTAACTCATGCACAACAGAGTGAAAAAATGCCCCATCTTGCACTATCCTCACAATCATTTTTAAGGTTGAGCCCATTGCTGCGGCCACTGTTCTAAATCATCTTGTTGAGGGTCTTCCTCTTTTTTGATGAATTTCCACCTTACCTAGCAATATGTCCTTCTCCAGGGACTAATCACTTCTGATAATATATCCAAAGTATGCGAGACAAAGTCTGGCCATCCTGACTTCTGAGGAACATTCTGGCTATATTTCTTTCACTACACATTGGTTTATTCTTCTGGAAGTCCCTGGTACTTTGAATATTCTTCTCCAAAGCCATAACTCAAAATGCATCAATTCTTCCATGGTGATACTTAGTCACTGCCCAACATTCACAGGTATCTGAGGTTATTGAAAATACCATGGCGTAGGTCAGGTGCACCCCAGCCCTTACACCAACAACTTTGCTCTTTAACACTTGAAAGAGGTCTTGTGCAGCAAATTTGCCTAATGCAATTTGTCCTGCAATTTCTTGACTGCTGCTTCCATGAATGTTGATAGTAGAGCTAAGCAAAATGAAGTCTTTAACAACTTCAATCATTTCTCCATTTATCATGATGTTCTTTATTGTTCCAGTGATGAGGATTTTTGTCTTTTTATATTACCCATACCAAAAGCTGTGGTCTTTGATCTCCATCAGTAAGCAATTTAACACCTCTACTTAAATAAATTCAGCAAACAAGTTTATATCATCTGCAAATTGCAGGTTATTAAGGAGTCTTCTTCCAATCCTCATGCCATGTTCTTCTTCATATAATTCAGACTCTAGGAGAATTTGCTCAGCGTATAGATTGAATAAGTATGGTGAAAGAATACAAGCCTGTAGCACACCTTTCCTAATTTTAAACCATTCAGTACGCCCTTGTTCTGTTTGAATTCCTGCCTCTTGACCTATGTACAGGTTCCTTATGGACACTATTAAGTGTTCCGGAATACTCATTCTCTGCCATGTTGTCTATAGTTTTTCATAATTCACATAGTCAGTCAATAAAGCACAGGTAAATTATCTTTCTAGTATTTTCTGCTTTCTGCCAAGATTCATCTAACGTCAGCAATGATGTTCCTCCTTTCACATCCTCTCTGAATCTGACATGAATCTTTGGTGGTTCCCTGTCAATGTACTTGTGTAGTCATCTTTTTAGTTATCTTTAGTAAATTTACTTGCAAGTGATATTAACGATTTTGTTTGATGGTTTTTCTGTTATGTCACATCCCTTTGGAATGGGAACAAATATGGATCACTTCAAATCAGCTCATCAGGTAACTGTCTTCAAAATTTCTTGGCATATGAGTGACTGCCTCCAGTGCTGCATCAGTTTGTTGAAATTTTTCAGATTGTGTTCCATCTATTCCCAGAGCATTTGGTTTTTTGCCAATGCCTTCTGTGCACCTTGGACTGCCTTCAGTACCACTGGCTCTTGTCATATACTATCTCTTGAAATGTTTGTACATTGTTAATGTATTTTTGGCAAAATGATTCTGTGTAGTCCCTCTATTTTTCTTTTGATGAAATCTGCATCATTCAATATTTTGCCCATAGCATCCTTCAATATTGCAAATCAAAGCTTGAAGTTTTTCTTCATTTCTTTCACCTTGTGAAATGCTGAGTGTGTTCTTTCCTTTTGTTTTTCTATCCCAGATCTTTACACATTTCCTTATAGTACTTAACATTTTCTTCTCCAGCTGCTCTTTGAATTTTTCTGTTGAGCTCTTTTACTTACTCATTTCTTCCATTTACTTTAGTACCTCTATGCTGGAGAACAAGTTTCAGAGTTTCTTCTGACATCCAGTTCAGTCTTATCCTTCTTTCTTGTCTTCTTAATTACCATTTACTTTCTTCTTGTATGATATTCTTGATGTCATTCCACGACTCTTCTGGTCTTCAGTCATTATTGTCTATTGCATCAACTCTACTCTTGAGATGATTTCTAAACTCAGGTGGAAAATGTTCATAGTCAAACTTTGGGTCTCGTTGATTTGTTTAAATTTTCTTCAGCGTTAGCCTGGACTTGCATATGAGCAATTGATGATCTGTTCCACAGTCTGCCTGGCTTGTTTTGGCTGATGATATGGAGCTCTCCCTCGGTCTCTTTCTGCAGATGTAGTCAATTTGAATTCTTTTTATGCTGCCTGTTGAGATCCATGTGTATAGTTGTCTTTTATGTCATTTAAAAATAGGTATTTGCAATGCACAAGTCATTGGTCTTTCAAAATTCTATCATGCGATCATCAACATCATTTCTCTCACCAAGTTTATATTTTCCAACAACTGATAATTCTTCATTTCCAACCTTTGCATTCCAATCACCATTAATTATCAATACATCTTGGTTGCATGTTTGATCAATTTCAGACCAAATAACTTGGTAGAATTCTTTAATTTCATCATCACTGGTTTTAGTGGTTGGCATGTTAATGTTAATAACTGGTAGTAACTTGTCTTCCTTACTGTTGTTATGTGCCATCAAGTCAGTTCTGACCCATAGCAACTCTGTATAGGATTTCTGAGGTGTGGATGATGAGTTGGAACCACTGACCTTGCTGTTCAAACCTATCCTACAGTGCCACACCAGGATTCTAGTCTTCCTTGTAGGTGCATGGATGTTATCCTATCACAGACAACATTATACTTCAAAATATATCTTGAAATGTGATGAATATGATGCCCTTCCTCTTCAATTTGCCATTCCCAGCATAGTAAAACCATGCGATTGTCTGATTCAAAATGGCTAATACCAATCCATTTCAGCTCAGTGCCTAGGATATCAATCTTTATGTGTTCCATTTCATTTTCAACAACTTCCAATTTTCCTAGATTCATACATTCATGAATCCCAAGTTCTGATTATTGAATTTTTACAGTTGTTTCTCCTCATTTTGAGTTTTATTATATCTCTCAGTATGGCATACTGTGTTGGCTTGATGTTTGAGACATGTTGCTATGCTGTTGGAAACTATGTCACTAGTATTTTAAATAATTCAGGTTATACCCATGTTTCAGCTGAACTTTCAGACTAAGGGAGACTCAGAAGAAGGAGAGGTGGACTACTTCTGAATTTTTTTTAGTTATTAAGTACTATCAAGTCAGTTCTGAATCATAGCAATCCTATGTAGGGTTTCCAAGGAGCGACTGGTGAGTTTGAACTGCTGATCTTGCATTTCAAACCAACCTTGTAGTTAGTTGAGTGCTTATCCTACAGCCCCACACCAGGAATCCTGAAACCTTGTGAATAGCAATGGAACACTATCAGATAGCACTAGAAAATTGAATATTGAAACATGATTCAAAGTACCAGAATATTGACAGATATAGTGCCAGAACATGAACCCCTCAGTTTGGAATGCTCTCAAAATACAACTGGGTTAGAGCTACCTCCTCGAAGTAGAGTTGACGGTGATGACACAAATGAAGTAAAGCAGAAACCCTATACAAGTAGCTATGAGTTCGAACTGACTTAATAGCAATTAACAACTGAAAGCTAGCTTCAGGTTTTGTTTTTTTAATATTTTCATGTTCTTTTTAATGTATGTATGTGAATGTTTATAAGAATCAATAAAACATTCTAATCCCTATTAGTTTTCATTTGGTTCTGTAAATTTTACCACAGCTTCAAGGAGAAGCTTAAAATATTTATCTGAATTTCATGTAATGTACCTAAAGATTGTGGTGCTGAGAATAAAGACAAAAAGTTAAGAAAGCATGAAGTTATTCCTACAGGAAAGAAAGAAGGCTGCATGCATATCCATAACATTAATTCTAAATGTATGTTCATTTGTTATTTATCTCAACAGAACATACAAAATAACTTGAAGTTTATTCTGGTTCTAGAATTATATGAATACTAAGAAGCTTTTGAATATAAACTGTGGGTAATGCACTTGAGATTTGGAGAAGTGGAATATTCTGTGGCTTAAAATTTAAGATAACTGTCAAAGCTTTGATTGCCATATTTGTCATCTGAATTATGTTTGAACAATCATTAATAAAGACCCATGTGCTTATATATAGAAATAATGGAGATAGCAAGTGTTTCAGTATTCAGTGTTTTAAAGTTTGTCTTGATGACGTGTTTTGAATCTCTTTTAACTTTTCTTTTATGACTGAGACTACAGAGTTTCAAAACCTAGCCTATCCAGACTGCATATTAGCCTATAATGACTAGAAGCAATCAGTTTTCCCAGATGGCTTCACAAGGAAGAGAAGAAATAAAAATAATACCGTTTTAAAACCAGGTAACTACCATACACAGAATATTTATAAACAGTTCTCTCCGTTAAGCAAAAGAAATAAGTTTAGCTCAACTGAATTGAAGATTTCATTGTCAAGCCCACAACAGAATCATTTTCCTAGAAGAATAGCTTTACATTATGGATATAGTGATGAATAAGACACCAAGTTGAGCAGTGATCAAAAACTGGGATGAAGTTCATATCACTTTTTAAAAAACAGAGGTCTTTGTCTGAATTCTCAGTGAGATTCTGGCTTGCAAATTACTGTATTCTGCCCCACCACCTTTCTAGTAGCTTCAGCTTTCCAAGGAGGTTTTTGCCTCTGTCATTTTTTCCCTAGTTTGAAGGGTTCTTGGAATCCATACTAAATGCAATTGAAGAAACTATCTGAAAATTTAGCTTCACTTTTCATGGCTTCCTTGGCAACAAAATCAGTTTTGGAGTTGTATTTGGAGTAAAATCAACACCATGTTTGCTTGCAACCAAATTGTATATTCTCCTAGTCAGGTTTGTTTTCTTTTTTTTCTTTCTTTCTTTTTTCTCATTATTACTTTGCTGTAGTAGTTCATAGCAGGAATTTTTGTTGTACATGAAGTAGTAAGTCAGTGATTTATTTTGAATTTCACTGAATCATCCCAATAGCTCTATGAATTAGGTGTTATCCACATTTCAAAGATACAAAGACAGATTTACAGAAGTTAAGAATCCACTCAAATTAAGCAGTTAGTGAGTGGGAAGGCAGATAAGATCCATGTCCCATGTGCCGATACTCACTTCTTCTATAAACAAGAAATTGGTTCATCCAAGTGAAAATGATTCTCAGTATAGTCATGGACAGTTGAGTCTATTAAAAAATGATCAAAACTCAAAGAAAGTGATGCATGAGATTTATTGTGAGCAGTTGTTTTATGTGCATGTTGCTACAATTACTGTTAAGTGCTGTAGAGTCAGTTGCAACTCAGAGTGATCCTGAATAGGGTTTTCAAGGAGCAGCTGGTGGGTTTGAACTGTGGACCTTGCAGTTAAAACTGACCTTTTGGCCCAGCTTATATCCTACAGTATCACACCAGGATTCCATGTACATGCAGGGAGACTTTTGATTTTTCAAAAGGACTCAAAGTTGGCTGATTACAATGAAGCTTATAAAGAGAAAGGATGGAGAACAGATCAACCATTCGCTAATTATAGTATGATTGATGGAAGCCTCCCCTCCCCTTTTTACTGAGATCCATTCATGGAAGGTCAACAGATACCACTTACTTTCAGTCCTGATACCTTTTGAAATGTAAATTAAAATTAAGTATCCCTGGCAACTTTGGGTGAAAAAATCCACTGGCAGGATTTGATCAGGAATTTTACCTTTAACATTTGGTTTCATGGGTAAAATAACTCAAAATCAAAGAAAGATGTTTGTTAATAATTTTACTTTTTAACATGTCAAAGATACTAAAGCTGTTCTAGCTCTACTCTGTCCTGAATCAGAATTGTCGTCAACAATCATATTTTTCCTCCTCTGAAATTTGGTTCATGCTGTTATATTGCTTCTGAAATAATGTCTTTTTGTTGCTGTTGTTAAGTGTCCCCAAGTCAGTTCTGACTCATATTGACCCTAGATAGTGACTTGTTGTTAAATACTGTCAAGTCAGTTCCGACCCATAGCAACCCTATACAGAGTTTCTGAGGAGCAACTGATGGGCTTGCACTACCAACCTTGTAGTTCAAACAGCTTTGGAGTCTGGCGCATTAACCCACAGAGCCACACCAGGACTCCTATATAGTGACTTGTGAGTTTGAAATACTGACCTTTCAGTTCAAACTGATCTTGCAGTCCAGTGCTTATACTACAGTGCCACATTTACTCTCAATTCCTTCAAAAGGAAACCTTTTGAAATATAATCTTGTCAGGGGTTTTTACAGACAAGTAATTTTGCTGGGCCATGATACAAGCAAAAATCACTGTGATCGTCTGAAAGAATAGAAGGCGGCTTTTACTACCAACCAACTCTGTTGCAAACTATCTTTGTGATGCTGGACAATTAGCATAACTGAAAATGACACCTACCTTAAAGAGTTTGAGAGGAAATTAAATAAGATAATGTGTATAATGCTATCTGACACAAGCTACTTTATTATTTTTTTCTCTAATCTGCTTTCTCTATATATTCTTCTCCATATCATTATTTACCTTGTTATTTTCCCTTTCTCTCTTATCTCCTACATTCTCTCTCTCTCTGTTTCCTCTTTTTCCTTCTCATCTTGTATTTGATATGGGGAGAAGGTAAGAAAATTGGTTTCTGAGTTCTCTGGAAGAATTCTATTTTGCTACTCTTCACTTAGTTATTTGTGTTGGTCTCATTGTATAATCTGCTTTGAAATTTCCATCTCCACTACTGAAAAATGGTCCGTAAAGTAAATCTATTGAAAATGGATTCCAAATTTGGTAATGAATATTTAATTTTTTTCCTTTTTAAAAAATCAAAATATTTGCACAAAGGAAACTTTTACTTGTCTATGTCTTTTGTAGAATACTAATGAGGAAAGATTTTGCTAAAATGTTCTAGGGGATCATTGTTTTTTTTTTAAGTTTCTTAATTTTCCCTTAATGCCTTTCCATAAAAGACATATTTTTGTGAATCATCTACTACATTACTATATTGTTCATGCTTCTGTTTCTCAATTGATGTTGTTGCTGTTGCTAAGTGCCGATGAGTTGGTTCCAACCCATAGCAACTCTGTATAGGGTTTCCAAGGAGCAGCTGATGAACTTGAACCACAGACCTCGCAGATCAAACCGATTTTGCAGCCCAACACATTAACTACAGAACTACACCAGGACGCCTCTCAATTGATACCTGGTAGCAAATCCCAGCAACAAACAGATAGATCAATATTTTGTGGACCTTTTAAGAAAATTAATATACTTTTATGAAAAAGATGAGTGAAAAAGTGAATGGCTATTTAGAATAAGCAAAGAGATAACAAAAATAACAAATTATAGATATCTGACAAATGTCCCAACCATTGTAAAATGAAAAAAAACAACAACAAAAAACAGCAGCATGTTTTGTTATGTAACAGCTGGAAATACATCGATAGTAATTTTACATTTCTGACTGCTTCTTATTTACATTAGTAATATCAAATACACTTTAGTATATTGGTTAAATTTTGAAAAAAATGTTTAAACCTCTATCTAGTTGTTCATTTGTTGTTGTTGTTTTTTCCTTTTGTATATAAGTTGTAAGGAGTCCTGGTATGCCACTATAGGATAAGCACTGGACTGCTAACAACAAGGCCTGTGGCTCGAATGCACCAGCAGCTCCTCAGAAACCTTGTACAGGGTCTCTGTGAGCCAGAAGTGACTCAACAGCACTTAACACCAACAACAAAATAAGTTGCAACGTTTGAAAAAATATTTCCATGCACTAATTTCTGGCTCCAGCCAATTGCTTTATTGGGAATGTTTGTCTTCTGTTGTCAGATATTTTGTGGGAATCCTGAAATGACAGCTAATGTGTCGTGTCCTGATTTTTATATTTTAGATATAAATTCAGATTTTTAAGAAACACTGTGTAGATAAAAAAACATTAATCTGCCGAAATACACAAAAGAAAATGAAGACAACCTTTTATTTAGCTTTCATTTATAACCTTGGAGTTTTATCTCTCTACTAATGTTATTTTTTTATTCATTTAACAAATTTTTTAGAAAGAGTAATCATATTTCTTTGTAACTGAACAATTTCCAACACTCAATTAGCTTCCTTATATATACATTTATAATGATCATTAGGCTCAAAGTGTGGTGCTGTAAGATAAGCACTGGACTTCTAACCACAAGGCCAGTAGTTCAAACACACCAGCCACTCCTTAAGAACCCTGTACAGGGTAGTTATGAATAAGATCAGACTCAATGGCACGTAACAACAACAACAGCAGCAATACTCAGAACGGATTTCAAATAGAAAGGCAGAGGGACTATGCTGGTGTTGTTATGTGCCCTTGAGTCCGTTCTGATTCACAGGGATCATGTAAAGAGTTTCCAAGGGGTGACTGGTGGATTTGAACTGCCAACCTTGAGGTTAGCAGTCCAGTACTTATCCTACAAAGACATACCAGGACTATTGTTATTGTTAAGTGCTGTTGAGTTGGTTCTGACTCATAGCAACCCATAGAGAATGCCAGAGTGAAGTCCAATAGAGCATGGGACAAGAGTTAGGTTCTATTTGCCCTTTTCTACTCCCTCAAAGATTTAAAGCCTTGGAAACCCTACACAGGGTCAATGTTGAGTCAAAACCAACTGGATGGCAAATAACAACAACAATGGTAGAATTTCACAATTTAGGAAAAGAAAAAAAAAAAAATGTCTTTGCCAATCAAGAATAAAAGTAATTTCCTTTAATGAAGTAAGGAATACCTACCAAAAACTTTGCACCAAATATAATGTTGTTGTTAAGTGCCATCAAGTTGTTTCCAACTGATAGCCACTCTGTATAAGATTTCTAAGGAGAAGGTGGTAGGTTAGAACCACCAACTTTGTGGTTATCAGTCCAGTGCTTATCCTAAGCATTACACCAGAATTCCATTAAACATAATATTGAATGGTAAAATACTGAAATATTCCTGAGATTGTTGTTAAGTGCCATGAAATCCGTTTCGACTCATATGACCCTGTATAGGGTTTCCATTAAGTGCCTGGTCGATTTCAATTACTGACCTTTCAGTCAGTAGTCCAAGGCTTATTCAACAGTATTTGGTTTAATTCCTAACCTCAGTTCTCCCCGAGGTTAGGAATTTTTTATAAAAAGATATTGTCTATCACCTTTTCTATTCAACACTGTACAATGGACCTTCAAGTGGGAGTGAGGCCTACCCAATTCCCTTTTCCTGTTTCTCTTCTGGTTTCCTGAGACTCCTAGAATTATATATTGACTGTAACTTTCCCATTCAGTGTTCCACAAAAGCTTTCATTTGAATAAAAGTCTTCCTCAATCAAAACCACAAAAGTAAAAACATAAAAATCTTCAAAACTACTGCTCTGAATTACCATGCTTATACGGTTTTTTCTATGAGGAAAATTTCTCCAGTTGTTTTTGTTTCTTTTGTCTGAATCATCTTTCTCTCTTTTCCTACACTCTTTTAAAATTTTAGCAATTAAACGCTGTATTAAGTATCCAGATCATTTCATGTTGATGCTGTCAAGTCTGATTCAAGGTGATCCTGTGCACAACAATACGAACTACTATACGGTCCTTGGCTGTCGTCACAATGGTCATTTTAAGCCCATTGTTGCAACCACGGTGTCAACCCATCACCTTGGGAATCTTTTTTTTGGCTGACCCTTTACTTCGCCAAGCAGAATTTTTTTTTTTTCCCATTGATTCGTCTCTCCTGATAACATGTCCAAAGTATGTGAAACTTAGTCTCTCCATCATTGCTTCCAAAGAACATTTTGGCTGCATGTCCAAGACAGATTTGTTTGTTTATTTAGCAGTCCATGTTATTTTCAATATTCTTCACCATCACCATAATTCAAATGATATTCCTTATTCATTGTCCAGCTTTCTAATGCCTTTAAGGCAAATGAAATTTCATGGCTTGGGTTAGACACACATTTGTCCTCAAATTAACATCTTTGCTCTTTAACACTTTAAAGAGGTGTTTTGCAAACAATATATTAAAACCTATATTGTATATTTCTAACCTAACTGTAAAATAATAATGTTTACTTATTGTCATTGTGCGGTCCACTACCATTTCCATCTTTTTTTGGTAGATTTTTTGGCTTTATTAAAGAAAGAAGAATATGTAAATGATAAATAAATGTCTCCATTTTCTTCTGGATTCTCATTCTTTTGCTTTTAAGCCTTTCAACTGATGGGATGAGGTCAGCATATATTATCTGTTGTACTTTAGGTGATCAGATTTAAAATGTTGATCACATGTAAATGCCTCCATAGCAACATCTGTGGAGCAAATTGGTCCTATATGATAAACACTAGACTTTGAAACATAAGGTTGGCAGTTCGAATCCACCAGCCTCTCTGTGGGAAAAAAATGAGGCTTTCTGCTCCTGCAAAGATTTAAAGCCACTGAAACCCTGTACAAGGTTGCTATGAGTTGGAACTGACTTGATGGAACTTACAAACAACATAGCAATGTCTACATTAATATTTGAGTAAACAACAGAGTACCATTTTACTGTTGTTGTTAAGTGTCGTTGAGTCGGTTCCAACTCAAAACAACCCTGTATAAGGTTTCATAAGCTTTAAATCTTTGTGGGAACAGAAAGTCACATCTTTCTCCCACTGAGTTGCTAGTTAACACAAAATGCCAACCTTGTGATTCAGAGTCAGCCTTTATCCCACAGAGCTACTGCACTCCCCAGATGTTGCTATTTTGTTGTTGTTAAGTGCAAACTAGTCAGTGTCCACTCATAACAACCCTGTATAGGGTTTCTGAGGACTGGTAAGTTTGAACCACCACCACCCTTCTTGCAGTTCAAATCGACCTTGTGATCAAGTGCTTATACTATGGCACCCCACCAGTATTCAAAACAAGGTATTGTTATAGAGGTATTTAAATGTTGATTAACATTTTAATTCTGATGACCTTAACTACAACAGATAATATATGCGAGCCTCATCCCATCATCCCATCAGACTTGACAGCACTTATTAACAATAACAACATAGCAACATCTACACTAATGCTTGAATAAGCAACTGAGTACCATTTTGTTTTTGTTGTTATGTGCCATTGAGTCAGTTCCAACTCATAGCAGCCCTATGAAATCCTGCTCAGTCCTGTATGATCCTCACAATTTGTTATTACACTTGAGTCCATTGCTGCTGCCTCTGTGCCATTCCATCATTGGGGGTCTTCCTCTTATTTGCTGACCCTCCGCTTTACAAAGCATAATGACCAGGGAATACTCTCTTCTGATAATGTGTGAAATTATGGGAAAAGTCTCAGCATCCTGTCTTGTAAGGACCATTCAGGCTTTATTTCTTCCAACACAGGTTTGTTCTTCTGGCACTATATTCAATATTTTTCTCTAGCATCATCTCAAATGTATCAAATCCTTTAAGGTCTTCCTTATTCATCATCAAACTTTTACATGCATATGAGGCTATTGAAATACTATGACCTGAGTTAAGCATGTCTTAACCCTCAAATTGATATTTTTGCTCTTGAACACTTTAAAGAAGTCTTGTGCAACAGATTTGCCTAATACAGTATGTCATTTGGTTTATTGACTGATACTTCTATGCGTGTTAGCTGTGAATCCAAGCAAAATGAAGTCTTTGAAAACTTCAATCTTTTGTACATTTATCATGATGTTATTTATTGGTCCAGTTGTGAGGATTTTTGTCTTCTTTACATTGAGGTGCAATCCATACTGAAGGCTGTAGTCTTTGATCTTCATCAATAAGTATTTTAAGTCTTCTTCACTTTCAGCAAGACAAGTTATTAATGAGACTTCTTTCAATCCTGATGCCACATCATTTTTAATATAATCCAGTTTCTCATATTATTTGCTCAGCGTACAGATTGAATATATATAGTGAAAGGATACAATCCTGGTACACTTTCCTGATTTTAAACCACTCAGTATCCTCGTGTTCTGCTCAAACAGCTTCCTCGTGGTATATGGACAGGTTTCTCATGAGCACAATCAAGTGACCTAGAGTACCACAGCCTTGCCAAATTAACCCATAAAATTAACCATCACACCATCAGTTTTACAGTATTTCACTAATCACATGGACGAACTCTGATATGATGAGGAAGAAGTCTGCTTGAGGGCATGAAAACTAGGGGACCATCTTGGAGGCTGACTGCTACACCTGATGAAAGGAATTCCTTTCACATTTCAGCTCATCTTGTCATGGTAACACCTGCCAAAAGTCTCAACTAAAATCAATGAACACACAAAGTTTTTCATAAACTTATAACAATGATCTTTTTCATTGTGTAAAACAGGGCAATACTTATTCTTCAATATATATTTAAGTGTGTCTAATCAAGTTTTGTATAACTGGTTAAGTTCCTGGTGTCACACTCACTGCCAGATAATGTACTAGATGGTCAAGCCATTTTGTATTGCAGGGTGGACAGTTCAAATTCACCAGTCACTCGTTGGAAACACTATGCAGGTTTGCTATGAGTCAGAACCCATTCAAGGGCACTTACCAACACCAACAAAGTCAAGTTTTAAGGAGCATAGTGGATTACGAGCTGGGCTGCTAACCGCAAGTTCAGTAGTTTGAATCTAACAGTCACTCCATGGGAGAAAGATGAGGCTTTCTGCTCCCTTAAAGATTTATAATCTCAGAAACCCTCTACAGAGTCACCATCGGTTAAAACCAACTCAGTGGCACAAAACCACCAAGTTTTATGGAGTCTTGGAATGGTGGATTAGCATTAGATTACTAACCACAAGGCTGATAGTTCAAATCTACCAGTCCCTCCTAGGAAACACTATGTCAGGTTGCCAAGAGTCAGAACCGAATCAGTGGCACTTAACAACAACAGCAGTCAAATTTTAAAATCAAGTTTTAAAGTCACACACACACACTTTATTTTTAACATGGAAACATTTTATATAATTTGATATTAGATTCCAATTAACTTTTTTTTAACTTTGATATTAAACGTCATACATTAAATAATGACAAGAATGGAATTTTTATATTCTTTGAGAATAACTAAAATCTGCAGTGGATGGTATGCAAAATTTTGTCCCATTACAAACCAAATGAAGCAAACTAAACCCCAACTTATTTTGAATGAGTTAATTCAACTTAGGTCTATAGTATGGTCCAGCTACTGACTAGACTATAATTAAGTGCTAATCGTAAGGGTGTGCTGTTTTGTAAGGCAGTAAACTGGTTTCCTGAGTGGATAAACAAGGAGTTTGAAAGCTGAGGAGCTTAACCTATCAAGGAACTATAATTTTCATGTAGAAAAAGAACAGACCTACCCTGTTTATGCTATTAGGTTACGAGTGAGAATTCAGAGAATGTAAAAGAATGGACCATTTTCAAAACTGGCTAAGAGTATGGAGCAACCCTGAATATAGAAAAGTGTTTTATATGTTCCCAGTTTCTATATTGAGTAGTTTTTGTATAACTCAACAATAAACATATTTGTCTACTTGTCAAATATTCTCAAACTCTCAAACTTCTTCCAGAATAGCATTCACACTCATAAGATTTACAGTTGAAATACGTTAAAGATTTCATTTGGTCTACCACCAGTTTGCCAAACCTTACACATGACTTCAAGAGGTTAAGAAATTTGTCCAGGGAGAAGTATCTAATGTATAACAATGGATAAAATGTCAATTTTGTATTTCAACACTCTTGAAATTGAATAAAAGTTTTGGACAAATTACTTGATCCTGGGAAGTTAACCTCTTTGTGGTTCAACTTGTTCATCTGTATACCAAGAAAACAACCCAAACAAATTAATAAATTCTATAAATATGAAGCAAGTAATGGAGAGAGAATTCACTCAAAGAATGTTTAGTCTACGAGGGAGATAAAGGCCGACCTTGC
>NW_006408519.1:19982260-19985252 GCF_000296735.1 Chrysochloris asiatica | reverse complement strand
AAGCAAGACGCCCTTCTCTAGGAATTGGTCCCTCCTGATAACATGCCCAGAGTATAAGAGACAAAGTCTCACCATCCTAACTTCTAAGAAACATTCTGTCTATGCTTCTTCCAC
Organism: Chrysochloris asiatica; assembly: GCF_000296735.1. NCBI lineage: Eukaryota > Metazoa > Chordata > Mammalia > Afrosoricida > Chrysochloridae > Chrysochloris > Chrysochloris asiatica. The sequence continues at coordinate 19,985,138 of NW_006408519.1, read as the reverse complement.
CACAGATTTGTTTGTTTCTAGCAATCCATGTTCCTTTTAATATGCTTCTCCAACACCATAATTGAAATGCATCAATTCTTCTACAGTCTTCATTATTCATTGACCAACTTTCACATGTATATGAGGCTATTGAAAATTCCATAACTTGGGTCAAACCAATATCTTTCCTCTTTAACACTTTAAAGATGTCGTTTGCAACAGATTTCTTGATTGATGTTTCCATGAGGAATCCAAGTAAAATGAAGTCTTTGAAAACTTCAATCTTTTTTCCATGTATCATGATGATTTTTACTGGTTCAGTTGGAAGAACTTTTGTTTTCTTTACATTGAGGTGCAACTCATACCAAAGACTGTAGTCTTTGATCTTTGTCAGTAAGTATATTAAGTCCTCTTTTCAAGTAAGTTTGTATCATCTGCATAAAGCAGGTTGTTAATGAGTCTTCCTCCAACCCTGATGTCATATTCTTATTCATATAATCCAACTTCTCAGATTATTTGCTCGGCATACGGACCAAAAAAGTAAGATGAAAGTATAGAAAACTGCCACACACCTTTCCCAATTTAAACCATTCAGTATTCCCTTGTTATGTTGAAAATACTTCCTTTTATTCTATATGCAGTCCTCATGAACACAATGAAGTGTTTTAAACTCATTATTAACAATGTTGTCCATAGTCTGTTACGATCTACACACTCAAAAGCCTTTGTATAGTCAACAAAGTACAAATAAAAATCTTTCTGGTATTCTCTGCTTTCAGCCATGATTCCTCTGATACCAGCAATGAGGTCCCTAGTTCCACATTCTCTTCTGATTCGGGCTTTAACCTCTGGCAGTTCCCCGTCGATGTGCTGTTGCAATTATTGTTGAATTATCTTAAGCAAAACTATACTTGCATGTGATATTAATTATATTCTCAATGATTTCCTAATTTTGTTGAGTTATCTGTCTTTGAAATGGGTCCAAATATACATCTTTTCCAATCGATTGGCCAGGTAACGGTCTTCTAAATTTCATGGCATGGAAGAATGAGCACCTCAAGTACTGCATCATTTTGCTGAAAGATGTCTATTTGCATTCTCTTAATTCCTGGAGGCTGGTTATTTACCAATGCCTTCAGTGCAGCTGGGACTTCTTCCTTACGTTTCATGGGTTCTTGATCATATGCTACCTTTTGAAATGGTTGAGCAGGAACCATTTCTTTTTGGTACAGTTAATCTGTGTATTCCTTCCAACATCTTTAGAAGCATCCTGTGCCATTCAATATTTTGCCCATAGAATCCTTCAGTATTTCAAGTGGAGGCTTGAATTTTTTTTTTTCAGTTATTTAAGCTTAGAGGATGTTCTTCCTTTTCAGTTCTCTAACTCCAGGTCTTTGCACATTTCATGATAATTCTTGATTTTCTTCTTGAAGTGCCCTTTGAGTTTCTGTTCAGTTATTTTATTTCTTCATTTCTTCCATTCACTTTGACTTCTCTACAATCAACAAAAAGTTCCAGATTCTCTTGAGATATACATTTTTTTTCCTTTTCTTTCCTTTATTTTTAATCACCATTTGCTTCCTTCCAGTATGATCTTGATTTCATACCACAACTCTTGTGGAGTTTGGTCATTGATGTCTAATGCATAAAATCTGTATTTGAGATGGTTTCTAAATACAGGTGGCATATATTCAAGATCATATTTTGGGTCTCATGGACTTACTTTAATGATCTTCTCTGGTGTTGGTGTTGGTTGTGTATTTTCAAATCATTCTGACTCACAGAGACTTGTTTAGGGTTTTCGAGGCTATAAATCAAAACAAATATAAGCAAAAAGTCTCATCTTCCTCTTGTAGAGCAAGCTCATAGATTCAAACTTTTGACCTTGCAGTTAGCAGTCTTATGCATAACCCTTTACCCCACGAGCGCATTTTCATTTTCTTTTCTAGACACTGCGAATACAGAAAAGGAGAAAGCAAACAAAGCTTAGCTTTTTGTAGCTTATATTTTATTAGGAAAAATAGATAAGACATTGCTGTTGTTAAGTACATCAAGTTGATTTAGACTCATAGTGGTCTTGAGCCACTGGTGAGCTTGAACTGCCAACATTGTGGTTCAAACTGACCTTACAGTTCAGTGCATTAACCTTCAGCACCACACCTGGACTCCAGGTAAGACATAGGGAAGCAAATAAATAAAACAAAATAATTTCAGCTGTAAAAAAGCTGGGAAGAGAACAGAACTAAAGTGGAAAATAAGAAAGGGGTGTAGCAGAATGACAAGGGGTCTGGGGGCAGGGTTCATATTATTTTATCTATAGGTCTTTCTAAGAGCTAGAGGTTCTTGGGATAGGTCTTTCTGAGAAGATGGCTTTTAAATGGAAATCTAAGGATAAGATGAAGTCAGCCATGAGATGAACTAGAGGACAAGCATTCTAGGCAGGGAGATCTTGCCTGATTTGAAAATTGAGATGATTTTCTTTCATGAAGAAAGCAGGAAGACAAGAGGGAGTTAGTAGTCAGAAAGACAGAATATAGAATTTTAAGTATCAGAAATGGTCAGATGTGGCAAAGTGATTGAGATTTATTTAATATGTATTGGAGATAATGGGAGCCCAGGTGACAAAATGATTAAACGCTCTGCTGTTAATGGAAAGGAGTCCAGGTGAGGCACTGTGGGTTCATATGCTGGACTATGAAGTCAGTTTGAATCACAAGGTTGGAGGTTCAAGTTCACCAGCTGCTCCTAGGATATTCTATATAGAGTTACTATGGGTTGGAACCAACTCGATGACACTTAACAACAACAACAACATTAATGGAAAGGTCAGTGATTTGAATCCATCAGTCACTGTGCTGCTTCCCTGAAGATTACAGAAACCCAGGTGGGCAATTCTATG
>NW_006408519.1:19979198-19980590 GCF_000296735.1 Chrysochloris asiatica | reverse complement strand
GAGTACGGGACCCTACTTGGAGAAACAGTGACACCAGAGATGGAGGCAGAGATGATGACATGGAGAGATGGAGTGGCTGGAGACTCTAGACCCAGAGAGGGAGAGGGGCTGTGTGCTGATGACCGAAAGGTAGACTCGCAGGGTATACCCTTTGGTTGTTTGATGATGCATGGAGGGGATTGCAATCACGGCAATGAAATGAAACATGATAGGATGAACGATGTAAATTATTACATAATTCACAATAAAAGCTTTAAAAAAAAAAAAAAAAAACTGTCTGCAGACACTCGGGGACGGTGTGGGGGTGTAGAGTACAAAATCTCCTCCAGTTGAAAAACCTTTGCTTTAAAATTATGCTTAAGTGGCTGTGTGGAAAATTGGCTGGGGAAATGGGGATGGGGAGGTAACAGTGGAATCAGACTACTATGAAACTATTGCAGCAGATTTCCAGAAGAGATAAAAAAGGACCTAGTGGTGGAGCATCAGACTATAAGAGGTGGTCAGGTAAAAAATATCTTTTGGATATATTCTGATATATTATGGATGGTTCAAAAATACTTTGGGGGGGGTGGAGGATCAAATTGAACTAACACAACTTGGGTAATATATCAATTGGGTAGCATTCTGACTTGGATATAACAGTATTTCCTTCTCTTGGGAGTCTGTGTTTTATTGTTTACTCATTTGTTTCCAATAATGGAGATAGAATTGTACTGAGACTTTAATTTTCTTTTTTCCTGATCTTCTTTTCCTTTCTACTTTTTTTTAGTGGTCAAAAGAATGTATTACTTTTAAAACACCCTGGCTGCTCAGTGTGTACATGGAGACTAACACCTTCTTCACCTTGTTAAAGTGGTATGGGATTTCAACCACCTAATTAGTCACAGACAAAAAAATTAAGAAAATTAAACATAATCTTAATTGGTAAATTTACCAAAAAAAGAGTGTTTCACAAATTCACACTGTGTTCAAATGTCTAACTATGTGTATATCTTACAAAAATTGTGGAGCCAAAGAAAATAAGATTCTTCTCAGGTATGCTAAATACAATGAATAAATGTATATATTGCTATCATATGTACCTTCTCTTTTACTCAAATGTTGTCTATAAAAAGCCCAGAAATGAATGGTAATTTCAACTATGAAGTTATATTTATCACATTGAAAATGAGCAGGGTAGTGTATATATGGTATTCCCCTCCTATTCTCCTCTGAATGAATCTATTCCTTGCTCTGTCAAAATCTCTACTGTGTTCTCTTTATATCCATCAATAGAGCAATGATTGTGAGACTGGAAGACGCTTACATGGAAAAGATAATATGGATAATACAATAGATAATTCAAGCCTGTCACTCATCTGCCACTAGTGCAAACATGTTTACTGTACAAAA
>NW_006408519.1:19976595-19978933 GCF_000296735.1 Chrysochloris asiatica | reverse complement strand
ATGATATCATGTTTGGTAAGGTGGAGGGTCAGAGAAAAAGAGGAAGACCCCCCAACAAGATGGATTGGCCAAGTGGCAGCAACGATGGACTCAAGCGTGGCAACAGTAATGAGGTTGTCCCAGGATCGTGCAGTGTTTCGTTCTGCTGTGCATAAGGTCTCTGAGTTGGTACTGACTCGATGGAACCTAATGACAACAACAACATACCATGAAAACAGGGGTAAACTCATAGATATTGATTGAATTTGTCAAGGACTTCATTCTTCTTGGATCAACTATCAACACTCATAGAAGCAACAGTCAAGAAATCAAACGACATATAGCATTAGGCAAATCTGCTGCACAAGATTTAAAGTGTTGAAGAGCTTGAGGACTAAAGTGCACCTGACCCAAGCCATGGTATGTTCAATAACCCCATATGCATGTGAAAGCATATGTAAATAAGGAAGACCGTAGAAGAATTGATGCATTTGAGTTATGGTGCTGGAGGAGAATATTGAAAGTACCATGGACTGTCAAAAGAACCAGCATATCCGTTATGGAAGACATGCAGCCAGAGTGCTCCTTGGAGGCCAGGATGGCCAAACTTCATCTCTCATACTTAGGATATTGTCAGGAGAGACCAGTTGCTGGAGATGGATATCATGTTTGGCAAGGTGGAGTGTCAGAGAAAAAGAGGAAGATCCCCAACGAGATGGATTGGCCAAATGGCAACATTGATTGACTCAATCGTGGCAACAGTATTAAGGTTGGCCCAGGATCAGGCAGTGTTTAATTCTGCTGTGCATAAGGTCGCTATGAGTTGGTACCAACTCAATGGCACTGAGCAACAACATAGAAAGTTTTGTCTAGGGGAGAGTTAGTTCAGTCTGATTGCCAAACACATTCAATTTATTTCTACTGAACAGGCTTTTGATATGGAGAGATTTATTACTTCTTTGTTTCCATATAGAAGCTAAATACAGTCTGAGATCAGAAGGGACTTCTTGTCAACCCAGGAAAGTTTCTAGATTGATGGAATTTTATTTGTCCTGATTTGTATTGGGTCCATTCATTTGTTTCAAATAATTTTTATTTTGCTTTATTTTTACATCTTTCTTGAGGCAATTGACCTGTGTGTTTGTTTGTTTCTACCACACTAATTTGTTTTAACTGCATTTGTTTAAACCATGGGATTAAGTGGAGAATCTGTATTGCTTAATAAAATTGTGAGAAACTGGCCTCTGTTCACAGAACACATGTTTTACAATTCATTCTGAAAAAACTTTTGAACCCATATAAAAGAACTAGCTGCAGTGTTGGACATTGGACATCACAAAGAACTATCCAATTAGAGTGCCCATTCAATTAAAAACTGAAAATAATGTTGGGTAAAAATATGCTCATTTGCCAATGAGTAGCTGGGCAATAGTACTAGTGGCACAGGTTTAAGAGCTCAAGTGCTAAGGGAAAGACCAGCAGTTTAAAACCACCAGCTGCTCCATGGAAGAAAGCTATGACAGTATTCTTCTGTAAATATCACAGCCTTCAAAACCTCATGGAATAAACAATCCTACTCTGTTCTATTCCTTCCATCTTCTTTTGTTGCTTTCTGCATCATTCAATAATTTTCCCAAAGAATCCTTCATTAACGAAAGTCGAGGCTTGAAACTTTTCTTCCGTTACTCCAGCTTGAGAAATGCTGAGTGTGTTCTTCCTTTTTAGTTTTCTGACTGCAGATCTTTGCTCATTTTATTGTAAAATTTGTCTTTAGTTTCTCAAGCTGACCTTTGAAATTTTCTGTTCAGCTTTTGTACCTCTTCATTTCTTCCATGTGCTTTTGCATGTCTATGCTGGACAGCAAATTTCAGTGTCTCTTCTGTCATCCATTTTGACCTTTTCCTTCTTTCTTGTCTTCTTAATGACCTTTTGCTTTCTCATGTATGAAGTTCTTGATATCATCCCACAACTCTTCTGGTCTTCGGTCTTTAGTGTTTAATGTAGCAAGTCTGTTCTTCCTATGCTCTTTAAATTCAGGTGGGATATATCCAAGGATATATTTTGGCTCTAGTGGACTTGTTTTCATTTTCTTCATCTTCATGGAAGGAATACACAGTCACTGTACTAAAAGGAAATGGTTGATGTTCAACCATTTCAAGAGCCAATGATACTAAAGGAGGAAGTCCAAGGTACATTGAAGGAATGGGCAAAGAACAAGGCACCAAGAATTGATGGAACAAAAATTGAAATCTTTCAAGAAAGTGAGGCGGTATTGGAGGCACTCACTCATCTCTGCCAAGAAATTTGGAATACAACTATCTGGCCGACTGATTGGAAGAGATCTGTATTTGTGCCCATT
>NW_006408519.1:19974256-19976043 GCF_000296735.1 Chrysochloris asiatica | reverse complement strand
TGAATAGGTCTTAAAATATTTACTGATGAAGATCAAAGAGCACAGCCTTCAGAATGAATTGCATCTCAATGTAAAGAAAATAAAAATCCTCACCACTGGACCAATAAAAACATTCTTATCAACGGAGAAAAGATTGATGTTGTCAAGGACTTCATTCTTCTTGGATCAACTATCAACATTCATGGAAGCAGCAGTCAAGAAATCAAATAACGTGTTGCATTAGGCAACTCTGCTGCACAAGACCTTTTTAAAAGTGTTGAAGAGCAAAAATATCAGCTTGAAGACTAAGGTGCCTGACCCAAGCCATGGTATTTTCAGTAACCTCATATGCATTAAAAACTGAACAGTGAATAAGGAAGCCTGCAGAAGAATTGATGCATTTGAGTTATGGTATTGGAGGAGACTATTGAAAGTGCCATGGGCTGCCAAAAGAATCCACAGGTCTGTGTTGGAAGAAGTGCAGCCAGAATGCTCCTTGGATGCCAGGATGGCCAAAATTCATCTCTCATACTTTGAATATATTTTCAGGAGGTACCAGTCGCTGGAGAAGGATATCATATTTGGTGGGGTGGACAGTCAGAGAGAAAAAGGAAGACCTTCTGCGTGATGTATTTGCAAAGTGGCAGCATCAATGGGCTCAAGTGTGGCAGCGATGGTGGGGATGGCCCAGAATGGGGCAGTTTTTCATTCTGCTGTGCATAAGTTCACTATGAGTCAGTACCAACTCGATGGCACCTAACAACAAACAATGACAACTGTGTTCTATATTGTTACTTTGAGTTGGAATCAACTCTATCAGGTTTGCTTTGGTGTTTAGTTGAGTTAATGGTACCTTGACTAGTTCTGTACATGCCCATATTTTATATACTTATTATTTCATAGATTTTATGATTCAGCCCCATTCTAACAGATATCTTGAAGAATTTCTTGTCTTCTTAAGGATATTTTTCTATTGTATTCCCATTGTTATGTACAATAATAGATCCCAAGATTTGCTTCATATCTGTTTCTTATTCCTTTGAATTATGTGGCACAGAAAAGGATCCAGACATATTCACTTATTGCTCAAAAAAAACCCAAAAAACCCAAAAACTAGGAATTAAAAAAAAAAAAAAAAAAAAAAAAGCTTGTTCTAACTAACTTGCACAAACATGTTCTTTACTAACCTATTATTTTTTTAATTTTTGTTGTTGTTAGGTGCCACTGAGTTTGTTCTGATTCATAGCAACCTTATGCACAACAGAACCCAAACACTGTCTGGTCCGGCATCAACCTCACAATCATTACACTAGAGCAGCTGCATCAGTTCGCTAAAGATTTCAATTTGTATTCCATTGATTTCTAGGGCCTTGTTCTTTGATGATACCTTCACTGTATCTTGGACTTCTTCAGGATCATTTATATGCTACCTCTTTAAATGGTTGAACGGTGACCATTTCTTTTTTGGCACAGTGACTATGTGTATTACTTCCATTTTATTTTGATACTTTCTATATCATTCAATAATTTGCTCTTAGAATCCTTCAATACCACAAATTGAGATTTGAGTTTTTATTTCAGTTCCCTCAGCTTGAGTAATGCTGAGCGTGTTCTTCTTTTGTGGTTTTCTAGCTCCAGGTCTTTGCACATTTCGTTATAATATTTGATTCTGTCTTCTCAAACTGGCCTTTGAAATTTTCTGTTCAGCTCTTCTACCTCTTCAGTTCTTCCTTTAACATTAGTGTCTCTACACTGGAGAGCTAGTTGCAGAGTCTCTTCTGGCATCCATTTTGGTCTTTTCCTTCTTT
>NW_006408519.1:19972094-19972665 GCF_000296735.1 Chrysochloris asiatica | reverse complement strand
ATGGTATCTCTTGAAATGGTTGAACATTAACCATTTCCTTTTGATACAATGATTCTGTGTATTCCTTCCATCTTCTCTTGATGCATTCTGCATCAATCCTTAGTGTATAATGCATCAAATCTGTTCTTGATATTATCTCTAAATTCAGGTGGTATATGTTCAAGGTCATATTTTTGCTCTTGTGGACTTTTTAAGATTTTCTTCAGATTCAGCCTGAATTTGCATATGAGTAACTGATGGTATGTTCCACAGTCTGCCCCTGGCCTTGTTTTGCCTGATGAGATGGAGCTTTTGTGCCATTTCCCCCCCACAAGTGTAGTCAATTTTATTTCTGTGTATTTCATCTGATGAGGTCCATGTGTATAGTCATCTGGGGCTGTTTTGTACTGAAAACATTTCTGTTTGGAATTAGCCAGCTGGACTCAATTTAGATGATCCAAATTTTGTTGGCAACAAGCAAAACATCAGTCAGGAGTCAGTTGAACATATGCCTTCTTTTCTCCATCAGGCCTGATCAAGGTGTTGACCTTGGCTATGTCAGTGGCATAGAACTTCTTTACAGCCTATTTGA
>NW_006408519.1:19969959-19971639 GCF_000296735.1 Chrysochloris asiatica | reverse complement strand
TCTGGAAGCTCATCTAAAACCTGTCCACTATGGGTGACCCTGCTTGTATTTAAAATTCCCTTACCGTAGCTTCCAGAATCACAGCCACACACAAGCTGCAACAGTACAACAAACTGACAAATGACTGGTGGATTCTAGGGTTTAGCCTTACCAAAAACTATGGTGAGATATCAGGGTCATATTTTTAGGAAGGAATCTTTCTAACATTTTTTTCCTCTCATTTATTTTTTTCTAAATTATTTATTTCCCAGAGCAAGATAATCATATTTTAGAAATAGGAAGGATGAGAGATGAAGAAATGGACTATCTCAAATTTCTTATAACCCTTCTTCATCTTGTGTGAATCTTACAAAAATAATGTTGAATGGAAGAACTCAGACAGAAAAGAGAACACACTCTATGGTTTCATAGATACTAAGTTCAGAAAGCATTAAAGAATAAATATTTGAAATTAGAATTCAAGAATGTGGTTGTGCTTTGTTGTAAAAAGTGGGGATAGTGAACAGAAAGGAACATAGGAAGAACTTCTAAGGTCTCTTATGTTCTAGATCTTTCTTTTTTCTTTTTTTTTTCTTAATTTTCAGACTTCACTATGTAATTGTGTTTTCAATATGGAGTCCTGGTGTGGCACTGTAGGATAATCACTTGATTGAAAGGTTGGTTTGAACTGCTTGATCAGCAGTTCAAACTCACCAACTGCTTCTTGGAAACCCTATACAGGGTCTCTGTGAGTCAAAATGACATGGTGGCAATTAACAACAACAACAAATCGTGTTATGCCTCAATAAAAATGCAAAATAAAAATAAAAACAAAGCATGCAACACATTGTGTATTGGGGGGAAAAGATTCTAAATTCAAATATATTTTATAGATATTCCTTTATTTGGATAGAGACTAGACAAAAACAATGCATCCGGATAAGAGAGACCAAAAGCATGAGGCCATAAGGAGTCCAAAGGATTCACAGCCATGTAGCCAATTACAGAAAATGCAAAAACAGAAGCAATTTGTCATCAGCCCTGACTGGAGGCAGATCAGTTTATCACAGTTACAGTCAGGACTACAGAAGAAGGAAAGCAATCACGATTGGGATAACATACACTACTACAGACTTGGAAAGTTCTCAGGATTGGTTCTGCACACATCCCCAACCCAATCAAATGTGTCAGGGTATGACCCATGACCATGCAGCCCTGGTACTCTGACTTCCAACAAGAGCATGCCCTGGCCAGAGAATATGAACAGACACTTCACCAAGGAAGACATTCAGGAAGCCAACAAACATATGAAGAAATGTTCATGATCATTAGCCACAGTTGTTGTTGTTGTTGTTAGGTGCCATTGAATCGGTTCTGACACACAGAGACACTGTATAGGATTTCCAAGGAGTGGCTGGTGAGCTTGAACTGCCAACCTTGTGGATAAAATTGACTTTGCAGTCCAGTACATTAACCCACAGCACTACACCAGGACTCATTAGAGAGATGCAAATAAAAACAGCAATGAGATATCTCACACCATCATTAACAGCGAAGTTCAAAACAGCAGAGGACAACAAATGCTGGCAAGGGTTTGGAGAGACTAGAACCCTCCTACATTGCTGGTGGGACTTTAAAATGGTTCAACCACTCTGGAAAAAGTATGGCACTTACTCAGAAAGTTGGAACTAGAAATACCTT
>NW_006408519.1:19967723-19968699 GCF_000296735.1 Chrysochloris asiatica | reverse complement strand
GGGGAAACACAGCAATGAAGATATGGGCTGAGTTGGCCATGTTCCATAGACACCCACTGACACTGCGATGAGAGAGAGAATAGGAAGGGCTGGCTGGTCTGAAGTTTAGGGAGACTTGGGAACTTCTGAGCCCATGGACATTGACCTAGCCACTGGGAGCTAGAGTTGAGAGTAAAGCAGCCAGCTGGTCAGGAGTGGAGAGAGGCATGGGAGAATTCTCAAACTTGAAGATAGTACCCATTTGACCTAACTTGGATGGCTACCTGACCAGAACTCAACTAAATGAAGATAAAGAAGTTTGATACAGGGAGCAAGAGGAAATTGCTGTATCAAATTTGATGTATCAAATTTGATGAATCAAATTTGATGAACTGGACCTTTGCTTATGGATATAGTTGCTCAAAATCCCAAACAAATGGGAAGGATTCTTCATATTAATTATCAAGAATCCTCAATGATAGGGCTGATAGGGATGGGCAGTTTAGACATTGGTTATCAAAAATGGTGGGCTATAAAGACATGAAGTTGCATGCTTACAAGCTTTCATGAGTAAGCTTCATTTTAGAATGAGGTGGGTAAAGTAGAATCCCCACTGAATAGTTGTCCTCTTAGCCAGATGGATCTGGTGAAAGGGGATGGGGAATGATGGAGATAAGATTTTATGACTCAATTATGAGTAATTGTTATCAGGATTAATTGTGATTGTCACAGTTTTAAATGTAGAAGATGTGTAACTGAAAGGGAGGAGTAGTTAATCATCCATTTTCAAAACAGAGGACCCTAGGGCCATAAGGAGGGAAGAAAATGGAGCATGGGATCCTAAACAGAAAAATGTCCACAGCAGAGATGGAGGCAGAGGCGAAGCCATAGAGAAATAGAGCAGCTGAGGTTTGTAGGTCCATGGACTGTATGTAGGCTGTATGGCTGCAGACAGGAGGCTGAATTGCAAAATGTGCCATTTGGACATTTAAATGAA
>NW_006408519.1:19961778-19966938 GCF_000296735.1 Chrysochloris asiatica | reverse complement strand
TATTGCATTAGGCACATCTGGTGCACAAGACCTTTTTAAAGTGTTGAAGAACAGAGATGTCAGTTTGAGGACTAAGGTGCGCCTGACCCAAGCCATAGTATTTTCAATAACTCATATGCCTGCAAAAGTTGAATAATGAATAAGGAAGACCATAGAATAATTGATGCATTTGAGTTATGCTGTTGGAGAGAATACTGAAAGTACCATGAACTGCCAAAAGAACAAACAGATCTGTGTTGGAAGAAATGCAGCCAGAAAGCTCCCTGGAAGCCAGGATGGCTAGACTTCATCTCTCATACTTCAGACGTATTGTCAGGAGGGACCAGTCACTGGAGAAGGATATCATGTTTGGTAAAGCGGAGGGTTAGAAAACAGAGAAAGACTCTCAGCCAGATGGATTGGCACAGTGGTGGCATCAGTGGGTTTAAATGTAGCAACGATTGTGAGGTAGGGCCAGGACTGGGAAATTTTTCGTTTTGTTGTACATAGGATCACTATAAGTCAGCACCAACTTGGTGACACCTATCAACAACAACAACAACAGCAATATTTCTGTGTGGTATGTATACATCAAAACAAAAAAACAGCCATAGTGGTAAATACTGTTAACTGATGGTACATGGACAGGATTGTAACCATTACAATGAAATAAAATATGATGTGCTAAAATGTACAACTTGTGATCTGCCCTGTAAACTCTCATTCAATTTACAATAAAAGATTTTTAAAAAATAATAAAAGAGTATGCCCAGGCAAATGCTGAGTAAGAGACTATCTGAGTTAGTTGTGGGAACTGTTTTTGTATGCTGCTAAGTCGGTTCTGATTCATAGTGAGGCTGTATAGGGTTTCTGAGAGCAGGTGGTAGATTGGAACTGCCCACCTTATTGTTACCTACAGTACCACACTAGAGCTTTAATCTCTATGAGAAAAGAGAACATTAGTAATCTACTTTAAAATGCACTCCACCTTAGGGCAAAGCTTTCTATATTGACAGTTAGTGGTCAGAAAGAACTCAATGGAGCCTGAATTCATGTCAAGACATAAGTTGGAGTTACGGCTCCCATTGTAGTTGTTTGCAACTCAAGTGCTCAAAATTCAAGCTCTAATACACTAGTCGTTGGTGTCCTGGTGTGGTACTGTAGGATACACACTGGAATGGTACCCACAAGTTCAAGCCAATCAAATGCTCTTTGGAAATTCTATGTTGTTGTTGTTGTTGTTATTAAGTGCTGTCAAGTTGGTCCTGACACAAAGTGACCCTGTATAGGATTTCTGAGGAGCAGTTGGTGAGCTTGAACCACTGACCTTGTGGTTCAAGCTGATTTTGCCATCCAGCACATTAATTCACATTGCAACAACAGAAAACACTATCCAAGATCACTAGGAGTTAGAAATGTCTTAACTGCACTTAACAGTAACTTTAATTATGATAATTTAATACCAACAAGTGAGTTCATTTGTCTGGTTTTTAACTAAGTTGTGTCCCAGAATCAGAAAGTCTAAATTCAAGGTCAAATTGAAGCAAAGAGAAAAGGCGATCCAGAAAGAAGATTCTGGCTTGCTGGAGACACACTGGCATATAGTCAAAGACAGAAAACGGGACCAGTGGGTCACCAAAAGAATTCATTTCACCATGACTCAGCATTGACCTGTTAGAGGAAGGTTGTTGTTGTTGTTGTGAAGTACCATTGAGTTGGTCCCAATCCATAGTGACCCTGTATAGGGTTTCCAAGGAGCCGTTGGTGAGCTTGAACCACCAACCTTGCAGTTCAAATGACTTTGCAGTCTGGCGCATTAATCCACAGTGCCACAAAAGTTGCTACTCTTGTTACACTTTAACATGCATTGTTTCCTCTTTCTTGGTGTGTGTACTAGAGACAGAGAGAATGAGAGAGAGAGAATAACTCTCTAACTAGGGCTTTTGCCTGGAGTTTGTTGTACAACAAGCGGCCGTTCCTGGGTTCTATAGGCATAATGAAGATTGCCATTTGTTTGTTTCTTGGAACAGATCTGTCTTTCTAATCATAATCCTTCCAGGTACTATAACTGATTTTTTGGGTTCCAACAACTTTAAACAAATCAAAAAGTATCCTTAAATAATCCTCATGTGACTAACATCAGAACAACACAGGCTGTTCAAACTTCATGCCTCAGTGCCTCTAGTTTACTTTTAATTCTTATTTTATTAGCTGTCTATTTCCCACTGTGTGTTTATGTAACGCCTTTTGCTAGTAGTGGCTAATATTTGGGAGGAAAAAGATGCTAATACTTAGCCCACAGAGCATTAAATACAGTTCTTTGATCTCCTGATAATCAAAGCATTTCTGTTGCTTTCACCCAACGTATTTCTAGCTAAAAGGCAGCAGAAATCTAGCTGCTTGTTTACCTAACATTGTGAAAAAAAACTCTCATGTCACTTAATAGTTTTAGGAACTATTTTAATAAATAAATTTAAACCAACTTCTAGATATGTTTTACACTATTTAGCTGAACTTCTACAGGTGAACATTGGAGTTATTTCTATTTTTGCTTCTTTAAAACATATTCAGAGCTATCTATGTTTTACCCACACATTCATGGTTATTTCCTCAGGGTAATGTTTTAGAAGAATAATTACTGAGTCAAAAGTTATGCACATTTTTAAGCATTTGAAATGTACTATGAAATAGATCAGGATCATTTCTACCATTCTTCAAATTTTCCAAAGGGATTAATTTGGCTTTAAAAGAACATCATCAGTCATAATTGAATTCTCAAGTGCTTCACTATATTGAATAGAAAAAAATTAACATCAACTTTTCTTTTTTAAAGATATAGAGTGTGACATGAAAGCACATTATAAAGTAAGAATTTTGAAGCCAAGATAGGTAATTGATCACCTGGGCAGATTCATGAATGATTGAATTACTGCATTCAATGTATAATGCTTAATGATAATCAATATCAATCTGTAAGGTGGTATATAGGAGCATACTCCAGGAATCTGTATTAATTCTGTTGTAGCCAATAGTTTTATTTATGACCTGGCTAGTAATACTAGCTCATATCTTTGTATATGGTTTGCATGTTTAGTAAGGATTGTTTGGGAAGAGAAACCTAAATGTGTATGCTAGAGTCCTGTAGATATTTTATAGATCAGAATAGTGAACTAAATTGAATATGATGGAAATCAACTGTGATAAATTTGTAAATTATGAGGAAGAATGAAGAATATACTAACACATATGAAAATTAATAGTTTTATTTTGCCAATGCTGCATAAGACATAACTATAATATAGATAATTATGATTTGAAAATTTACTCTAAGTGTACATTGTCTAGAATGAGGGAGCTGATAATGAAATTTTGCTGTATGTATCTCATACTAAGGACACTGACAAATTAGAATTCATTCTGAGAAGAGTGATTACCTTAGACTGTTGTTGTTCAGTGCCAAATGTCGGGTCCAAGACATTGTCACCATGTACAGGGGATCAGAGAAGCAGCTGATGAGTTTGAAGTGCTGACCTTTACAGTCCACTGCTTATCCTACAGCTCCACACCAAGACTCCTGAGATAGGAATTGTCCAAACAATCCAGGAGGTGGTAACCAGTGGCTATGTCTTAAAGAGATATCAGGGATATTAACAAACCAAGTCATAGCTCCCTCCTCCCAAATCCCCCAATACTGTAGTTGGGCCTTGGCCTATAAGTAATACTTTGTATCACTTTCTTTTACTTGTGTTTCTAGATTTCTCTAACTTAAACCAAGATTTTGGCTGGTTTGAATTGTTTTCTGGGTGGGGCTGCAAGCATTCATTTCTCAGGAATCTTTAATTATCCATTCAGTTATCAATGGGTATGGAAATACTAAGAGTTCCTCTACTGACTATTTTAGGTTCTAGAAATAATCTTCCCTAGCTGCATTGTGTACTAACAAATCAATCTCTTCATGAAAATCAGAATCTCCCATCTTGTTGTCTACTGGCACAGTGGTATGAAGTACACAAAGAGGCCAGAAGATTATCTATATCCTTGCCAGCAGAACCTTTACGGTGCACCCTTTAAGATGCATCCATCTTGGGAACTGGACTTGTGTCTACAGAGGTGTGATGTACCAATTTCACAAAGGATTTCTGAGAGATATAGTAACAGAAATAAGTTATCTCTTGTTTCCAACAATTGCTGCCTGTACTTTGGTTACTTGGGACACAACATCAAAAGAAACATGGTAGCTGTTAGTCATGAAGAACATTGTGAGGCCACTAGAGGCAAGAAGCTGTTTCTTTCTATCTCCTTATTGGTCAGAGTCCCCATAGTATGTAAAATTCCTAGAAAATCTGGATTGTATTACCAGACCTTCCTAAGCATCCTGGGAAAGCCATGGATCCAATTAAATTAGCTCTTGGCATTGGAGCATTTATAGAGGAGGCTAAAAGCATTGAAGCTTGGGATGGGGCAAGAATGTTGTCATTGTTGTTAGGTGCCATCATCAAGTCGGTACCAACCCATAGCGACCTTATGCACAGCAGAAAGAAACACTGCCCAATCCTGGGCCAACATCATCATTGTTGCCATGCTTGAGGCAATTGATGCTGCTACTTGGCCAATCAATCTGGTTGGGGAGCTTCCTCTTTTCCTCTGATCCTCCACTTTACCAAACATGATATCCTTCTCCAGTGACTGGTCCCTCCTGACAATATGTCCAAAGTACGAGAGACAAAGTTAGGCCATCCTGGCCTCCAAGGAGCACTCTGGCTGTACTAATTCCAACACGGATCTGTTGGTTCTTTTGGCAGCCCAAGGCACTTTCAATATTCTCCTCAAATGCATCAATTCTTCTACAGTCTTCCTTATTTATTGCCCAGCTTTCACATGCATATGAGGTTATTGAAAATACCATGGCTTGGGTTAGGTGCACCTTCGTCTTCAAGCTGACATCTTTGCTCTTCAACATTTGAAAAAGGTATTGTGCAGCAGAGTTGCCTAATGCAATATGTCGTTTGATTTCTTGACTGTTGCTTCCATGAGTGTTGGTAGTTGATCCAAAAAGAATGAAGTCCTTGACAAATACAATTTTTTCTCCATTGATTAGTGTTTTTTTATTGGTCCAGTGGTGAGGATTTTTGTTTTAAAAATGTAAAGAACATTGAGATGTAGTCCATACCAAAGGCTGTG
>NW_006408519.1:19959475-19960958 GCF_000296735.1 Chrysochloris asiatica | reverse complement strand
TTTTCTCTGACCCTCCACCTTACCAAACATGATATCCTTCTCCAGCGACTATTCCCTTCTGACAATATGTCCGAAGTATGAGAGACAAAGTTTGGCCATCTTAGCCTCTAAGTCTTTAATTTTTAGGACAATAAAAGTGCCACTTACTAGGCAGTTTTTTTCAACCATTTCAAACAACTTAGAAAACCTTAACCAAGAAGAAAACATCATAGGAATTTGCTCAATCGTCAGTTAAATGGATTCCCACTTAATGAGATTGGTTATCTGCTTTTTCCTGCCTTCAACATAGACAAAACAGATTATGAGTGGGAAATTGAGTAGGTCACAGCATGGCACTGTGGGCAAATGCACTGGACTGCAAAGTTGGTTTGAAACACAAGGTGGGCAGTTCAAGCACACCAGCTGCTCCTCAGAAACCCTAGATAGGGTCATTATGGGTGAGAACTGACTTGATGGCAAACAACAACAGGTTGAAAAGTGATATGTGATGCAAGACAACATCAGTATCAGCACCACCAGTTTGAGTGCATTCATTCAACATGGAAGTACAAATGGTGCCTCTAACTCATAATATGACCTAAAAGTATTATGAAAATTGATTTATGGTTAACCTATTCTGCTTCCGCAAGATAATACATTCTGAAATATTTTGTAGAAAAGTCTCATCGTATCTAGTTAAAAAGAAGGAGACAAGGTGAAACAATTGTTACCAGTCAGCAGCTAACTAAAAGTTGGCAATTAGCACGTACCCTGCATCTGTAGAAGTCTCATAGGAAACTTCATAAGTCACTTCTACTAGGTCCTATAAAGTCTCTATGAGACAGAATTGAGTCCAGGTCACACAACAAAAGTTAAAAATATTTTGTTGAAAAGACTAAACCAACTTAGCAATTATTTAAAGACAAATTCAAACAGCACTAATTTGGAATGAATCCCTGTTATACAGAGGACAGGCAATAGCATGATGCATCAAGTGTAGCTAAATAATTGTTCATTGATTGTAAAATTACTTATGGCAAAGTGTATCCAATGGCAGCATAATATTTTAAAATAAAGACAAGATTACAAAACAAAAATGAAGTATTTTTTCCCCCAAGAGTATACTACAGTCCTTCTCAATGACTGTAATATGACCTATTAAAAGTATCAGAGATTGTTCCAGTTAGCTATTTCTATGTCACAAACTACACAAGAGCTTAGTGACTCAAAACAAGGCAGGGAAAGACTATTGAACAGACCATCAACTGCTCATATACAAATTCAAACTGAAGCTGAAGAAAATAAAAACAAGTCCACGAGAGCCAAAAATATGTCATTGAATATATCCTACCTGAATTTAGAGATCCTCTGAAGAACAGATTTAATACATTAAACACAAAAGACCGAAGACCAGAAGTGTTGTGGGATGACATCAAGAGCATCATACATGAAGAAAGCAAAAAGTCATTAAGAAGACAAGAAAGAAGGAAAAGATCAAAATGGA
>NW_006408519.1:19939570-19958248 GCF_000296735.1 Chrysochloris asiatica | reverse complement strand
CAGCAGTCAAGAATTCAAACCACGTATTGCCATAGGCAACTCTGCTTCACAAGACCTTTTTCAAGTGTTGAAGAACAAAGATCTCAGCTTGAGGATGAAGATGCGCCAAGCCGTGGTATTTTCAATAACCTCATGTGCATGTGACATTTGGACAGTGGATAAGGAAGACCATAGAAAAACTGATACTTTTGAGTTATGGTGTTGAAGGAGAATATTAAAAGTGCTATAGGCTGCCAAAAGAGCCAACAGATCTGTGTTGGAATAAGTGCAGGCAGAATGCTCCTTGGAGGCCAGGATGGCCAAACTTCGTCTCTCGTACTTCTGACATATTATCAGGAGGGACCAGTCACTGGAGAATGATATCATGTTTGGTAAGGTGGATGGTCAGAGAAAAAGAGGAAGAGCCCCCAGCAAGATGGATTGGCCAATTGGCATCATCAATGGCTCAAGTGTGGCAACAATAATGAGGTTGGCCCAGGATCGGTCAGTGTTTCGTTCTGCTGTGCATAAGGTTGCTAAGAGTCAGTACTGTCTTGATGGCACCTAACAACAACAACAAGTTACCTCTGATTGAGAATTTCAGGAAAGACTCTTAGCTGAGTAGTTCTTGCTCAGAATTTCTCATGTGTTTATTGTCGGACATTGGCTGAAGCTGGAAGAGTTGGAGACTGTTGGATCTGGACATTTTCCTGGCACCTTCCTCTTTCCATGTAACTTCTTCACTTGGCATGTGCTAATTTGGGTTTCCTCACATTATGGAGGCCTCAGCATAGCTGGATTGCTGACAATGCAGAGGAAGTTTCTGTGATGACTTAGCCTTAGGTAACTCATAGTGTTATTTCTGCCATAATCTATTGGCCAAAATAATCAGAAGAGATCATTCAGTTTTAAGAGCAGAAGACATTATTGCCACTTCTTGATGGGAGATATGTCTTTTTCACATTGTGAGTAGAGAATGTGGGGTGGGAGATACGATTACAGCCATTTTAGGGAACTACAGTCTGCCACAGCCATGTATTCTGCAATATAAAAACTATAAAGGAAAATCCTCGTGATAATATTGTATCCATGCAAGTGGATTTGCATTGTTACTTTCCATAGGAAAAACCACTTCTGCTTCTTATAAAGTTGAAATGGTGTTTTTAAGAATGTGAAAGTATCCTCTGTAAACTACATATTTTTTGTTGTTGGATGTTCACATAATTCCAGACACTGAGGATTAAAAGAGCAACTAAAAGCTGTAACCCTGTTTTCATCTTCTTTTCTGTTCCCAAGTAGATAATCAAACAGAATTCCTTTTGGAGAAAATGACACTCAATCACATATTTTGTTCATGACATGTGAATCTGAAAAGCAGCAAAGAACTCTTGGCAACCTTTTCATATTATGTTGTCAGAGTGATGACAAGTGCATCCAAAATGGATGTCCTAGTCTACTGTAAAATAGATTGTTCCCGAACGAAGAATCTGCATAATGCTGTATCAGAAAGTTCAACAGGGTTCTCCCAGCTATCAGATTACACAGTCACTTAAGCAATCCCTGTGTTTCTTCTGCAGGTATTTACATGTTAAAAAATGAATTCCTCACTTTTAGTATATTGATAAGAAGAGTATTAGCAAAGAGTCTTAGGTTTGACTATCTCAATGGATGCAATAATAAATCAAATCTGTACCTTGATTTTAATCTTACTCTTTTTTATAACATCACCTAGTCCTTAAAAAGGAATCCTGGTGTGGCACTGCGGGTTAATACACTGGACTGCAAAGTTGGTTTGATCCACAAGGTAGGCAGTTCAAGCTTACCAGCTGCTCCTCAGAAATGTTATACAGGGTCACTATGGGTCAGAACCAACTCAATGACACTTAACAACAACAACAGTCCTTTAAAAAAGAGCTTCATTTCTATTTTCCTAATTATGACCAGCATTTGGACCTTGTAGCTATTGTGGATTTTTTTCAGTAAAAACAGGTGAATTTTCATTGCATTAAATTACAGGGATTTAATAATAATAATAATAATAATTGCAAGGTTTTAGTGATTTAAAGAGAGTATCATTTTCTTTCTTATCTATGAATCAAGGGTGTGGTACCAAATTTGAGCTTCTGTCAATGTTTGCTTTTCAATCAAAACATATAAACAAACATATTTCATTGCTGAAGAGGAACACTGTACTTCTTTTTGCAAATAACATGCCCACAGACTGTGCACACATACAACATGTAACAATTACATGTTTAAAAGTTCTGGTACAGTGCCCATGCACACACCACACATGCTCCTGAAGCTGGGTAACAGGACAGTGTGGGCATAGGCTTGTGCTGCCCTGGTACCTGGAATCCCCCTGCACCAGGGGGTCTCACACCTGCCTGCAACGTCCACTGGGTGGGAGATTCAAACCAGTAGCTCATGGCAGCTGGCCAGTCAGATGCTGTGCAGAATGTGTGTGGCTGTGGCATACTGACCTTACCTCCCTAAGTGGCTCCTTTGGTCTTGTGTGCACAGACCCTCAAACATCTTGAGCTGGCCCAGCCGCTCTAGCCAGGGCTGTTTCCAAGGTGGAAACAGTGATTTCTTCCAGCAAAGGGAAGAAATCCTGCTTAGAGAGAGGCTGCTTTAGAAACCTGAGGCAGGTGAGTGCCTGCTGCTAGGGACCAAATCTCCACATCAACAGACACCAAGATGGAGACTTAGCATTAAATCTGTTTGTTTGGCTTTTTAAAAAATGTTTTATTGTGAATTATGTGATAGTTTACATGGGAGAACATTAGTTTTACATTCATCCTATCATATATCATTTCTTTGCCATGGTTTAAATCCCCTCCAAGCATCATCAGGCAACCAAAGGTTGTACCCTGCAAGCCTGCCCCTCGTCATCAGCACACAGCCCCTCTCCCTCTCTGGGTCTAAAGTCCCCAGCTGCTCCATCTCTCCAGGTCATCGTCTCTGCCTCCATCTCTGGCATCAAAGCTTCTCTGGGTAGGATCCCGCTCTCTGCTCATCCCCCTTGATGGTCTCAGGGACGTCCACTCCTAGACTGCAAAGTCAATCACTCCCCTCCTTTTGCTACAAAACGTCTACCTTTACAGTTCCAACCCTCACAGTCAGTCCTGATAACACTTATTCACTATTGTATCACAAGAGACCTATCTGCATCTCCTTTCATCAGCCCCACCCAGAGAATGGATACTACTCAGTTGAGATTCTACCTTCCTCTGGGCCCTCTGGATCTAGGCTCCCTCTTGAAAGCTTGTAAGCCAGTCACTTCTTGCCTTTGTAGCCCCACCCCCACCATTTTGGGTACCCAATGTCCAAGGTGGCCCATCCCTGTCTACTCTGTGTATGGAGGGAGTGGGAATGATCCTTGATGTAAAGATTTGTTCCCTCTTTTGAGCTACTGCATCCATTGTTGTTGTTGTCAATTGCCTTCGAGTCGATTCCGACCCATAGCGACCCTGTATAGGGTTTCCAAGGAGCAGCTGGTGAGCTTGAACCACTGACCTTGCAATTCTAACAGCTTTGCAGTCTGGCGCATTAACCCACAGCGCCACACCAGGACTCTGCATTCATAGGTGTAGGTTACATCTGTTTTACAGAGAAGGAAAAAAGTTGAAATTGAAGTTGGAAACATGTAAAAAATCCTGGTATTGTGCGTTTATGAAAATCATGCGCTGAGTGGTTTTATTCTATTACCCAAGCTATTTGTGCAAAAATATGGTACACACAAATAAAGCATAAAATGGAGCAACTCCTTGATGATGTCAGTTCACATTGCTTCTTTCTGTAGTAGACAATGTTGACACATTGAAAATATATTTTCTCAAGGATTTGTTTTTAAGCACAAGTTGTTGTTTAGGAGCTATCTCTACCTATTGTGGAGTGAGAGTCTTTAGAGCTTACTTATTTTGAAGACTTTGTTCTACTTCAGTAAGTGAATTTTAGTCTTAGTATGGACCTCTAAGTCAAAACAAATTAATTCATAGTGTAGATTCCTAAAATAACCACTGAAAATCCCAAGTGTCAAAGTGGGAGAAATATGACTTTGTAATGTCGCCATAGCATTAAGGAATGATTCCTAAGGCCTTTTCAATCTGCAACACCTTTAAAAAAATTAGTAAGAAAAGTGACCTCGCTTCTAATTCATTTTCCCTACACTGATGTATTCGACTTAGCAGTGTCTGGATCTAAATTAAGATTAGTCTCTAAAGTACCTTTTGGCGAAGGAAAACTATAATGATTTTATTACTCTCTTATATGAACCAGGAAAGGGAAATTTACAAGCATGAAGAGGTTCTTAAATAGAGCGGGTAATGGGGGGAAAAGAAAGCGCATAAAGGAAAGGTAAAATCAAGATCTTTCTCCCATGCATTGCTTAGCTTCCCACATCATAGAAACACATAGGGCTGTTTGCTCACTTGGTTAATCTCATTTTTCCATTATCAATCCACGGGGTGCGTTTCCAACCAGTTTTAAGTTGGAGTTGTAAAATTGACTCTAGAGTAATGTGAATGAGAACAAACAAAAGGAGTTCTTCTCTCATCGCTGCCTGTGTGTCACTCCCATTAATGTCAGCGGGGATTATGTACTCACATGTAGGAAAATGTCTGTTTACAAATGGAATGGATGCATTACACTCCCCGTTACCACCATTTCAATTCAATGAAATTGGAATGGATTCATATGGGATGTGTTTGTGTTTGCTTCAAAAAGGCATTCTTTTAAAATGGGCTACTAATGTTGTAAACTTAATTATGTTTCCCCCCCCCCCCATATACTAAAGTAATACAGCTGGCTTTAAGTATTTATACTTTAAGTATTTATTTGCCCTACCACCTAAAAACACAAACAACAGGTAAAGCAATTATTCAACTCTTAGCTCATTTACATTATTTTTTTTAAGGCATGCAATATAGTTGAGTGATATTAAACTCAACAGATTGTAAAAGGAGTCCAAAGTACCTTGTTAAAACGAGACATATTTGCTGTCCACTTAAGCACTTCTTGTTGCTGGTAGCTTTTCCAAAATTATCTGGGTATAAGCGATGTAGCAGTGGTACTTAGGCCATGGAAATAGCTGTGACCTATGTTTGCATGCTTGAAATTAATACTTACTGTGTCTAGAGTGCTACTCACTCTTGCCTTATTCTTTCAAAATAGGTCCTCTCAGCATAAAAAAAAACTCTCTGCTAATATAAAAGTTCAGATTTATTAAGCTTGCTGTAAAGGTCTCTAACATGTAGGTTTTTAACAAAATGCTAAGGCTGTTGGACCCCATGTGTGCTTCAATTCTTACTAGTGTACCAGTCAATAAGGCTAAAATTAGAGTCAGGGTTGTGTACTTCAATACTGCTTGGAAAATATCAGGAGACTCTTCAAAGCATTAACAACCAATTTCAGAGGAAGTGAGTGGTAGAGGGGTCAGGGAGAAATATTTACTTTGGAAGGTCAATTGAATATTTGAAGAGAGTAACAGGTTTGGCGTCTAGGGTCATGCTAATGTATCTAGTTGCCTTTTCAGTGCTAAATAATTTACAGAAATGAAGTTCACAAAGTCTTGAAGATTAGATCCCTGGCAGGGACCATGCTTTACTCTGGTTTGATAAAAAAAAAAAATTAAAAAAAAAAAAAGGAAATATATCCAATAGAGTGTTTCTAGAGCTGATCAAAACCTGCTTCCCTAGGTCCTTCATCTGGGCTCCTTTTGAAACCAGAGATCATAGCTGTCACATCCTATTCTATCAAGCTATGTGGCAGCATTTATCCTGAGACCTGTACTTTGCCTTTAACCGCCATGATGGATATTGATTCTACAGGTGTGACTTCTTGAGGGCCACCTATAACCCAGCTACTCTGGGAAGTTGTTTCTCCCATCTTTGAGTCACACACACATTCCAACCAGGTTGACTTTCTTGCAACTGAAGTACAAACCCTTAATTATGTTAGTTAATTGAAATTACTGTACTTGAATTATATCCATGATAAATGAGTACTGGCATCTATCAAATTAACTTTTTTTAATAGAAGAATTTGTGTCCTTTAAAGTGATTGTATTTTCTGCTATAACATTTATGTTATAAAAATAAGGGGGTGGGAAGTGGGAAAGGAGTGTGTTTCTCCAGTGGCAGTTTTGCTGTGCTTATGACAGGCATGATTCTCACAGATGGACGGCTTAGTTTTTCATTTTATATATCACACTCAATGAATGAAGTGGTCAAAAACTTAATGATGAAAAGTAAACAAAATACTGTGCTTTCTATTTTAATATTAATTTAATTATATGTTGTTTTTAAATGTGCCAGATCAAAATCACTCTTCTCTGTCAGTCTCCAGTTTAAAAGTCAAATGTTCAATGAGGAACTAATTTTTGAACCTGTATCTACCGACTCCATAGCATCTAACAACACCAACATCCTCTGATATAAGTAATCTGAAACCAAAGTATTATTTAGTTCACAAATTTATTTTTCAGTATTAAAACTATATTTGCTTGAAATTTTGCTGCTATTTCTATGTCCTATATCTTCTTTATTCTCTTGGAAAAGTTGGGTTACTAGAAAGAAAATTTAAATCATTTTCAGTTACAGATGTTGCTTGTGCTTACCATGACTCTTGAAGGAAAAAAAAAAGGTTTATTAATATGCAAGCTGATATTTCTGCCCAAATTTTAGTATAGAATTTTAAGTAAGAGCTATATATACTATTCAGGCTTTTAGTACTTTTTGGCTAATAAATCAAACTTGTTTGAAACTAAAATTGGCATTGTTGAGTATAATCAAGATTAGATTCAGGTTTGTTATAAAACAGAAAAATAAAACTCTGTTGACCTCAATCAAATTCAGGTGAACCAAAAGAATTATGTAGGGTTCAATGGAATAATTTTTAAATATTTCATTTTTGCCTCTTGGAGATTACCCTCAAAAGTGTTTGGGGGGACCCATATCTCATACTATATGCAAAAAAACGAACTCAACATGGATTAGAGACCAAATGTTAAAGCTAGAACAATAAAGATCATCAATGAAAAATAGGGAAATTTTTAGGAGCTCTGATACATGGCATAAATACACTATCAAACATAATTGATCAAGCAGCAGAAGACAAGATAGATGACTGGAACCTCCTAAGAATTAGACTTGTAAAGGCTTCAAAAGATTTCACTTCCCCAAAACAGTAAAAAGAGAACCCAAGCTAGGAAAAAAATATTTTGGCAATTACCTGCCAGACAAGTTCTAAAAGTTCTAAAACTTATAGAACTCTTCTACACCTAAACAAGAATAAGACAAATAATCCATTTAAAAATGGGCAGATGACATAAACAGACACTTCACCGAAGATGACATTCAGGTAGACAACAAACGTCTGAAAATATGCTCATGATCATTATGGAGAGATGCAAATTAGCACAACAATGCGATAATCATCTTATTCCAACATTAATAGCAAAGTTCAACAAAACAGAAAACAATAAATACTGGTGAGGGTGTGGAGAGTCTGGGACCAGCCTACACTGCTGATGAAACTCTAAGATGGTACATTCACTGTGGAAAACAATATGGTGCTTTCTCAAGATGGTGGAAACAGAAATACCATATGACCCAGCAATCTCTGTATTTCGTATATATCCTCAAGAAATAAGAGCCGTGGGGTGAATAGATCCATGTTCATTGCAGCACTATTTACAGTAGCAAAAATATGGCAACAGTCTAAATGTCCATCCACAAAATAATGGATAAATAAACTTTGGTACACATACATCATCGAATACTATACAATATTGAAGAATAATGAATCTGCAAAACACCTCATAACCTGAATGAACTTGGAGGACATTATACTGAGTGAAATTAGTCAATCACAAAAGCACAAACATTGTATGAGACCACTATTGTAAAAAGCCAAGAAAATGTTTCGTGTTATAAGAAGCATTCCCTGATGAGTGTTGTTGTTAAGTGCTGTTGAGTCAGTTCCAACTCATAGCGAGCGACCCTGTATAGGGTTTCTAAGGAGCGACTGGTAAGTTTGAACAGCTGACCTTGTAGTTCAACATTTTGGACCAGTGCTTATTCTACAGTGCCACACCAGGACTCCATAGGCATATGTGAACAAGAGGGTGGTTAGCAGAAGAAAGATGGCATAGGGGAAGACACAGGGAGGAGTGCAAGCATTAAAGGGAACAGATGTAAATACTGTTAACTGATGGTATGTGGAAAGGATTCTAATCATTGAGATGAGATCAAGTGTATGATTTGTTGAATGGAAAGCTGATTATCTGTTCTGTATGCCTTCACTCAGTTCACAGTAAAAAATGTTTTAACTGTGTTTAGGATTTAAATACATTACTCAAAGATATTTTAGAGTTTATATTAGCAACTATTGTTAGCAAATAGGAGCCATGATGGCACAGTGATTGAAGCACTGCAAAGCAAAAGGCCAGAGATTTAAACCAACTAGCTGCTCCAGGGAGAAAGATACAAAGGCTGCTTTCACATAGATTTACCACTTTGGAAACCCAGGGAGGCAGTCAGTGCATAATACAAAAAAAAAAGAATCAGCCAGCCTGGCTCTGGTGTAATCATAATATAAAATATATTTTACATTTAATAAAGGTAAATTATGTGTCGAAAGGTAAGACAACCTATAATTAATAGTAACTTGGCTTGTGATAGCCAAAACACATCAAAGCAGTCTCTTTCTTACTGACTAATGCATGTGCTCTGGGCAACCCCTCCTCCACCCAACTCCCATCCCCATCACTTCTAATCTTCTGAGTTTAATGGTATAAGGTGCCAATTCAACTCTTTTTAAAATAAAATATCTGCTTGACATTAAATTTCATGGGTGCTGGATGATTATTCTAATGGCATTTAAAGGTATGTATAAGTGAAAAAGAAGTGAGTGAGTGTGTGTGTGTGTGTGTGTGTGTGTGTGTGTGACATCATTAAGCAATCCTCTCCTACAAGATGAACACGGGACACAGATGCCTTTTATTATTGAAGATTAAGCAAACACACATTTTCTCCTTGAAGGAAAACTTTGTATTTGTAAATGAAAATTATCACCATGCACTATGCATTTGGCACTCCTTATGCCAAAGGGAGAATGAAAATAATAGTCATATTAAGATACCAAGAAGAAATATATATATTTATTACTCATAAGCATTGTTTCTTGTTAGATTGCCAGAGTAACGTGTCTCTTTTAGTCTGAATTATCCCCATTTATTTTTTAAAGCCCTTCAGAGAGGTTTGCATTATGGCGAGGTATTGACAGCTTCCAGAACTAGAAAAAAAAAGTTACATATACCTTAAAAGAGGCCATTTTTCAAAATGCCTTGACTGCTTTGAGATTCTGTAGAAATTGAAGAAGCAAACTGAAATTTATTACAACTGTCTTTTTAAAAATGGGAGTCAAACTGAAACGGCTCATTTTTATTGTTATTCTAATTGTAGTTGTTGCTGTTATTTATTGATCCAATGGACTATTTCAGCAACTCAGCCCACAGGAGAGCTGCATTTGCTAAGTGTGTTTGTTACCTCTCAAAGTCAATGATTTCATAATGAGCTGTGTTGCAAGCGGGTTTGGGAGGAGTTTCTCTGCTTGCATATATTCCCATTTTTAGAAACTCTGTGACTAAGATTTTGCATAATTAAAAGTCACTCTGGAAGTACACACAGAACCCCAGCGCCTTTCCTTTTGCTTCAATACTTTCCATGTAATGCATCTCTAACTATTGTTTTTACTAGAGCACAAAAATGCCTTCCATACACACTCTGTCACTCTATTCTAGTTACTGTTCCATCTTTCCTTTTTAATTTTAGTTTTGTGCAATATCTTTCTTCCAAAGCTTTGTTTTACTTTTCATAACATTCAAGGAAGCTAGAAGGAAAGTTATGCACGATGATGTTAAAGTCATCTAGAGAATTCTAAAGAAGTCATTTCATTTGGTCACAGATCTGGTTGATTTTTTTTTTTCAAATGCTATTTTCTTGCAGATGATAATCTCTACACATGTCTGAATAATGCCTTGCTGCTTACTGAAGAGCTTCAAACAGCACTGAAAATAAAGCTTCATTTTCTGTGCATCATCGCTGGGTAAGGGATTATTGTAATCCCCATTTTATAGATGAACCATTTGAGATTTAAGTGACTTGGCCAATGCCCGGGAGTAAGACATGAAACTCCCAGTTTATGATTTTGATCTTAGATGAACTCCTCTGTCTTTCAGCTAGTGAGCTTGTTTTCTAGTTTTCTGACATGAAAGAACTAGGTTACTTGGTGGGACTTTTGACTATCAGAATAAGGTAGAACAGAACTCATGTTAGACTTACTTCCTGACCCAGTTTTAATTCTCCTATCGTCACTGAAGTAATTAAAGCTTCTCTTTCAGTTTGCACTTTAGTTTTCCTATTAATCAGAAAATAGCTTTACTTAGACTTGTTGTAAGGGCCAAATATACCAGTGCCTAAAGTTCTATCAGTGGAAAAAATTCTGAGTAAATAGCCTGTTTCTTGTTGTTTAGTTCAATTTATGGATATATTATCTACATTACCATCTTCCCTTAATAGCAATATGTCTAGTTTAGAATAAATTGAGGAGTTTTCTTAAGTGATGACTAAAGGTCTTGTTGATTGAATAATGGAGTCATGTCATCAAAACCTCAGGACTGCCATGCTGAAATCAGATTCAATCATACTAGAAATATTCATTTTTCAAAGTCAGATTTGTTTGCTATATGTTGCAATAATAATAGCATCTATAAGATGGTGACATGAAATTTGATTTTCTTTTTCATAATAAGGGCAAAATCCTAAGTAATTGCATGAGCTGATGTGCTCGTTTAAGCTTTTCATTGGGGAAAAAATATAATAATAATTACTCTAAAATTTTATGGTAGAACGGCTGGGATTTCTGATGTCAGTTACAATAGTTTCCAATCATAAAATGGTTACTTAAGCAGAAGACAAATACTGAAAAATAGTAAAATTAGACTAGTTATGAGAAAATAAAATAGCTTCATTTTAATCTATTTTGAAAATTCAGTTTAAGGTTTGAATTCAATAAAAGCTTTTACTTGTATGTGAGAGTTGGGATGGCACACAGTTAACCTGAATATTCGCATTTATAACTGTTTAATTGCTTGAGTCCCTATGAATAATTTTCCTTTTCCATCTAAAACTTTCCATCATTAATCTTGGGCCACTAGTAACTTTTTTGTATTTTAAAAATATTTAAGGAAGAAATTAATAGAACTTTTGATGATCCTTTGAAGGGAATAGACATATTCTAATACATGCAAAATATTATCCAAATAAGTTAAAAATACACCCTCAAAATGCCAGATTTTCATGATCTTTTAATTCAATAAAGAAGCATTGCTATTGGAAATGTTAAGCATATAAACGTAATGCATTTAGATGCTAAAATGTTTTTAATATATAAGCTATATAGCATCTCTAACGTGTTGATTTTAGAAACATATTTAAGTACTGCACCGTTCAGAATTCCATACCACCATAAAAGAGGATGTTGCAAATCTAGAAGACAGCATAATCCAAAGGTAACATTATTGGAGAAAATCACAATTGTATTTCGCCAACTTGGTTTACTTTGATTCAAAAGAAAAACTTTAAAGTTGAAACAGTAGGCATTAAAAGTATTTTTACATTGCTAGTTTTAAGTGAATAATATGGAAAGCATAGTTGAAAATGTCTTTAGTA
Organism: Chrysochloris asiatica; assembly: GCF_000296735.1. NCBI lineage: Eukaryota > Metazoa > Chordata > Mammalia > Afrosoricida > Chrysochloridae > Chrysochloris > Chrysochloris asiatica. The sequence continues at coordinate 19,946,534 of NW_006408519.1, read as the reverse complement.
ATTCAGGCACATGTAATACTCTTAATATTTTTTATAGGACAGCTAAATGAAAGACAGAAGGTAATAGTTGCTAATGTATTTGAGATTTAAATACATTGCCTAGTTGGTGCATTCATATTCTCATTTTATGCAAAACTAGTTGAAACAATGCATATGCCCTATTTAAATAAAGCTCAATCAAGCACTTGATCACTACACAGAATTAAGGCAGAAATAATAATCAGTAATTAAAATGCAGGTTTCATGGGGGGTGGGGGGTACCTTTCAGAAGAAAGCCACAGAAGCACCTGGTTCTAAAAATGTCAGGCAGCTTTCAGAACTGTGAGTGCCATTTGCTAGCAGGTGGAGGTAGCGTTTTTTTATAACAGTACGTGCCTGTCAGTAGTTTCACTATAAAGCTGGCAATTTAATGAAAAATTTTTAAGAACCCTATTAAAATGATTCTCTCACTTTCTTGGCCGTCATTTGAATCGCTGCAAATTACATTCCTTTTTAGTAATTTCTGCTCTTCAGTGTTTGCAAGAATTAGTGACTTAAAAAATAAATAAATAAAAGAATTAGTGACTTTTCTAATGTGTTTATGGGAAATGCTAAAACTAGCAGTTAGATTGAAGTCATATGTACTTCTTTAAATATTAAAAAAAAAGTATTTCACATCAGCATATGGTTTACAGAGCAATTTAACAGTACTCATAACAATAGGAAAATAACAAAATTGTTTGGTTTTTATAAAAGTGGCCATTTCATTCCATCGAGTATATATGGCAAAAAATCACGATCTCATTTACGGTACTAAAAAGGCAGAGAATAATGTTCTCTTCATTATTATTATAAAATTACTCAAAGGTCAGTATTGGTCCAAAATGTTTTTTAAACCAAAGGATACTTTTAAAAAAATTACTTTTCTTTACTTAAAAGTTCCTTTTATACTTAATCTTGCCCCTCTAAACTAATAACTTTATTATTAAAACTCTCCAGTTCATTGCTAATTTATTCTAATTGTAAAATAAGTAGTTTAACAGTTCCCCTGTTTGTTCTAAGAAACTTTGCCTTCGACTCATCTTAGAAACTTCTCCAGGAGTTTCCCCATTCCCCTGTGTGAGCCTGCTTAGATGTCATTGCTTCCTACTGCTTCCAGTGGTTTTCATGTTAGTATGTTCGGAACTTCTATAAAGGCCCTTGACATACCAATCAAATATAGTTAGTAGTCGTGTCTTGTTCATGGGTACCAAGTTTGAATTCCTTCCCTTCAAACTTTATTGAACACCTATTTAGATAATGTGAATGGATAAACTGCATTGCAATTTGCACACTTGTTCCTGACCACAAACATATGATAATAAGAACCCATGGCCAAATTATGGGTGAGACAATTGAGATGCACATGATGAAATTTATAATTGCATGAGCAGTTCGTTAGCACTTAGTACCAACATTTGCTTTTGATGCTTTGTGGTACAGGAGTTCCTGTCTTCCTTGAGCCCCCTTTTTCTTTCACTCTCAAACCCAATTCCTCAGCAAATCCTATCTAATCTATTTGCAGAATATATCTGTTTTACCACCTCAACAACAACCTCTGTGATCCAACCACTACAGTCTCTCACCTGGAATATTGCAATAGCTTATATTTTGTCTATCACACACTTTTCAAATTAAGAAAGGTGTGCAACAAGGTTGTATTCTTTCACCATACTTACTCAACTTGTTTGCTGAGCAAATAATCTGAGAGTCTGGGTTAGATAAAGAAAAAATGTGGCATCAGGATTGGAGGAAGACACATTAACAACCTGCAATGTGCAGACGATACAACCTTGCTTGCTGAAAGTGAAGAGGACTTAAAATATTTACTGATGAAGATCAAAGAGCACAGCCTTCGGTATGGATTGCATCTCAATATACAGAAAATAAAAATCCTCACCACTGCACCAATAAACAACATTCTTATCAACAGAGAAAAGATTGAAGTTGTCAAGACTACATTCTTCTTGGATCAACTGTCAACACTCATGGAAGCAGCAGTCAAGAAATCAAATCTGGTGCACAAAGACCTTTTTCAAGTGTTGAAGAGCAAAGATGTCAGCTTGAGGATGAAGGCATGCCTGACCCAAGCCATGGTATTTTCAATAACCTCATATGCATGCGAAAGCTATACAGTGAACAAGGAAGACCGTAGAAGAATTGCTGCTCTTGAGTTATGGTGTTGGAAATGAATATTGAAAGTGCCATGGGCTGCCAAAAGAACCAATAGATCCGTTTTGGAAGAAGTGCAGCCAGAGTGCTCCTTGGAGGCCAAGATGGCCAAACTTTGTCTCTCATACTTCAGACATATTGTCTGGAGGGACCAGTCGCTGGAGAAGGATATTGTGTTTGGTAAAGGTGGAGTGTCAGAGAAAAAGAGGAAGACCCCAACAAGATGGATTGGGCAAGTGGCAGCATCAGTGGACTCAAGTGTGGAAACAATAGTGAGGTTGTCCCAGGATCAGGCAGTGTTTCGTTCTGCTGTGCATAGGGTTGCTATGAATCGGTATGGACACAATAGCACCTAACAACAACAACAAACAGTGACACTGTATATACAGTGTTACTGAAGCTGTAAATCTTTATGAGAGTAGAAAGCCTCATCTTTCTCCCATGGAATGGCTGGTGGGTTTATACTGCCAAATTTGCAGTTAGCATTTGAGTGCTTATCCTACAGTGCCACATCAGGTCTGGCAAGAGTTCAATGTTTTTCTGTTTCATTATATAGATGAGAACAGTGCCTGGCATATGGAAGACTCCAGTAAGTATTTATTGAATGAGTTAGTAAACTCCTGCGTGAGGTAAGCAATATTATTAATATCTTCATTTTAGTTAAATATGAAATCTGTTGTTGTTAGTTGCCATCAAGTCAATTCATTGACAACTCCATGTGAGAAAACAGTGTAATCAGATAAATTGTTCATGATCATCCACTGGTGTTCTCAATCACCACTACATCCTGCTCATGGAACTGGAACACCAGTTCCTGAGTCAAGTGCTTCTTCAATTTAATGTGCAGACTCCTACATGATGTATTCCTATGAAATGTGAGATCTGGCAAATGAACAGGAAAACAGGATTCTAGCTATCCCAGATAGAAGAGTTTGCACAGAGTTATCATACAATGCTTATTTAAGGGCATATGACAAATAATTATTATATGAGTATTATTTTGCTTAAGTGCTGTTGAATCGGTTCCTATACATATGAACCCTGTGTAGGGCTTCCAAGGAGCAGCTAGTGGGTTTGAACCACCAACTTTGAGGTTAACAGTCCAGTGCTTATCCTATAGTGCCACACCAGGAGTCCCATTACGTGAGTACTTGTAATTTATTTGAAATATAAGAAATATAATGTTTCCAAGCAAATGACTAAACTTCTTACCAGCTGGGTAATTTGACAGAAGTTTTTCTTCCTTCTCTGGATTTTGTTTTCCCATTTAAGAAATGGAAATAGTGATAGGGAATACATGAGATTGTATATGAAGTGCTTAAATCAGTGCATAGCATATAATAAGCACTCAATGCAGTCCTTCTTGCTGCTAATATTATATATGTAATATTAGAATAATATTATTATTATGGTTATTAACATAATAACCGTATGTTATTTAAGATTGAGTAACATACAAACTCCCTACCTAACTTCTTGTTGTTAACTGCTGTCATTAGTTGCAATTCATAGCGACCCTGTATAGGGTTTCCAAGGAAGGGCTGGTGAGTTTGAGTCCTACCTATCCAGCGCTACACTCTTAATTTCTGCCAAACTCTCACCTCTGTTTCTTCTATTTTCTCCCCACATGTTCAACTCCAGCCACCTGGACTGCTCTCTGCATGCCCAACTCAGCCTCGTGAAAATGACTGCGCCTGGAAGAAAATGAACACAAATTACTACCTGCTTAGTGTGACTATTGTCATAGAATCAAACTAAAGAAGGTCACCATCTCCCCTACCAGTCCTCTTTGTAAACTTCCTTTTATGATTTTTCCTCCCATATTCAGAGTCACTCAATGTTCTTATTTTTTATTGACTAATATATAAAAGAATGACTTCACCTGTCTTTTTTACCCGATCTCTATGCAATGTTTCATACATGTATTGTAGAATTCAGTAAGTACTTGTTGGATAAAAAATGAGTAAATGAATGAATTAATTAATTAATAATTAGGATGCCTGGTTCAGATTAAGAAGTTCAAATGTGGTATATAAAAATACATCTAGCAGGTAATAAACTTTAAGAAGTAGACATGAGGACTCTAAAATTAGTGACAACATACAAGTGAAGATACACATTGTATTTAACTTCAGGTACACATGTTATATTGACTATTCAGTTATAACCCTTGCATTTCCAAAAATGTGTGATTCAAAAATGGTACAATTGCAGATCAATTTGGGCTTGAGTCCCCATCTGTCTTGAAGGGTATTATTTTGGTACATGGCCCACTTTCACAGGGCTCTTTTCTCTAATATACCCAGCATATCATTTGACCCCCTAATTACTGAAGAGAATCTGAATCCCAATGCTTTTGAAGTGCCTACAGGTAATGTGAATCATTAGAAGCATATGTCATAAAAACTGAAGACATTTTTTCAAATCACTTAAATTATAATAATTAATTTAATATGCTTCATATGTTTAAACTATATTTAGTTTCATGCCATATGCTTTCTTACATGAAATGGAGTTCCAGATTTTTCTTTTGCTTTTAAAATATAGTCTCAAAACTGGAATTTGTCCAGCACATCAAGAGTTAACATGTCCACTATAGAGAAACATGTTTTAATATCTGAAATAAGTGTTAAGAGTGAAAATTTCCCTTTCGAAACAACAAAAATAAAGACCAAATCCTAGTTGTAGCCAGAAGTCTGGGCTTTCTGTCCAAAGGCCTGAGCAGCCAACTTTGCTAAGAATATTGATGTCACAACTTAAGATAGGTTACTATCAGAGGTTCTTAGCCCTACTCTGCAGAAATCTCCCGCTGTCCCCAAGATTCTGGTTTGTAAAATATTCTAGGATTTAAGCATTTAAAGTGAATATTCTGTTCCTAGATCGTTCTCATTGCCCCTCACCCCGCCTTTTTCAGAGATGAGTTGTCTTTTCTGAAGTTTACCAATGGCTTGTATTTTGTTTAGTTTACTTTTCAACTGTTTCCATCACAAGGTCATGTACCAGTTAAATCATGCCGTTGTGGCTGTAATAATGAATGTGATACAAAGAAGAAATTGCCGACAATTTACACAGTGGTAAATAAAATATTTTATGACATAAATATAACTTGAAATGGGTATATTCCTCAAGCATGGGTTTCTCTTTTTAGATTTGAAGTCCTTTTTCCCTTTAAGAGGGTATTTATTTGTGGCTTATCTGGCAAATGCTAAGGGGTAGCTTCATTTTAATTTGCTTTCCCTCCTGCTTTCAACAAATGTTGGGTAACTGGGTTGATGATAGGGATAAAATGAAGAGAGATGACTACTCTGTGACATGACAAGTCATGATTAAAGGTATTATTAATTATCTGAATTCTACTATGTCAGTCCTGACTTTCATGAACTTTTTATGTAGAAAACGATGACATCATTTAAGGAATCAGTTTTTGATAGAGATGGATTTTTTTTTTTTTTTCCTCCAATTTTTACCTTGACTCAATCCTTCCAGTATTCTCTAGTTTCCCTGGGGGATAGGGAAGTTTCTTTGTTTCAATTTGTCTACTTCGGATAACTTCACTAATATAAACGATCCCACTGCCTCTTGACAAACAGTTATACATAAAATCACCCTGATACTAACCTAGGGAGACTCTGGCAATCAGAATTTACCAAGACCTACTTAGCTAACATTTTTAAAGTTCTTATTCCAAATATATGCATATATTTGGTTGGTACATAAATACATATATATGGATATATGGATAAGTAGTTTGGCCACATGTGTAAATCCTACGGAATCTAGTTGACAACATATGATATTCCCAATTCGATGTTTGTAAACTCAAATCAGCTACAGAAAGAGGAGTTTGCAAGCCAGTGTATAACACTGCTAAGCAGCTGCTTATGGACAGGGCTGGCTATTGGCTTCTGGACTTGTTTTAGCTAATGTCCACTGGAACATGAGAAGAAACATAATTTTTTTTTTCTTTTTGCAAAGACTACTTCATTACAGACCAGCTGTAACCTTAATGATCAACAGCTGTAAGTACGCATCAGCCAAAAGCAGATAAAAATTACAGCATAATGGAGAGTTCAGAAATAGATGAATTGACAGGTGTTGGAAGGATGCATTATTGCTTCAAATAATGTATGATTTTGAATATACCGGTAAAAAATGTTCATAAGAAGAATTGGCCAAATATTTTAAAATTTGCTAGTAACTGAGTAACTCGTACTTTATCATTAAGAGTTGATCCTTAATGTTTTATTTACATTCTTAATCCTCATAAGGTTTTTGTTTTGTTTTGTTTTACAAATGCAATGCCAATGTGTGAGCTTATTTTTATTTCATTATATGTACATTTTGGAAAGATTGTGCACTTCTTATTACCTTTGAACTGGCAAATTATTTTTAAGATACTTTCTGATATATTTTACTCTGTAAATTTGATTTACTAAATAATTATATATTTTTATACTCAGAAAATAAAATCTAGGTTAAAGTTGTAACTTTAAAAAACTCTGATGTTTTTCTTAAATAGAAGCCAAGTTAATCATTCTAGAGTATCCCTCAGGTTATGGAAACGACATTCCAGCAAACTTTGGATGTTAAACACTTTTATGCACATTAAAAACATCACTGGCCTTTGTTCTACTGTTCTCATTGTTTAATTAAAGGAATTGGGTCCAGAATATCAAAAAAAATAATTCAAAAGTTTATTTCAAATTTACAAATGATTCTCTTTCTGACTTTAAAAAATGTGACCTACACATAGCTTCTCTAATTCGTTATATAT
>NW_006408519.1:19926608-19939470 GCF_000296735.1 Chrysochloris asiatica | reverse complement strand
TATATGGTAAATGTTTCTCTGAGGTGTAAAATGCAAAAACTGTACACTCTCAAAAATCACTTCAAATCAGAAAGTATTATTGAGTCATTTTATGTACGTTGCTTTCAGGTTTATGCAATAACAAAATGATGTGGTATCATTTCCAATAGCTATTTGAAAATCAGTATTTAGGTGTTAGCTTTAGGTGTAAATCATTAACATTTGGTGAGAGGAAGGTAGGAGGGTGGAGAAAAGAAGGGCACGAATTGCCTGTGACCAACTCTGTCACTTTGAATTCTAGGAACTACCAGGGAATGATTTACATGCATATTTTCTGGAAAAACAAAATTCATTAACTTCCTTGTTTTAGTTGTTATTATTAGATATCATCAAGCTGATTCCAACCGATAGCAACCCTATGTACAACAGAAGGACCTGTAGCTTTAGAACTTTAAGTTACTTTAAGTTACAACACCTGCTCTAACTAACTTCTATAGGGCCTTTCCTGGTCTTGTTCTCTTGGTGCCTTTCAGACGACCAGTGGAAAGGCCAGAGATGCTTTCCAGCACTTGAGTGCTGCCATGCTACCATTTAACAGCATATTGAAAACACCACGAGAAACATGCCAACCTCCAAACAAGCAATGTGAGCAGTCTGCAGGACGATCGCTCCCAATGTTGAAGGTGCCAATTGCAAAATTCTACAGAGCTGTTATCGCCAAAAAATTCATAATTTTACTCCTCATCAGAATGGTGTTCTTTTATCAAAAGCCTTTCCTCTTCACTTATTTTTGTTAACCAGATTTTACAATAAATATAAATGAATGGAGGCACACTGAGCATAAATTAACATACATTAGAGGCGTTTACCTTCCCCCCACTCTTTCTTGCCTATATAACAATGAAACTCATAATGTCCGCCTTGTTCTTGCTATTAAAAGAAAATAAAAAGGTTTACAATTCATACTGCAAAATATTCTGGTAAGGCCTCTGGCAAATGTGTTCAGTAAATCAGCCTGGCCCTTACCGAAGTTTTAATTTGCATGCCTGCGTCTCTGGAAACATTCCAGAGTCTTCTAAGAAAGCATTCCAGTGTCTGCCTCTGTAAGCATCCATATGGCAAATGCCTCTGAGATCACAGAACTTTTCTTATTTAAGGCCAAACATACCCCCTTTATGTTTTGAGTTCTCAGTAGGAGCCTAACAAAGATTCTAGAAATTATGGGGAGAATAAAGGCAAAGTAGAGTCAAGAGAATGAAGGGAAGTAAATTGGAAGACAAAAACCTGTATGTGCTGATTAAGCGGCACTAGGTATAATGCACATCTTGGAACAAGACAGACTTCTCCCTCTTTGCTTCAGGAAATGAGAATGGAGAGGGCATATATCACATGATGGAGTTGATTAGGTTTGCAGTTCAATTAAAATGTTTAAATGTCCCTTCTGATACATACTGGTTTTTCATTTATTTTACTCAGGAGACAACTACCACGAGTGTTATTTAAAATGAAAGAGCTAGGGATTTTAAGACCACTTGAGTTTTTTTTAGAAGGGGACACTTTTATATTTCATAGAGTGAAAATAATCTCTCAAGCATAGGCTCACTAAGTCCAGTCCTAAACGTAAAAGGCCGTCATGCCTCTGGAAAACAGAAGTCATGGCATCAATTCTGATCTGAGATGCAAAATTACAACTTTGAAATCACATTTAGGACTGTGCTAAGGATGAAAGGAATTTGAAGGGAATAATGAAAGGGAAGATATTTTAAGTGGATCTTTTCCCCTAAGACATTGGCAGTAGTTATTCATTCTACAAGCATTCATGAGGTGAGTTCTTGGTACTCGGCACTATACTATGTGCTGGGGAAACAGAGATGATTGCATCATAGTTCATCTCCTTAAACTCCGAGTCTAGTGGGGGAGACAAATGTTTCATTAATAATTGTAAAACCACAGTGGGAGTGCATGACAGAGATGACTGTAGGTTCAATTCCTATCCCACCACCACTGCCATTCACCGCCACTTCCCTAACGCTGTCACAAGTCTTGTAAAAAGCATTCACTGAGCTAAGTCTTAAAGATAGTAGGAGTTAACCAAATAAATTCGCCTGGGACTGAGGGTGACAAAGAGGATAGACATAGTGGTGAGAAAGAACCTGGAATGCTCTTGTAACAACTGGGTTCTGTGGGGCTACTGTGTGTTGCTTGTGAAGAACAGAGTGATGAAGAGTGAAGTTTAAGGGAAGAGCAGGAAGGAACCAGGTAAGTGGGCTCCTGAATCCTTATGAAGAACCTGGAATTTTTCTTGTAGCTCTGGATTTCCTATTTTTGTCATAACTCTATATCACATTAAATACATTCCTCTTTAAATTATAATTTCAAATTAAATTTATTTTTTAAAGAAGTTTTAGCTATAAGTCTCAAAATCAAGAATGTAAAGGGGAATGACTGGAAGAAGTCTGGTAGATGATAGCACAGAAGAGGCATGGAGGTGGGACAGAGCTGGAAGATATAAGCATCTGAGAGAGGTGAGTAAGTTCTTGAGGTGGTGATTGGGTCCCTGGAAAATGTTAACTCACACATTCTGGCCCTGAGGTCTTGTGGAAAGAGTAGTCATAACTAGTCTAGCTACAGGCCAAATGTTTTCATGAGAGAACCAGGTTTCTATTCAGGGCCGAGGAAAGAGAGCACTCTGTCAACATCAAGAGGACACAGTGGAAATTGTTCAAAATAAACTAAGGGTTCTAAAGGCAACTAAGCAGGGAGGAGATAGCCGATAATTAAGGCCGAGGTGAGGACAAGATGAGGGTACTGGACAGGATGGTAGTCTTCGTAGAGACTGAGGGGAGTGTCAGGAATGAGGTAGAAGTTTGTAACTACATTCTAAACAGCGACTGGTCTCAAATAGTCTAAGTTTGCCCAGTTATTTCAGTGCCAGACTGACGGAGTCATTGGTTGTTCAGGCTGATATCAGAGTGGATATGTTATGATAATAGCATTACCCTTTACAAACCCTTGTTCAAAGTGTAAGCTAGAAGGCAACCTATTAGGTGGACTGCAATATTTATTAGGTATTATACTTGTTCTACTTCTGCCTCTGTTTCCTCAGCGGGTGTGTGTGTGGGAATGGGGGAGATGGTGAACATACATGCTTCATAGCATTGGTGACATTTTTAAGTGATGCATAGACTATAAAGTGCCTATCAGAATAAGTGTTCAAAAGCTAGAATCACCAGGAGTGTGTCATTCTATTTTTTGCCATTACTTAACAAAGTATCAAAGGAATATCTTCATAAAGAAATACTTGGGCCTCTTATTCTTGGACTATATACAGAAATGGCATCCAGGTGGGGTGCTGTAGGATAAGCACTGGACTGCAAGGTCTGTTTAAACTGCAAACTCACCAACTGCTCCTCAGAAACCCTATCAGGGTCACTATCAATTGGACCCTACTCAACAGCACTTAACAACAACATACAGAAGAATGCTTAAAGCATCCTAATTTTTATGACATGCCATCTGGTCAGTTCCAATTCATAGAGAGCCTGTATAGGGTTTCTCAGGAGTTACTGATGGGTTTGAACCACTGATTCATTGCTTATTCTACATTATCACAACAGGACCCCAAAGCACTTTAGTAGCATTGCATTATTATTTTCTTTGTTCCTAGGAATTTTAATTACTTTTCTCCTTGTAAGATTAAAATTCACCAGTCGCTCTCAGGGAAGAAGATGAGGTTTTCTGCTGGCATAAAGATTTATAGACTCAGAAACTCCATATAGGTAACTATGAGTTGGAACCAAATCCACGGAATTTAACAACAACAGCAAAGATCAAAATCATTAGGGCAGATCCTCTGCATAGCAGATAATGTAGCCTAAGTCACAGTCACAAGTAGGTAATTTATAGTCAACATATGCACTCATACCTACTTGGTGAGAGTTTTTATTTGATAATTGTTCCCTTTACTATCATTGCAATATGATTACCATTTCATCTCTGGGGAAATACTTTTCTTTCTTTTTTTTTACTTTTTGCATGGTTTCCTATACATACAAAGTCCCACCCACAACCACTTCTCATATTATATATATATATATATAATGAAAGGAATGCTTTCCATCCCTCAGAAATACAGTAAAGCCCTCAAATATTTTTCCATGAGTCAATCCCTGAAGATTTCTTGATGGAAATAAACTATTGGAAAGGGAGTGACTGTTAAGACTAGGTAGACTGGATGAAAATGAATGATGGCTGATCCAAAGGATAACATTGGGGTAGTTATGGGACTTAAAAAAGAGGGATGGATTCTCCAGGCTTCTCTGTCCTCATATCCTATATTTCCTTGCCTTTTTCTTTAAGTTTCTCTGCCATTCTTAACTTGAATAATAAAATTATTTGGCCAAATATAAAGGAGGAAGAAGGGGAATTTTTTTTTTTTTTTTCAGAAATTCAAGGAGAAATTCCATTGGTTCCAGGCATGACTAACATTCTCCTGTTGACAGCTTTGTTGATCAAGTCAAAGATAAGCTATAGAAATGAGGAGGAACTGCATTTAGTTCATCAGTGTTTTATTGTTGTTGTTGTTAAGTGCCATGAACTTGGTTCCAACCCACAGCAACCCTGTATAGGGTATCTGAGAAGCAGCTGGTGAGCTCGAACCACCAATCTTGCAGTTCAAACGCCCTTGAAGTCCAACCCATTAACCCACAGCACTGCACCATTAGATGCCACTAAACAACCTGAGTTCCCAGAGATTATTACTTCCATGCAGGTTCTTAGGATTCTCTGAACTTGCCCTTAAAAAAATAACCATCGTTATGTCTTTGTTCCTGCCCCTTTCTTTTCAGACTTGTGATTTCAAATACTTTCAAGCCTTCCCAGGATTTTCTGCTAAGAAGAAATGTAATCTGGTCGCTTAATTCAAATTGCAACACTTGTGACTGAGAGAGCTCATTCCCCCTGGAGTTTATTGACAATGGTTTAAAACAAAAGAATGAAACATGAATGATTAACTTCTGGAGAAATGTTATTGAAAGAGAAATTTCAGACACCTTTGTAGATACTCCAAAAGACAATATCCTTTTTCATTTGCTAATTGGCTTCATTTTTAAAAAATAATATTTTGATTTTGGTGAAAGCTTATTCAGTAAATTAGGTTCCCATTTAATAGTTTCCATACAATTGATCAGTGATGTCAGTTTCATTTATCACAGTGTGTCAGCATTTCCTTTGTGTTCTGTTTGTTCCATTTGCAGTACTCTAGTTTCCCTACCCTCTTTTCTTCTCATCTTTGCTTTTGAGAAATCATTGACATTTTGGTCTCATGCAGATGGTTTTTAAAGAAAGGACTGGCATTACACAGCCTTTGGTATGGATTACATCTCAATGTCAAGAAAACAAAAATCCTTACCACTGGACCAATAAACAACATTCTTATCAACGTAGAAAAGATTGAGGTTGTCAAGCACTTCCTTCTTCTTGGATCAACTATCAACACTCTCGGAAGCAGCAGTCAAGAGATCAGATGACGTATTGCATTAGGCAAATCTGCTGCACAGGAACTTTTTAAAGTGTTGAAAAGCAAGGATGTCAGCTTGAATGAAGACTAAGGTGTGCCTGACCCAAGCCATGGTATTTTCAATAACCTCATATGGATACGAAAGCTGGACAGTGAATAAGGAAGATCATAGAGAATTGATGCCTTTGAGTTGTAGTGTTGGAGGAGAATACTGAAAGTGCCATGGACTGCCAAAAGAACCAATAGATCTGTTTTGGAAGAAGTGCAGCCAGAGTGCTCCTTGGAGGCCAGGATGGCTAAATTTCGTCATACTTTGGACATATTATCAGGAGGAAACAGTCGCTGGAAAAGGATGTCATGCTGGGTAAGATGGAGGGTCAGAGAAAAAGAGGAAGACCCCCAACGAGATGGATCGGTTAGGTGGCATCATTGATGGCATCAAGCGTGGCAGCGGTAGTGAGGTTGGCCCAGGATCGGACATTGTTTCGTTCTGCTGTTCATGGGGTCGCTATGAGTCGGTTCCGACTCGATGGCACCTGACAACAACAACAACTGGCATTACAGGTAATATTCTTTATTTTGCTACATTTTAAAATAAAATTTATGAAAAATATATTTCAGCATTATTTCTTATAGTTGCATCATGAGAGCAGTTATTTAAGTGCTCACTTCAACCTGATTGATCTTCATTTATTTTCCTCTTAAATGTGCTTTCACCAAATTCCTTCTTAAAGTCTGACTTCTGTTTAACTTCCTATGTAAGGGGGAAAAAAAAAAAAAAGAAACAAACAAAATTCTTACCTGGTTTATGTCTGCATCTGAGAAAAATGAAACAACAAAAAAAGTGTGTGTTAATCTCAATATTTAAAAAAATGACTGTTGATAATCCATGTGCTTACCCTTCCAGCAAAACAGAATTTGATAGTGTTTTATCATGAATATGAAAGTCACATCATAAAGAGTTGTAGGTAACACTCATTATGACAAAAAGAAAAGAATCATGGAATTGGTCGTTACTATTTTAAATGGAGAAGTTTCAGAACTGGTTAAATTTGTGTGTCTATAATCTGTGTTTGCCAAATTGTAGCTGCTATGTCCCTCCCAACATTTTCTATCGCCTTCCCTGATTAATGTTTTTCTTCTTAGCACTTTTTGCTCTCAATTATACTGGTGGTGGTTGTGTGCCCTGGAGTCAATTCAGCGAGACTGTAAAACTTTACGGGAGCAAATAGCCTCATCTTTCTCCCACAGAGCAACTGGAAGATTCAAACTGTTGACTTTGTGGTTAGCAGTGCAGCTCATAATCCACTAGGCTCCCAGAGCTCCTTCTTAGCTACGCTAGTATGTATTAATTATCTGTTGATTGCCTGTCAGCCCCACTAACATGTAAGTTCCCTGAAGGTAAAACATTTATTTTGCTTTGATTTAGTTCACAGCTACATTCCCATCACCTAAAAAAGTGATTGTTGCAGGTTGCCCCTTGGTGGTAGTGTTAAGTGCCGTCAAGTCGGTTCCGACTTTTAGTGACCCTGCATAGGGTTTCCAAGGAGCAGCTGGTGATTTGAACCACTGATCTTATGGTTCAATACAACCTTGTCATCTAGTACTTTATCCCACAGTGCCACAATTGGACTCCAGGCTGCCCCATAATAGCTGATAAATGAATGAGTAAATGACTACTACTTAGTATATTAGAAAGCAGCCATTATGGTATTCCTGTTGGTAATGACATTTGATAGGAGTGACAAGGAAAGCAAAAGAAAACGTCAATGCCTCTAAAATCCCCTGACTTTCTGGTGTGGTGCTGTAGGATAAGCACTGGGCCACAGTCAGGTTGAACAACAAGATTGGCTGTTCAAACTCACCAGCTGCTCCTCAGAAACCATATGCAGGGTCTCTAAGAATCAGAACTGACTCACCAGCACTTAACAGCAAAATCCCCTCATTTTCTGAGTTCTGGAGTACCTAAGACCTAAAAAAAAAAAAAAAAAAGAGCAACTGCTATCCCTAGTGCTAAAATCTACTTTCTAGGTTTGTGCAATGCATTCTTGTTCAATTCTATTCTAGCTAAGAATTCACTCTTTCTTCCTCACTCAATCGTTTGTCAATAAAACAACAACTTTCAAGCAGAAAGAAAAAAAAATCCCCATTACAAAGAACAAAGAAACAATCAAATAGAAATTACTCTATGGTTACTTTAAGATGTACTTTCTTAAAATATTAAACTGAATTCCATTAGCTGCAGTAATCTGGAAGTTTGTTACCTGATAATAGTATACTGCCTTATATTAGATTACCTGAGAAGATAGAAATCTAAATGAAAAAAGGAAGCCTCAGCCACAAAAGTGCATCAAATTTTAGTATGTTCCATAAAAGCTCTGAATAGTTTCCAAAAAGCCTAAAATAGTATAAATGAAGTTTTCTAAATGAAACCCTTGGTACCCCCTCAGACTGTGGTTCTAAGTGCATGAATAGCAATGCAAGATTCATCTGACACTACATGTTATCTTGAAAAAATAAATATTAGGAAACATGAAATTTTACTTTATCTAATTGAATATTGAATGAAGTTCTTTTTTTTTTTCCTGATTGGTTTTGAGAAAAGGTACTATGAAATGTACTGATTGTGCCCATAATTTTAATAGGATAGAGAGGGCAACCGTTCCCATTCCACCCACTGCAGAAAAAAAAATTAAAAGTCTAACATGCATCATCAAACTATTTTACCACGATTGTCTGTAGGTTAAACACTACGCTCTGAAGCAGATGGTCAATTGCTCGTCTAATAAAAGGAATTGCTATCCTTCATCTCATCCATTGAATATGTTTTTGATACTCCTTGTGCCAGAAAATTGCTGCAGGTTCAAATAATGTCCTGTGTACGATAGAGAAAAAGAATAATTGAGACTGTCAGAACAGTCTCTCCTTTCCCATCCTTTTCCTTTTTATAGGAAAATTGTTCTACTTACATATAATTAGCATTCAAGAACACCGCACAAGGGAATACCTTGCCCAAATCTCACAACCCCATCAAAATGAAAATCATAACAATATGTACAGACAAGAATTAGCAATAGATTTAAAGTTACTGTAGTACATAATGTCTGTTTTCACCACTGAACATACCCTGTAATCAACCAGAATCCTTTCTTATTCTTTGAAAGATTTGTAGCTTGAACTTTGTCACAAATGTGCACCATCCACTATAGTTCTATCACATATTGTTCCTAATTTTATTTGGGGGGACTTTGTACATACTCAGAGTGGAAATGCTTACAATACAATGGAATGTAGTATGCGCTTAAATATTTGTAGATTAAATAGACCAGAATAATGATGCCTAGAGAACATAGAAAGAAAAATCCTGAGTTCAAGTCCAACTACACCCTTACTGGTTGTGTGGTCTTGAAAAGCTCAAATTTCACCTTCTTCATCTTCCTACTTTAGATGATTTGTCTAGAGACCATCTATAAAGTAGATAATATATCTGCAATATATGCAAATGTACATGTAATATATGCAAACAGAATGTTCCTTGGAAGCCAGGATGGCCAGTCTTCGTCTCTCATACTTTGGAAATATTATCAGAAAGGACTAGTCACTGTAGACGGAGACTGTGTTTGGTCAAGTGGAGGGTTGGAGAAAAAGAGGAAGACACTCCACGAGATGAATTGGCATAGCAATGGACTCAAACATAGCAACAATTGTGAGGTTGGTCCCAAACTGGGCAACGTCTCATTCTGCTGTGCATAGGGTTGCCCTGAGATGGTACCACCTCAATGGCACCTAGGAACAACAACATATACAAACAGTATAGTTATAACTAAAAAAGATTTACAAGAATGTCTTCACAGGAAAATACACTGTTCACAGAGGATATGTTGCGGTAATATCCTAAACTGCCATCGGATCAACCTCAACTCACAGCGAATCAGTAGAGAGCTTGTGAGGAGCAGACAACTTTTTACTAAACTAGTTTACTATATTTTCCTGAATGTTCTTTAAGTTTAATTTCACTACTACTAAAGAAAATCTTTTCCATTTTCATACTAAAAATCCCTCTTGTGCCTATCAATTCATTCCCCTAGGAAGAAACATGGCAAATATACTTTTAAAAACATTTTATATTAGAGAAATTATCTAATTTATTTGTCCTAGTCACCATAGGATAAGCACTCCATCTCAAGGTCAGTTTGAACTGCTAGGTCGGCAGTTCAAACTCACTAGCCACTCTTGGAAACCCTATATAAAGTCTCTTTGGAAACCCTAAATAGAGTCTCTCTGAGTCAGAACCAACTTGAAGGCACTTAACAACCATTATTCTCTAAAGTTGTTTTGTTTTGTTTTTTAATTCAGTCAATTTGAAGGCAAAATCATCCCAATTTATTAAATAAGGTTTACAAATAATATTTGATGAAAAAGAAATTTTGAGATTTTTTTTAAGCCTTTTCTTGTTTCAAATGGCAAGTTCCTTTTTAACAAGATTGAACAAACTTCTGTACTGAAGCTTACAAGTTTCTAATGGAAACTGTGGGTAAAATCATCCCTTGAAGTCTAATTTCTGCTCTTAGTCTTTCACAAATGGAGGCTGTCTATATTACAAAATATTGCACTGCACCACAGGTCTGCTTGAACTGCATGGTCAGCAGTTCAAACTTACCAGCCGCTCCTTGGAAACCCTATACAGGGTTGCTGTGAGTCGCAACCAACTCAAAGGCACTTAACAACAACAAGAAGTGGATTCCCAGTCAGTTTAGGATCACTTTATTTTTGTGTTTGAGAATCAGAAGAAATTCTTTTTCATGGGAAGCATTCCATAGTGTAGACTTATTTTGTAAGTGTATGTTGTGTTTTAAGAGTCCTGGTAGCATAGTGGATTAAGAGTTGGGCTGCTAATCACAAAGTCAGTGGTTTGAATCTACCAGTCACTCCACAGGAGAAAGATGAGACTTTCTGCTTCTGTAAAAATTGACAGCCTCAGAAATCCTATACAGGGTCACTGTGAGTCAACACTGACTCAGTAACACACAAGCACCACCACCACCAGAGGTATACCTTGGACATAGCAGGTATGACACATGCCCTGGGTCCCAACAGAGGAGCTCTAATGAGCAGCTCCTATTGGCCATCTCAGTTTCCATTAGCAGCTGTGAGAGATCATTCAGCAATATATAATTAATTCCCATAGCTGCTATATTCCATAGATACTCCTCTGAATGTATGCTGTATCATCCTATGATGGTTTCAGGGAAACATAGTACAATTGGTTGGAAAAAAGAGAGAGAGAGAGACGCACAAAATGAGAAGGGTAAGAGAAGAAGAAGTGGGTGGAGAATAAGAAGAAAGAGAAAAGGAACAGAAAGAAGAGAGTTAAGGAGAGAGTAGTCACAAACAGGGGAAGCGATAGGAAACAGGAGGAAAAAAAGAAAAAGCTTTGGGAGTCTTTTTCTATTTAATGTTTATGTTATCTCGGTCTTCAATATCTGCTCAGCACAAAGGGACACATACAGATTCAAGAGCTTCCGTACAAATATTAGATGAAAATTTGCCAGCATGAGGCAATGTGACTGCTCTCTTCTATCCCCATAGCAAAAAGATACATAAGCCTTCCTCAAGTGTGAATCATCCCAAACCCACCTCCCTGCAAAGGAACATGAGGTAGTGCTCCCAACCCCCAAAGTCTAATTCTTTTCTCTGCAGTTTTCAGCAAATGATGAAGAGTTGTTTTGCCAATTTTTCAACCTTTGTATCAAACTACAGTTCATGTCAGCATTCTTACCCCATTCCCCAGAAGGTGACAGGTCGCTCATTAAGCACACAGAAGGCGGTGTAGTTTTTTCTTTACCACATTATTTATCATATCTTTCCTTAGGAGGGAAATCTAAATGTCCCTAGTCACCTTGTGTCTTCTATGAAATGGAAAGAGGTTTGTTAATATCCTCCCAGAACCCTCTGATTTCATTCACAACGAGACATAAGAGCCCAGAGTTGGACTTTATGTGTCATTATTCCTACCGCAACATGCTGCAGCCATTATGACGGTTACTTACCATCTCTCACTGATGAATATACAGAAAGGAGGAGAAAGGAAAGTTGGCAGGGTCTGTGACAAACGATAGCAGTAACTGTGAATAAAGGCCCAACTATTCTGAGTATTGGGGAGCTGTTTCCCCTGTGTCAACAAGCAGTCGGCAGGGCAGAGGTAATTTTTTACCATTTTATGATCTACTGTACTTGGCATCTGTTCTGGCACTGGGAACTGCGTCTATTTTGGGGATCAGTTGTGTATTCCCAGATTGCCATTTTCCTCTGCCTTTCGCTCTGTTAAATATTCTACAGTATATTATCACTTCATTTTACTTCAGTGATTTCCTTTGACAGTGGTGTGGGGCAGTCTGGACCCAGAGTCACTTCCTCTCTCAAACTCAATCTGTCTAAATGTCAAAAAGAGAAAGAAAAAAAAAAAAGGGAAGAACTCTTTAAAATCCAAGCAATCTGGCATTTCTGAGGAAATATTTGATAGGTGTTGCATTTCTGAAGCTCTATTTGCTGGAGGGGGGACATGAGGTTGAAAATACTGTTAACATCATGTTTAGCTTTTTTGGAAAAGTGATGTTATGTTCTTGAATGTCTGGGTCACAAACGTAAAGGCTGTTTTGACATACGATTTTGTTTGCTTGTGTCTTAGTTATCCAGTGCTGCTGTAAGAGAAACACCACAAATGGAGGGCTTTAACAAATAGACACTTATTTTCTCAAAGTTTAGAAGACGGGAAACTTGAATTCAGAGCACCAGCTTGAGAGAAAGCTTTTCTATCTCTGATGGCTTTCCAGCAATGTCCTTGTCTCTTTAGCAGCTTCTGCTTCCTGGTTCCTTTGTGGGATCCATGTGTCTTGGCATTTGTGTTACCCCAACTCTCTCTTGGTTCCCTTATTTCATCTCTTTTTTTACATCTCAAAAGAGACTGACTCAAGGTTCACAGGTTACTAACCCTGCCCTATTTGTATAACAAAGACAACCCAATTCCAAATGGGATTGTAACCTCAGGTATGTTGGTATTAGGTACCATGCAGTCAGTCAGTCCAGACTTATAGCGACCCTAGCACAACAAAACAAAACACTGACCAGTCCGGAGCCATCCTCACAATTGTTGTTATGCTTGAGGCCTTTGCCATGTCATAAAGTTGGCAGTTCAAAGACACCAGCTGCTCCTCGATAACCCTATACAGGGTCGCTATGAGTGGGAACTGATTTGATGGCACTTAATAACAACAACAATTGTACTTCTGAGAAACCTGGACCTGGACCAAGAAGCAGTTGTTCGAACAGAGCATGGGAACACTGAATGTTTTAAAATTGGGAAAG
>NW_006408519.1:19922818-19924958 GCF_000296735.1 Chrysochloris asiatica | reverse complement strand
GCTACCAGAGCTCCTTCGGGAGTAATGAAGTATTTTACCTAAAAGTCCTTTTATTGAGTAACGCTTAGGAATGTTCCTGACCGTGGAAGTAGTAATGCATCTACTAATAACCTAAACTACATAGAAACAGGAATTCTGATGTGGTGCTGGCAGGATAAGCACAAGGTCAATAGTTCAAACTCACCAGCTACTCCTCAGAAACCCTATATACAGGGTCACTGCAAGTCGGAACCAACTCAACAGCATTAAAAGCAGCATTAATAACAACACCAACATAGAAACAGCATGTGTATCTTGCACCGTGGATTACATCACTTTTAGAAGTCAGGGTTGCCTTTCATTCCTTTATTTCAGGATAAAATTAGGTGTTCCATATACAATAAGTCATGTAATTGTCAAGTACGTCTCTTTAAGGTGACCCCATCTTAAAAATGGAGAAACTGAGGCTCAACCAACAGCAATGATAACACAACAATTTGCTCAAGATTATATCCATAAATAGCAGATCCAGGACTACCCCCGCCCCCCCATCAAATGTGTCTTTAACTAAAGTACATATTTTCTCCATGGTTCCAAGCTGGGATCTTAAATCTGTATTTACAATTCTTTTTTCCATTTCTTATTCTGTTACTTATTTGCCTGCTTTCTAACACTTACAGCAGATTGTCACCCTTCAAAATAGCTGCCCACTCACCTGACTTGAATACATGAAGGCAAAAGGAAATTGTATTCTGGACTAGGAAAAACATTACTAATTTTATTTTCTATATCCTGTGGACAAAGGTATGTTGTTAAAAACTTTTAATCATCTAACATATATTTTAAATTCATCTATAATATGGGAAAATATTTTGCACTATTTAAACAATATTAGCTATTTTGCATGTAAGGGACTTATCATCATTAAGGTTATTTGTTTCTAAGCATCAGAAAAGAAGGAGGTGGAATTATTAATATCAAGTTATGTATTATGCTTCAGAATGCCACAACCCTCAATCTGAAATGCAAAACCTTTTTTTTTCTGCATTATTTTAATTTGTTGCCAAGAAAGTACACGTGATCATTTGAATTTAACTCATGACAACCTGGAACCTAATTTTTAATGTTACCTTCAACTATAATTTTAAATCAGTAAAAGGTAAAAAAAAAAAAGCATAATTTCAAGTTTGACATCATTTTAATAAAAAAAAAAAATTCTTTAAATTTCCAATGTGACATTATTGCAAGTACCCTGTTCTCTTCTGGGAAGAAATGCAGTTGCTTAAAGCTCTTTGAATTCCTTGCTTCTTCGTGAGTTATTCCTTAACAGGAACAAAGTGTTTTCACTTAGACTCACAAAGTAGAGCCTGGACCTTTGATACTGTCCTTTAGCTCTCCATAGTGCTCTTCCTCTAACTGACCCAGTAATGGTATTTTCAATCTTTTCATTTACATTGAACGCTAGACAGTATGTAAGTAAGGCAGACCAAACAAGAATTGATACATTTGAATTATGGTGTTAGCAAAGAAAACTGAACATCCAATGAACTGTCAGGAGAATTAACAAAGCTGTAACAAGAGGTGCAGTCAGGAAGTTTAGGAAAATGTATGAACTTCTGAGCCCATGGACACTGACCTAGTCCCTGGTGGCTAGGGCTGAGAGTGAAGTGACCAGCTGGTCTGAAGTGCAGGAAGGTATGCATGAATTCCCAAACTTGCAGCTAGTACCTATTTGGCCTAGCTTGGATGGTTAGTTGACCAGAACTAGACAAGGTAAATAAAAATGTTTAATACTGAAAACAAGTACAAATTGCTACAATTTGACAAACTAGACTTTTGCCTATGAATGCAGTGACTCAAAATTCCAACAAGAATGGAAGGATTCTTCATATCAACGAACAACCTTGTTTCCTCAGTGTACTGGGTTGTTGTTGTTGTTGTTGTTAAGTGCTGTTGGGTCGAATCCAACCTATAGTGACCAAAGAGCAGCTGGTGAGCTTTAACTGCCAACCTTAGGTTCAAGCCAACTTTGCAGTCCAGTGCATTAACCCAGTACTCCACTGGGTTGATTGCTGTTGTTGTTGTTAGGTGCCATTGAGTCGATACCCAATCATAGTGACCCTATGCACAACAGAACAAAACACTGCCTGATCTTGAGCCA
>NW_006408519.1:19907790-19920923 GCF_000296735.1 Chrysochloris asiatica | reverse complement strand
AGTGTGCTTAGTTGCAGAATGAGGAGGTTAATGTAGAATCCACACTGAATAGTTTCTCTCTTTCTAGATGGCTCTGGTGAATGGGTAAGGGGGATAATGGTAATAGGATTTTATGACTCAGTTGTGAATAATTGCTAACAGGATTAATTGTGGTTGTCACAGTTGTAGATGTAGAATATGTGTAACTAAAAGGCACAAGTAGGTAATTTTTCATTTCAGGACAGACGATCCCAGGATCATCAAGAAGGAAAAACATGAGAGGAACAAGAGATCCCTAGCTGGAAAAGCAGGGACAGCAAAGATGGTGGCTGTGTGACTGCAGATAGGATGTTGGCTGGCAGAATGTGTCCTTTGGGCATTTAAAGGAGCGTATATTTTATTTTATTTTGTAAATGTACCAAAAATATTTTTGCATTGTTCATTTGTGAAATAGAAGATGTGAATAGGGGCCCACAGAAAGAAAGTGGAATAGATGTTAATGCAAGGAGTGGATTTTAATACATCTCAAGGTATGGTTTCCTGAATATTTAACTGATGATCTTGTCTGTAAATCCTCATCCAATTTACAATAAAAAGTTACAACGCACACACATACAAAGAGGTCCAGCTAAAATTCTACTTAGAAGAGAGGCTGGCGAGACTTCATTTCATGTACTTTGGACATGTTATCATGAGAGACCAGTTCCTGGAGATAGATATCATGCTTGGTAAAGGAGAAGGTTCATGAAAGAGGAAAATCCCCCACAATGGAGCATCAAAGTATCTAGAAGAAGAGGCTCAATCACAACCATTATGACCATGGTGCAGGACTGAGCATTGTTTCATTTCATTGTATGTAGGGTTACAGTGAGTTGAAACCAACTCGACAGTACCTAACAACAATAACTTCTTCTGTTGACATGCTTGTACTCTGGAGGTTCCTCTTCTATCAGAGCCTGTATCTGTCTACATTTCATGAGTCCTTACCTTATAAGGCCTTATAAAGCAGCATGATAACAAGGCTGGCTACAACATGTAGAACTTGGAAAGATTAATTTTCCCTAAATTACTTTTTCCTTTCACATTGATTATAGGTGGTTTCTTTGAACACTCTTGAGGGGTAGCTTGTAATAACACACAAACTTTTAGTTTCTCTTAATTGGCGTGGTACTGTGGATCAGCACTGGACTGTAAACTACAAAGTTAGCAGTTCATACCCACCAGTTGCTCCTTGGAAATGCTATACAGGGCTGCTATGAGTTGGAACCGAGTCAACGGTACTTAACAATAACAATTTTTAAAAAAAGCTTTAGGCTAAGACAGACTAGGAAAAAAAGTCAGGTAATTTATTTCTGAAAAGCAGTAAATGAAAACCCCATGAGAAATAACATGAAACTATTTCTGATATAGTCCTGGAAGACAAACTGCCTAAGTTGAAGGCACTAAAAACCCCCAGTAAGCATAATAATGGATTTGAATTGTGAAGATGGCCTAGGACCCGGTACATTTCATTCTGTTTTACATGTGGTCCCCATAAGTCACAGCCTGATTCTATAGCTGCTAACAACCACAACGAGAGCTATACGACTTCAATCACTAGCTTACACAGAGAGCAGACAGACAAAAAAAAAAAAAATGACTAGAAAAATTCTGACTCCTCTTAGAAAATGCAGTTTGATGTGTTATGCATCATTTTGACAGCAGGTCTGGGTTATAGGCATGGAAACTATGGGTACACACATACAGGCATATGTAGAATATTGTTGTTGTTGTTAAGTGCCATCAAGTCGGTTCCGACTCACAGTGACTGTGTACAGAGTTTCTGATGAGTTGGATACATCAACCTTACGGTGCAAACTAACCTTGCAGCCCAGTGCTTATCCTACAGCACCACACCAGAACTTAATAAACAACATTAGCCATTACAAATACACATGTGTGTGTGCATTTTCTATATACAATGCATTATTATTATTAAGGTGAATCTATTTAAGCATTAGAGTAATGAGTTAGGGGATTTGTATATTCCGAAGTAAAGACACATGACCCTGTGTCAAATGTTAAGTGAGGGTTATGTTTTCCTAAAGCCACTAAAAGAGAGGGTCAGCATAAAAGAAGGCCCTCAATGGGCTGCACAAATGGGCTCAAGCATAAATATGAGGAGGGTGTGGAAACACTGGGCAATGTTTCCTTTTGTTGTAAATAGGGTCTTTATGAGTGGGAACTGACTCACTGGCTCTTAACAAAAACAATAAAGCCACTAGTAGTGAGGTCGCAGTCTCCCCTGGAAGTGTAAGTTCGAATCCCACTTTTGACTAGGTTATTGTTTGGAGTCCTGATGTGGTGCTGTAAGATAAGCACTAGACCTCAAGGTTGGCAGTTCAAACTCACCAGTCATCCTCGCAAACCCTATACAGAGTCCCTATGAGTCTGAATCAATTCAACAGCACTTAACAACAGCAACAACAGGAAGCCCAATGTTGTTATTAAGTGCCATCAAGTGGGTTCTGACTCAGCGACCCTCTAATAGGGTTTCTGAGGAGCAGCTGTGGATTTGAATGATGGACCTTGTGGTTGAAACTGATCTTGTGGTCCAGTGCTTATCCTACAGCACTATAGCAGGACTTCATTAGCAACAATAATGCTGCTTTATCAAGCCTTCATACCAAACAAAGAAGCTGCCTTCCTCAGCGGTATGCCCAAGATGTTCCTGCTTCTGGTTGTATCTCAGGAGTATGCTGGCAAAACAGAGGGTCAAGGGCATAGCAACATTTACATTTTCAACTTTTATTTTTCCATTTGCATGTTGAAATAAGAGAACTGTGTGAATAAACTATAAATTCTTGGTATGGGTCTGATAGATATCATCTTAGTGGCATTCATATTTTATTTCTACCAATCACTCGGAAATCTCTAGAAAAGCTGCACTGCATTCATTACACAGCCTCTGGCAAGGAGAGGAAAAGGCTTTGCTTTCCTGTCAGATTCACAGAAGACGTTTCTTTCATGGAAAAAAGAAGCTTGAGGTATTTTCCAAGACTGTGAAAGTCTGGTGTATGTAGAATTCAGGTGTCTTTTTGGTGATTCTTATGAGGAAAAAAAAAAAGAAGAAGAAGAAGAGAGAAAAAAAACTGAAGCAGAGACTAAAACACTGAAAAAAAAAAAAAAAGCTAAATTTTCATTATTCATTAGAAGCTAAACTGAAAAACTAAACAGTCCAACTGATTTATGAAAAAATTAGTATTATCCTTAAGGATTGAAACCCACCTCAGATGCTTCTGATAATGGTTTGAACTATTTATAGTTAAAATTAAATTAGTTACATTCCCCTCAATTATTCACCAGTATGTACTACCTCTGGTAGTGTAGTGGTTATGAATCGAGCTGCTAACCTCAAGGTCGGTAGTTCGAAACTACCAGCAGTTCCGTGGGAGAAAGATGAGGCGTTCTGCTCCTGTAAAGATTTACAACCTCGGAAACCCTGTACAGGGTCACTATGAGTCGGAACCGGCTCCATGGTACTTAACAACAACAACAACATCTACCACCTGCCACTTACTTGTATGGCAAGCTATGAATACAAAATCGAAGACTTTGCTGTCTTAAAGTTTACAGTCTCCTGGAAACGAAAGCAGTTAAGCCAAGCATCAGGATTAGAAGAGATTATTATGAGAGAGGCTATGAAAGCACTGAAGAAGAAATTGAAATTGCCAATGGTTTCATTCTATTTGGAGCAAGAATCAATGTCCACAGAAGCAACAGTCAAGTAACTAAAAAAATGTATTACATTGGACAAATGGGCTGCAAAATACTTCTTAAATTTTTTTTAAAAAGTAAAGATGTCACGTTGATGATGAAGGTGCACCTGACCTAAGCCATGGTCTTTTTAATTTCTTCATGTGCACGTGAAAGCTGGACAAAGGAAAATGAAGACAGAGGAAGAATTGATGTATTTGAATTGTGGTGTTGGCCAACAATATTGACTCTACCATGAACTGCCAGAATAAACAAATCTGTCTTAGAACAAATGCAATCAGAATACTCTGTTCTGAGAGAAGAATGGTAAGACTTTGGCTGGTTTATTTTGGACATGTCTAAATTGCAAGAAGTCCTGGTGTGGTGCTGTAGGATAAGCACTGGACCAAAGGTCAGTTTGAATTGTAAGGTCAGTAGTTCAAATCCACCAGCTGCACCTTGGAAACCCTATATGGGGGCGCTATGAGTCCAAATCAACTTGATGGTAGTAAACAAGAGTTGCTAGCTAGGAGCCCTTGTAGCCTAGCAGGTTACACATTAGGCTGCTAACTGATGGTCAACAGTTCAAGTCAACTAGGTACACCGCAGGAGGAAGATGAGACTTTCTGCTCCTGTAAAGATTTACAGCCTCTGGAACCCTACTATGAGTGGGAATTGACGCCACCACACACAATCACCACCAACTGCTACAAAAGGGCATCATGTTTGATAAAATAGAGTTCAGTAGAAAGCAAGGGATAAACCTCAATGATATGGACTAACACGCAGTCTCGACAACTGACTCAAACTTAGCAACATTCATGAAGATGACACAGGACTGGACACCAGTTGGTTCTGTTATATGTAAGGTCACCATGAGTCAGATCCAACTCCATGGCAACTAACAACAATATGTGAGCACTGAGTCCAATAGAGTTTGAAAGCATGGTCAAAAAAAGGCTTTGGGGATGAAATACACCACAGCTAAATGTTCAAGAACAGCTGTAAGAGGGGGAGGGCATTCCAAACTAGGCTACGAGGAGCAATTAAGAAACATCGAGAGGTGTATTAGCCATGGACTGTGGAGTGCAAGCTGGCAGGGAAGTGAGGGTTGGTCCTCAGCAGTAAACAGCAATCACATGCACCCCTTCCATACACGAGTGTTTGGATTTTATCCTCAAAGGTGCAAGGGCCTACTAAAGGATTTTAAGTGAGGGAATGAGAATGACAGGGTCAGAGTTATTTCCTGCCTCGTAAGATGGGTGCCTTGAGAGTTGGGAGTAATAGTTTGCAAGATGATATTAGTTCTTCATGCAAGAAACACATTAATCTCATACACATTGTTCAGAGCAGATTTGCCAAAGAAGTAGAGACCCACACACGATATTCAGGTCAGGAACATTTATTATCAAACAGGAAAAGACGGAGTCTGCTTAGAAATTACTCGTATTAGGCTGTGAAGGGATTCGCATTTACTCTAAACTCTTTCAACTTAGATTTCTGCTCAGCTTCATTGACTCTGTATCTTTGACACTGTTTTGTAACAAAGAACAATTTCTTTTCCTTAGTGTCTTGTTTAGCTTGGGACAAATGTTTCATTTCTCATGACACCTGGGTAAATACAACAGTCAAACTGATTTTTACATAAAAATAACGTTTTGATTTAAGCCTCTTTTTAAATTAACTTTATCATTTTCAAAACACGAGAAACATAACTGACTCATCTTTATTTCTTTTCCTGTTTTGGGAAGTGAAGGTGGAACATATCTTACTTAAATCAGCTTCCAGAGAAAATGTTTCCATTTTTGGCAGTAGGCCTGCTATTCCTTTACTGGTACATATTAACTTTTCTTTCCTTATCACTAGCAGCCTAAGCAAGTGTATATTGTTCATTTAAATTAATAATGAAAATATTTTTTCATGTTTGGTCATTTTTCTAAATCTTTAGGGTAGGCTGGGATAATCTCAGAAAGGAATACTAAATATAATCACTTGTCCCAATATAATCACCAATGCCTCGAACTCTTCTCTAAAACACTCGGTGCCATTTAAATTTGGAAGATAGTTCACTAGGTAAGAATAAATAGTTGACCTCTCAAAGTGCTTTTTTATTTAGAGCATCACTTCTTCCTTCTCAGGAAATCTGTTTTATTTCTTAAGAAAACCCCATAAAGACATTGCCTGTTGAGTTACAACCCTGTAAAAGATGGTTAAGAAACTACCTGGGAAAATGTGATTATGTTTACAGGTAGAAATGGGCCATAAAAATCATATATTCTCATTAATCATATTTGTACATCTAACTAGTTTTCGATACCATCTTTATGAAATGGTATCATAGATGCTTCAAGACCCAAATGTAAGCTTTTCTGAGGCTTACTGTTCCTTCTCACTTTACATCTGAGCTCTCATACTTCAAATACAAGTTTTCCTGAGACATAATATTTTCTTCTACATTTTTACTATCCCCATCCTATTCTAGATTGCTCTCACTTTCTTCTTGTTTGTCTTTCCCCCTTTACAACTAGCTCGTAATGTCATTGTGCTGCCAGTAAAACTAGCTACAATTTATAAAGCGTAGTGCTAGCTGGCCCATGCTAAAACTTGGCAGACATTGTTTCATTTAATCCTCACAATAACACTGCAAGGTGAATAATAACTCCACTACCAGCCCTTCTATTTTTATTTTAATTTTTACCAAAGAAATGGAAGCTCAAAGTTTAGCAACTTGTCCACGGTCCTAAAACAAGCAAGATTATCTGATCTTAAAGCTGATGGGCTCTCTGAACCAACATCCAGTCAACAAAAGCAACATCATTTATTCTGTAACATTTTCCTGATCAAGAAATGTTCCCTAATTCAAGAGGAAAAGGGAGACCTTGTTTAGGGTGCACTGAACTTCTATTAAGGATGATGGGAAAATTTGGAAATGGATACTGGTGATAGTTGTACAATATGATCTACAAAATTAATGTCACAAACTTGCACATGTTCAAAAAAATGGTGAAATGGTAAATTTTTTATTGTACTTATCCATACTTCCAACAATTCAAAAAAAAAAAAAATTTCAAGTAAAAAATAGCAGAAAATCTTTCCTAATTCATCACACATCAGATCCAAACCCCTCTGTTTGATTTTCACAAATCTTTTCTAATCTGCATTAGTTGAACTCAAGACATATGAAATGTCAACTATATACTAGGCACTTTCTAGGTTCTAAGGAGTCCTAGTGTGGTACTGTTGGGTAAGCACTCAACCACAAGATCAGGAGTTTAAATTCACTAACTCATCCTCAGAGACCCTATCCAGAGTCTCTGAGTCAGAACCAACTCAATAGCACTTAAAAATAACAAGGATGAAAAGAAAGATAAGGATTTTTAACCAACAAATACAAGTTCATTTATCACTCCTTGAAGTCTTGTTTTTGGTAAAACCAGTATCCTTCTTTTCCTTCACTCCTGCCATGCTTTTACCCACTCTAAAGTGTTTATTCCCCATATCCTGTAGTGAATTTACTTTTGTATTTCAATGTACATTCTTCCTTCATGGCCTAATTTAATATCACCTCTTCCATGAGACTTGTCCTTTCCTGGATGAACTAGTTAGTGAATAATGGTTTTAACTCTTAGCATCTTATACCATATCTCCTATTTTGATCTTGCAAGCAACATCATAAACTCTGTTGAACACAGGAACTGGAAATATTCCCCGTTTTTATTTCTCACAGAGCATGTGGCCTAGTGCTGGGTTCACTGCTGAGTTAATCATTTTGTCTACACATTAGCAATGGGGAGAAAGCAATAGGGGCCTATTGGAGAGTGACTCATTGCCTAGAATTATGGGAACTTTCTCTTAACTTTCTATGGTAGAGAGCAGTATCCAATATAATTAGTAATAGAACATTACCAAACTTATTCTTAGCAATGTGAGAAATTAATTTTTTTAAATATCAATAAAAGTATATGTCATAGGGGTCTTCTAGTTCCAGTTGAGTCGATTTCAATTTATGGCGACTCTTTGTGTGTCAGAGTAGAACTGTGTTCCATCAGGTTTTCAATGACTGTTTTTATTAGAAGCAGATCTCCATCCCTTTCTTCTGAAATACTTCTAGGGAGACTCAAGCCACCAACTTAGTATTTAGTAGACTAGCACACTACCTTTTAGCAGGTTATCATGAAACATAGGCCATGTTTCTAGGGCTAATATTTCTAGATGTTATACTAAGGCATGTCAAAAAGTATTGCTATTAGAGTTTCAGGTAATAAATGCACTGGTTTTTAACAAATAAAACGCATTTAAATTTGTCTCTATAATCCATGGTTAGCTGTAGAGAAGTTTTCTCAGTAATACATTTGTCTTAGTCTCACTTACATGCATTCCAACAAAAGATCCAAACAAAGTAATGGCTTCCAAGAAGTTTTGCTGGACCAGTTAAATTCAAGGCAGAGAGGTCAACTCAGAAGGCACTGGTAACTAGTTTTTGGAATTCCAAAGGCATATTCTCAATAGACCTCAAAAGATATAGGATGATCACTGGGGTTTACTATGAAGGAGTTTTAAGACTATTGAATTTGATAAAACCAATATCTTGTGTCTCCTTTACCCTTCACTCCTGCCGAGCTCTTTTTCATCCTCCAGCACTGGTGAAAAAAAGGCCAGAAAAGTTGTGACAAGATTTTTTTTTTTCCATTACAACAATGTACCTGTTCATTATTCCAAATTATCAAGGGCTGCCCTACAAGACTTTGTCATCATCTCATCTACACTAAAGCTATGATCTTCTTGGCTCTGCAGACTTCTTTGTGCTCCTGAAATGCAAAGAGTACAAAGGTGGGTGGGTGTTTTGTTTTCTTTTTGTTCCTGAAAAAGAATACAATGTGGGTCCCACAAGGATGTCAAAACTTCCATTTTGAATAGTGGAAATCAAATAACACACAATTTTAATGGGAAGTTTTAGAAAGGTGGAATCCCCATTCTCAGAAGACTGTAGACTTCTATGGAAGATATATTGAGAAACAATAATTTGTATTATGATACTTTGTTTTAAAAGTTTTCTATGATTTCATAACAATATTTTTTACTTACCCTAGCATAAGCCACCACCACTCATCTGTCAGTTTGTTACACTGTGGTGGCTTGTGTGTTGTTCTGATGCTGGAAGCTATGCCACCAGCATTTGAAATACCAGCAGTATCATCCATGGTGGCATATTTCAGCAGAGCTTCCAGACTAAGACAGAAGAGGGAAAAGGAGAGATGGAAAACTTCTGAATGGTTAGCCATTGAAAACCTTATGATAACAGCAGAGCATGGGCAGAGATAGTGCCAGAGGATGAGCCCTTCATGTTGGAAGGTACTCAAAATATGACTGGGAAAGAGCTGCTTCCCCAAAGTAGAGCTGACCTTAATGACGTGAATAGAACAAAGTTTTGGGGACCTTCATTTGCTGATGGGGCACAACATACATTAATAATCAGAATTTTTAAACATCTGTTAATAATCAGACACTGGGAACCCATTAATAATCAGAATGTGGAATGAAGTATGAAACTAGGAAATTTGGAAATCATCGAAACTTAAATAGAATGAATAAAAATTGATATCCTAGGCATTACTGAACTGAAATGGACTGGTATTAGCCATTTTTAATTGGGCAGTCATATGGTTTACTATGTCAGGAACAACAAATTGAAGAATGGCATGAAATTTATCCTCAAAAACAACATCTCAAAATCTATGTTGAAACACAATACTGTGATAGTATCCATATGCCTACAAAGAAAACTCATTAATATCACTACTATGCAAATGTATGCATGAACAACTAAAGTCAGTGATGATAAAATTGAAAAATTCTATCAACTTCTTCAGTCTGAAAGTGATCACATATGCAATCTAGATGCATTGATAGTTATTGGTTATTGGAATGTGAAATTTGGAAATGATGCTGGAGATCGCATAATAAATTTTTCCAAAAACAATGACTCATTCATTGCAAATACCTTTTTCAACACATAAACACGTGGACCACACCAGATGGAATTAACAGAAATCAAGTTGGCTACGTATGTGGGAAAAGGCATTGCAGAAGTTCAATATCATTAGCCATATCAGGGCCAGGGGCCCATCGTGGAACAAACCATCAATTGTTCATATGTGAGTTTAAGCTGAAGCAGAAGAAAATTAAAGCAAGTCCACAAGAGCCAAAATATGACCTTGAATATATCCCATCTCTATTTAGAGACCATATCAATAACAAGTTTGATGCATTAGACATTAATGATTGAAGACCCTAAGAGCTGTGGGATGACATCAAGGACATCATACATGAAGCAGAAGGTCATTTAAAAGACAAAAAAGAAAATAAAGGATGTCAGAATACACTATGAAACTTGTTCTTGAGCACAGAAAAGCTAAAACAACTGGAAGAAATGAGGAAGTTAAAGAACTGAACAGATCATTTCAAAGGGCAACTCAGAAGACAAAGTCAAGTATTATAATAAAATGTGCAAAGACCTAGAGTTTGAAAACCAAAAAGGAAGAATGCACTCAGAATTTCAGAAACTAAAAGAACTCAAGGGAAAAAAAAATTAAAGCTCTAGATTGCAATATTGAAGGATTCTATGGGCAAAGTATTGAATGATACAGGGAGTATCAAAAGAATCACTGTACCCAAAAGAATTGGTTAATCCTTAATCATTTCAAGAGGTACCATATGATAAAGAACAAATAGTAATGAGAGAAGTTCAAGCTGCAATGAAGGTGTTGGAAAAAAAAAAAAAAAAAAAGTCCCCAAGAATTGATGGAATACAAATTGAAATGTTTCAACAAATTGATGCGGTGCTGGAGGTGCTCTGTCATCTAGGTCAAAAAATATGAAAGACAGTTGCCTGCCCAACTAAATGAAAGAAATTCATATTTGTACCCATTCCAAAGAGAGGTGACCCAATGGGGTGTGGAAATCATATAACAATATCATTAATATTACATGCAAGTAAAATTTTGCTGATGCTAATACAAGAACAGTTGCAACAGTAGATGGAACCATGGGAATTGCCAGAAATTCAAGCTGGATTTAGAAGAGGACATGGAACAAGGGAAATCATTGCTGACAATAGATGGATATTGGATGAAAGCTGAGAGTACCAGAAAGATATTTACCTGTGCTTTATTGACTATGACAAGTGACATTTGACTCACTTAAATAACATAATGAAGAAAAGGTATTTGAGAACATTCAACTGTGCTGATGAGAAACCTGTACATACAACAAGAGGCAGGTGTCTGAATAGAACAAGGGGATACTGAATGTCTCAGAACCAGGAAAAGTGTGTGTGTGTCAGGTTCTATCCTTTCACCATGCTTATCCAATCTGTTTCTAACCAAATAATCAGTGAAACTGAATTATATAAAGAAGCATGCTTGCTGTAAGCAAAGAGGTCTTGCAATACTTGCTGATGAAGACCAAAGACCACAAACTTTAGTATGGATTGCACCTCAGTGTAAATACTACAAAAAACTTCACAGTTGAACCAGTAAATTACATCATGGTTATGAATCGGGCAGCTAACCTCAGGGTCAGCAGTTCAAAATGACCAGTTGTTCTGCAGGAGAAAGAAGAGGCTGTCTGCTCTCATAAAGATTTACAGCCTCAGAAACCCTGTGCAAGTTTGCTATGAGTCAGAACCGACTCCATGGCACATAACAACAATGACAAATGTAGGAAAGATTGAGATTTTCAAGACTTCATTTTGCTAGAATCCACAATCAACACTCATGAAAGTAGCAATCAAGAAATTAAATGACATATTGCATTAGGCAAATGTGCTGCAATGCACCTATTTAATGTATTTAAGAGCAAAGATGTCACTTAGAGGCATAAGGAGCACCTAATGCAAGCCTTGGTATTTTCAGTTGCCTTTATGTAGGATAAGCACTGGACTGCTAACCACACCGTCAGCACTTCAAACCCATCAGCTGCTCCCACCAATCGCTATGAGTCAGAGCCTACTCAATAGCACTAAACAACAACACCATATGCATGTGAAAATTGGACAGTGAATAAGGAACACCATAGAAGAATCGATGCATTTGAATTGTGGTGTTGGAGAAGAACATTGAAAGTACAATGGACTACCAGAAGAACAAACAAATCTTGGAAGAGATACAGCCAGAATTCTCCTTAGAAGTTAGGATGGTGACACTTTGCCTCTTATATTTTGCACATGATGTCAGGAAAGCTCATCCCTGGAGAATGACATCATGCTTGGTGAAGTGGAGGGTCAATATAAAAGGGGAAGACTCCCCAACCGGATGGATTGGCAGTAGCAATGAGCTCATGCATAGCAATTGTGAGAATGTCGCAAAACTGAGTAGTATTTTGCTCTGCTGTGCATAGGTTCTCTATGAATGGGAACCCACTAGATGGCACTGAACAACAAACAGCATAAGCCAATTGGAATAGTTGTGGATGGCTATTGAAGTTGGCACATTTGAGAAAAGAATCAAAGTTAACATTTTAATTACTTGTATTGTGTGGGGTTATAGGACAAGTTGTTTTGTTGTTGTTAAGTGCCACTGAGTCAGTTCCAACCCATAGCAACCCTGTATAGGATTTCCAAGGGGCGGCTGGTGAGCTTGAACCACTGATCTTGTGGTTCAAACTGACTTTGCAGTCCAGCATATTTGCCCACAGTGCCACACTGCTAATTACAAAGTTTGCAGTTCAAACCTACCTGCCACTCCTTGGAAACCTTATCCAGGGTTGCTATGATTTGCAACTGACTGGATGGCATATAACAACATTGTGGGTGGGGGATTCCTTCTGAACTCATTGTGATGCTATTTTGTATGAGGCTGCTTTCTCTGAGTAACTAAAAAATAAAAAATAAAACATGTAGAATCCATGTATGACTTCCAGTGGCTTCACAAGGGGGAACGAGAATCAAACTCAAAATCAGCCAAAGGTCGAGTCCTATGAAGCAGAGGTCAGGCATTCCTTCACACTACAACCTTCTCTACCCTATTCTGATACCAACCATCCCTCCCACAGCACTCTCAGCTTTACATCTGAGTTCAATGATCCATTGCAATGGTCACACAGAACACATAACAATACGATTGCAGGGTTTATTAGGGGAGTAAACAGGATACAATTCAGGATCAAAACCAACTCAGGATGCAGCTGTTTTCTAATCAGCAAAACCTCTTCTCTGCTGTACTATTGGCATGCTTCACTGTCATCTTGGACGTCTCAGACATATGGCCGCTTGGCCTCTGCCCTGCCAGCCTTTGAGTGCCTACAGGGCACATTTTGCAAGGCAGTATCCTGTATCTAGGCACTCAATTTTACTCAGTCCATGAGCCTAGAGCCTGCAACTGCTCTGTCTCTCCATGTCACCACCTCTGCCATTTCCTCTG
>NW_006408519.1:19877407-19906375 GCF_000296735.1 Chrysochloris asiatica | reverse complement strand
AGTGCCTCCTATGCCGCCTCACTTTCCTGAAAGATTTCAATTTTTATTCCATCAATTCCTGGTGCCTTGTTCTTTGCCACTTCTTTCAATACACTTTGGACTTCCTCTCTGAGTATCATTGGCTCTTGTTCATATGGTATCTCTTGAAATGGTTGAACATCAACCATTTCCTTTTGGTACAATGACTACTTTTCTAGGTAGGGATCTCGTAATCCATTCCTGCTCTTCTTTCTCAATGCTCTTGGGATAGATAATCCGTTTCTGCTTCTGAGATGAATCCTTTTAAACCTAGCTGGACTGAAAAATTAACCAATCCCAGCCTTAGAGTCCAGTGCACCTTATTTTCATGGTCCCACCTAATCACTTGTTGGAAATCAAGAAGACGTTAGATATCAAAGTCATGCCAAGTAAATTCAAGGTACCACAGTACCCCATCAGAAAGATGGCTTTTGAGATACATAATGTTTCAATAATATATGTTGTTGTTGTCAAGTGCCAGAGAGTCGATTCTGCCCCATAGTGACCCTGTATAGGGTTTCCAAGGAGCATCTGGTGAGCTTGAACCGCCGACCTTGCAGTTCCAACAGCTATAATATATAAGCTCAGTGAATGATGAATGCGTACCTGGTATGTCAAAACCAAGTACACAATTTGAGATAAAGCTGAGCAAGACAGCTTCTTTGTCTTCTAGGAGTTACAATCTCAGTGTTCCATGTGACTATTGTTGAGGTTGATAGTTGCTATTGAGTTGATATCAACTCAAGAAGACCCTATGTGTGTAGAACTATCCCACAGTTTTCAAAGCTGTCACCTTTCAGAAGCAAGTCTCCAGGCCTATTTTCTGAGGTCCCCCTGGTTGGAACAGTACCATTAATCTTTTGGTTTGTAGTCCAGCAATTAACCATCTGTGCTGCCCAAGAATTCCTATCAAAGCTAGATACTTTATGTTGTTGTTGTTGTGAAGTGCCATCAAGTTGATTGTGACCCTGTATACTTTATAATGAGTTCTAAAGGGACAGAAAGTATTGGGGTGCTGTGGATGACAGCCTAAGGAAGAGGAATCTCCACTAAACATCTCAAATAGAAGATTTGAGAAGGTTTAGAATACTATAACTGCATGCAACAACTTATAATAAAATTGTAATAATTGTAGATAGAATTCTTATCTTTTCATGTTCTCTTTATACATTGAATCTCTGGCACTTTCAAAGTGCACAGTTACTCCCATATACGCACCCTTGTTGGCAAAGGATCAAGGTTTTCAGGTAGGTCAGGGAGCATGTTTTTTGATTTTCTGATATGTATCAACTGAAATCACAGTTCTAAATACAGAATCCAACATCATTCGAATATCCTGTCAGGGTTATCTTTCATAGAATAAGAGAGACAGCAATCATATAACTATGCCTCAGGTGAGATCTAGATCACATTCACTGCCAGGAATACCTATGTAGGATGTGAGAAGGCTGGCAGGGTGAGTTCTTCCTCTTCTGATAATACAAAGCCTGAGGTGCCTGTCAAATTCCCCACGTTAAATGGCCAATAGTTTCCATTTTCACCAAAGGCACGCAAGATGTCCATCGCTTGTATATTTGCTACGTGTGTTAAATGTAAGAGGCTTTATTCTGGTTCTAGATTGTCAGGAAAAATTAATTAGTGTGACTCAAAAAGGAGCTAAGAAATAGGCCTTTCTGCAGTTGAGTTCTACTATTATCACAAGGGGAAAAAGGCAGATTGTGTCCTTACATGGGCCTGCAAAGTATATGTTATGCTTTAGAAGTTTCAGTCATTTCCAACCACGTCTTTGCTTTCTGAGTGACCCTTCTGCACCCTCCTGTTAAGATTCTGAAATAAGGAAGTTAACATGTTCAGAGATTCTGCAGTTTCCTATATCTATTTCCAGTAATAGCTCTCAGGGCTACTTTGTTACCGAAACCCACGGAATTGAAAGCGATTGCAGCAAAAGGTACTACAAAAATGAATTCCTTATGTTGAAAAGAGAAAAATGTGTGGACGCTTTAGGAATGAGTCTGTAGACAATGGTGCACTTTTCAGCAATATATTACAAATGGATGGCTAAACTGATGGATGATTAGATGATTGGCATAATTTCTGAAAATAATAAAGCTGAATTTTCCAATTTAGCATAACATTCATACATTTTTCTTTAAAATTGCTGGTTATAATGCTTACCAAAAATTTATATGCACAATCTATTTTGATGTGTTTTGTCAGAAAGATTTCATAAAGTAATATGAACTCATATGAAGCTATCTACCTTATTTATTTACCTTGACTCACAACTTGACTGATGATTCTTACAAACCAAAGGTATGGGTTCTAGGTCAAAATTGAAATGCAGAAGGCATTTAAAATTTGGATACTTAGTAACCCAATGAACTCAGGGAAGACTTTGGGGGATTTCGACTATTACCTATTAAAGTGTGCCCTAGGTCAAGCCCTTATTTTAGTCCATAATTAATATACCTAGAATACTTTGTTTTACCCTTCTGCCATTACAAGGTTTTTCAAAAGTTTAAGAGCATATTCAGTGGCAGTAGTATAGTAAAGTCTGAAGTCTCTAGAGAGTGTAAACAGTTAATATACTTTGATATTATCCAAAAGGTTCAAGCTCAAATCCACTCAGACGTGCCTCAAAAGAAGGCTTGGCAATCTTCTGAAAAACCAGACATTGAAAATCCTATGGGCCAGTTCTATTCTGACACACATAGGGTTACCCTGAAGAAGAACTGACTCAGTGGCCATTGGTTTTTTTAATAAAATGTATGTGGTTTATATAAACAACCTTACAAAATAATATATGTACACATGCAATGTAGACAGTAAAGCACAATATGTTACAATGAATACATTTTTAATTACATTATACAAACTTCAATAAATTGAACGCATAATGTATTCTGTGGTGATGTTGACACAGGAGAACATGGGTTATAATGACTTATTATAAAACAGCCAAGGCTTTGACAATATACCAGGTGACATTAATAGAATGGAAACACTGATCTGGAGAAGAAGATGTTTAAGTGGAAGAGACAACCAAATTTTGATCACTACATTACTCATGATGTGAATTACAGACTTAGGACTTCAGTAACTTTTTCATTTTTCCATTCTTGCTGATTGTATTGGGAGCACTACTATTTAACCAGCTGTGAGCACCCAAACATACTACCCCAGCTTGCTGAGTGTGTTTCAAAGTTGTTCACTAGGGCTGACTTCACAGTTGGTAGTCTGTGAAGAATCTGCCTCAGATTTTCACCACAGAGCAGGTCACTGTGACCCTCAGTGTTTTGTAGACTTCGCCACTCAAATCCTTCCTCCAGCTATGGAAGTTCTGCCAAACCCTCCTGACGGCAAAACCTACAACAGATTAATCTGCTACTGCTGCTGATACCGCTGCGGGTGCTTCTGTGGTTTCTGAGCTGGGTCCTACTCACCTTTGTCTGGCCCTAACTTGTTCATTAACGTTTCTTTCGCCCTCCCTGTTCACGCTTTTCTCACTTCAGCACCCCTTACAGCAGTGCTTGGAAACCCTGCTGTCATCCTTCGGAGCACATGTCCAAAGTCATGCGGACCTGTTGTAACAGGCACTGCAGGGGACTTGGCTGGATTCCAGGAACTGATTCCAAGGGCTCCTTCCAGCCATTTATGATTAAACAAAGCTCAGGATGATGCTGATGAAATTGTTTAGAAAACTGGATTGTGGTGCCTCTATAGTAGGTCTAGGTCCCACCATCATTACAAGCATTGGACTGATTTGCCTTTCAAGTCTAGGCGGATGAACATTTGCAGGGCTGCCCTAAGGGCTTTCTACTTTAAACGTATGTGGGGCAAATCCCATTTTGAAAACTCCAAGAGGTTGTTTATTTTGTCAACATTCTGAAGGTTCTTCAGTAGTGCACGGACAGACTTTTTTAAACACATGGAAGACATACACGTTTGTCATACTTCTCTCCCGTTCTTGGTACACTCCCATTCGTTCTTTTTTTAATCAACGCATAACTCTAGAGCACAGAGTTTGCGTTAGGGAGCCGGAGGCAGGGTAATGTGCATGATAAGGCTGTGTTTTTGGAAACAGACAACCTTAGATAGGATCTCAGCTCTGCTGCTCACGACTGCAACCCAGGGCCACATAACTCAACTTTATTAGTACTCATTTTCCTCATGCTTGAAGTGGTGAAAATAATGTTGGTCAGTGCTGTCCATTTCGA
Source organism: Chrysochloris asiatica (assembly GCF_000296735.1). Lineage (NCBI taxonomy): Eukaryota > Metazoa > Chordata > Mammalia > Afrosoricida > Chrysochloridae > Chrysochloris > Chrysochloris asiatica. Next base: position 19,902,140 of record NW_006408519.1, on the reverse strand, counting down.
TTCACAATGACCCCATGTGACAAAGTAGGTTTTCTTGGCTATAATCTTTATAGATGGGTACAACCATCAACTTTTTCATTACTAGCTAGTGGTCAAAGTAATAACACGCAACTGATAGCACAGATCTACTCTGACACACGAGAGCCCTGGTGTGACACTGTAAGATGGCCACTAGACCATAACTGCAGACTTTGCAGTTCAAATCCCTCAGCTGCTCCTGGGAAACCCTATACAGGGTCGTGATAAGTCATAACACACTGGGCACATAAGAACAACTCTGACACACATGGGTTGTTGTAAATCAACATCAACTCTGTGGCATTTCCCTTTAACTGCTTAAAATGGTATGCTATGATTAAGTGCCATCGAGTCAGTTCTGACTCATAGTGACCCTGTATAAGGTTTCCAAGGAGCAGCTGGTGGGTTTGAATCACCAACCTTGTGATTAGCAGTCCAGTGCTTATCCTACAGCGCCACACCAGGACTCCATGGTAACAAGGCTCATTTCTTAGTTTGGGTAAATAGTTTAGCATAATTCCTGACAGAGTAAAATGTCAATGAATGGTTTATACTAGTCTATTGTTATTCATGAATTGGGAGTATGATATAAGACTTTGGCCTTGAGGTAATGGCTCAGCTAGTATGAAGACAAGCATCTAATAAATTATAAGATGTGAGTACTGGAAGGAAATTAGTGAGATTGAAGCTGGAAAAAGGACTAATTAATTTTGCAGTGGGGGCAGGTAATGCAATTGTTCAGGATGTTTTAGAAAAAAAGATTTTACTTGGGTTAGAACATAACAAAAGAAAAATATATGATAAATGCTTTAATGCTAGATAATTTTTCCATATTTAATTTGTATTCTTCCAAATGTCCCTTCAAACTAGAATATTTTCTCATTCCAAAATCCAAATTCTATCAGTCCTCTAATCCTTGAAGGCCCTGCTCAAATATCTAATCTTTCTTGATTCACCACCAGATGAGAGAATAAATTAAATATTACTTGAAAGTATACTTTTATGCTCAGGCCTGAAAATAATTTTTTTTATACAGACATTTATTTTGGCATGAGAATTGCTGTAATGGAATATAACCTGTATTAACATGAATGCCGTCAATCATTCTCTGAGATGAGTATGATAAACATTTCCATTTTTGATCCAATTAAAGCTAGTGGAACTAGGAAAAAGCCATATGGGCTCTTTTTCTTTTTTTTAAGTGGTATACATTTCCATGGCATAACTACCCAACAGATTCGGAGACAATGATATGCCAGTGGAGTTTGGATACAATCTGCTGATATAACATAAAGGTCTTAGAACAATAAACAAGACCCATAATACAGGGAACTGATGGCATCAGGATAATTAGATCCATCAGTACCCTTAGTAACAACCAAATGAAAGAAAACCACAACCCAGGAGGCTAGAGGCATATTATTTGCTCCCTTTTGCTAAATTGCTCCAACCAGATAATAGTCAGTGATAATGAAAATAATCAGTAAAGTTTACTACATAAATAACCAAGGCAAATTTTACCCATAATAATTTCAGAAAAACAAAACCCAGGAGGCAATGTGCAGCATGCATCCAAATTTCTATCCCCTGAGAAGTATGACCCAAGTCCCAGTACTAAGAATCTAAATATCTGCTAAAAGGAAAACAGGGTTAATACATCCTTCAGATATAAAATGTTAAGTATTTGCCATAGATTCTAGCAAAAAGGCATGAGAAACCGTTTTGCATTTAAAATGGGTAATAAGTGGAATATAGACTGAAGTTGCGTAAGTCACAAGCTAGCTACCTGCTGGATAAATGTAACCCATTGGCGTATTTTGTTTGTCTGACCCAAGTAATATTTAATTTTTTAATTAGTTGGAAGATTTCACCTGAAATTTTACATTTCTCTCTTTATTTTAAAATTGGAGCCCTGGGACCATCCAAGAGTAGATATTTGAAATCTGTTTTCCCTTATCTGCTCATGGTCTCTGTTTGTAGTTTTTTCCTGACTATTCTTTCCAAACCTTGCACCTCATATACTCCTAACCACTTTTCTGTGATCTTTTTCTGTCTAGCACTTCTGGTCTTTAATATAATCTTCAATTTACTTATTGATGTTGCATATTTTCAATCTCTCAACATAGAATTAAAATTCAATGGAGCAGGGTTTTGTCAGCTTTACTGTGTATTCAGTTTGTTTACTTTGTCTAGTGTCTAAACATGAAAGCAGTGTTATTGTTAAATGCCATCAAATCATTTCCAACTCATAGCAACCCTGTATAGAGTTTCTGAGGAGCAGATGGTGGTTTGAACTGCTGACCTAGTGGTTTGCATCTAGTGCTGATCCCAGTGCGCTGCACCAGGAATCCAATACAGTACACACTCAAATAAGCAAGAGTCAATTCTACTTCATGATGACCCCTTCTTGTGTGTCGGAGTAGAGCTCTGTTCCAAAGGATTTTCTATACCTGATTTTTCAAAAGTAGCTTGTCAGGTGTTTTTTGTTTTTGTTTTTCTGAGAAGCTTCTAGGGGATTTCAAACCTCCAGCTTCCAAGTTAGGATTGGAAGACATAACTGTTTGCAGCACTTTGGGACTCTTAGGCTATCAGTAATTAAATCAATCTGGCACCACTGGTCCTGCATTACTATATAGAATAATTGGCTCAAGGTCAATAGCAGATGCCTTGGTTGTACAAGTCCATCATATTCCAATTTATCACCCCATTCCCCAATCCTCTCACATCTTAGCTTTCTTTCCTCAGTACATAATTTAAAAACATCAACTTCATTCTTACCCACAGAAAGTGTGCCCATAAAAGTGAATACGGAAAAACATGTCAATATGAGGGGGCTTCAGAAAGTTGATGGATGTGCTCACTTCGGCAGCATGAGCACTGAAATTGAAAAGATACAGAGAAGCTTAGCCTGGCCCCAGCACGAGGATGGCACACACACTGGTGAAGTTTTCCATATGTTTTGCTCTAATGAAAGCCTATATATTCAAAACATTTAAGTTTGTGGGGGGGTGAAATGAGGTTAAAAGATAATGGAATTTTTCCATGAACTTTTGGAAGTCCCTCGTATCTATTTTATAAAAGAGAAATCTGAGATTCTGTAAAGTCAATTGCCAAAAGAAAAAAAGCAAGACAGAGATTTAAGCCTTGGGTTCACTGTCATCAAAGCTATAATTTCAACCCCTATGAGTCTTCAAACTTACTAAAACAAAATATGAATATTTTAATCTGTTGCAAGCGACAGATCAAAACCCTTTAAGAAACAAAACAAGACTCATTCATCCTCAGTCTAAGAAAAACAAAGAAATCTGTACTAAGAGGGTAGTGGGGGATGATGTTTCAGGAGATTGCTCAAATATCTCTTGGTAAAATCAGAAATAACGTTTGAATGGAGAAGAATAAAGCCCCCAAACTTGTTCTCTGGAAAATGTGCAGTCAATCAAGACATCTGCAGATTCTTCAATGGCTGGATTAATGCAGTACTACTGCAGAGGTCTAGCAGAATGGTTGGGTCTTGTCTCTCTACAGGAAGAGACTACACTTGGGTGATGTGATTGCTACTCATGAGTTTCTCAGGATCCCTGGAGATGCAGTGGCTGATTGCTTGGCTGCCAACCAAAAGGTTGGTAGTTTGAATTCACTTGCCACTCTGAAGGGAAAACACAAGGCAGTCTGCTTTTGTAAAAAGTGTTGTTGTTGTTAAGTGCTGCTGAGACAGTTCTAACCCATGGCAACCCTGTATAGGGTTTCCGAGGAGTGACTGGGAACTTGAACCTCCAACTTTACGATTCAAACCAACTTTCCAGTCCAGTGCATTAACCCACAGAGTCACACCAGGACTCCAAAGGCTGTAAAGATTACAGCCTCGGAAACCCTGTGTGGTTGTTCCACCCTGCCCGATAGAGTTCCTATGAGTTAGAAGCAACTGGACTGGCGGTAGCAGGGTTTTTTGTTTGTTTGTTTGGGTTTGTTTTATGAGCTTATTTGTGCTCCTACTACATCACCAGAAAATAAGTCAAACTGCATGGGGTTATATGACTTTGGACACATTTCACTTTGATTTTTTTTTTGAGATAAGCTTGCGCCTGTAAAAGAATTGCACTTCCTCTGGGGTCCTCATTGTTGTATTAGGTGACATTGAGTCGGTTCCAACTCAAACCAACTCTATAGCCTCTATTGTTGTTGTTGTGTGCCGTGGAGTCGGTTCCAATTCATAGCGACCCTGTACAGGGTTTCCAAGGCTGTAAATCTTTACGGGAGCAGAAAGCCTCATCTGTCTCCTGCGGAAGAGCTGGTAGTTTCGAACTGCTGACCCTGAAGTTCACAGCCTGATTTGCAACCACTATGCTACCTCTATACAGCAGAACAAAACACTGCCCAGTCCTGTGCCATTCTTCCAATTGTTATTTTGAGCCCATTATTTCTACAGCTGTGACAATCCATGTCATTAGGGGTCTTCCTCTTTTTTGCTGACCCTCCGCTTAACCAAAGGAGCTCTGGTAGCATAGTGGTTATGAAATGGACTGTGAATCTTATGATCAGCAGTTCGAAACTACCAGCTGTTCTGCGAGAGAAAGATGAGGCTTTCTGCTCCCGTAAAGATTTACAGCCTCGGAACCCTGTTCAAGGTCGCTATGAGTCGGAACCGACTCCACGGCACATAACCACCACCACCACCACTTACCCAAGCATGTTGTTCCTTTCCAGGGACTAAGCCCTCCTGATCAAATAAATGTCCAAAATACAAGAGATCAAGTCTCACCATCTTCATTTCTAAGGAACATTCTGGATGTACTTCTTCCAAAACAGATTTGTTTGTTCTTCTGTCAGTCCGTGCTCCTTACAACATTGTTTGCCAACACCATAATTGAAATGAATTGATTCTTCTAGGGTCTTCTAGCGACTTTAAGAAAGACAGGGGGCCAAAAAAAAACAAAAACAAAAACAAAAAACCTTCCTAAACCTTCCTACAATCTTCAACTATATAGCCACAAAGTATCTCCTCCTGACCCTATCAAGTCATAATGTTATTGTTGTTAAGTGCCATTGAGTCAGTTCCAACACATAGTGACCCTGTATACGATTGCCAAGGAGTGGCTGGTGAGCTTGAACCACTGACCTTTTGGTTCAAACCAACTTTGTAGTCCAGCACACTAATCCACTGTGCCACATATTTTCTGTCCATGCTTGCTTTCCAACCCCAAATAATATAATTCCAACCATCCGAAGACGAAAGTGGAAGTATGACTCTTTCATTCTAGAATGGCCTTGGAGATGACACAAAACCAAAATAAAACAAGCAAGTAGACTATGAACAAGTGCAACAATGCTTTATTATGTTGCTGCAATCATTAAAAGCTTGGCACAATTACATTTGAATATATCAAGTTGATACTTGGAGAAAATGGTCATCCTTTAGAACTCTCCCACTTTCATTCTTTTACTTAGTCCAGTGACTTTTATTTCCTCACTATCTCCTTTGAACTTGAGGTTTCAACATTGTAGCTCTTACTCACTGTTGTCATCTCCTCTTATAGGAGGGAAATATTTGCATAGCTGCATCTCTTCCTAAAACCAGTTGCTGTTAAATGAATTCTTATTCATGGCAACTCCATGTATATCAGAGTAGAACTATGCTCAATAGGGTTTGAAAGACTGATTTTTTTTAAAAAAAATAGACTGCCAAGTCTATTTTGCTGAGGCAGCTCTGAGTGGACTCAAACTTACAACTTTCTGGTTAGCATCAAAATAGATTAATAATTTATACTAGTTGAGACAACCTATCTCTTATCTACATGATATTTGTTGAAAAGAATTAACCATGCTGCCTACCCTTAGGTCTTGTTTTTGTTTGGTTGGTTGATTAGTTGTTTGGGGAGAGGGTATTATTTTGGTTATATATTTTTCAAGTGACTCTTAAGTACCATGATTGGACGTATGTTTGTGGCTTAGAGAGTTACACAAGTCTGGTGGGATCTACAAAACTAGGAGGTAGCCCCTTAACTTATAAGGCAGGTCAGGTTCCAGCATGAAATGCCCTGGGCCTAGGCCAGAGGAAGCCAGGCATGTCAGAGCCTGCGATGCTGACAGCCAAGCTAGAAAGGATGTCCACAATATGTTGTTTTGTACAATCAAGTAGTACGTTTCAGAATCTGTTAAGATGCTAAAATATTTTCAAATGAATTATTAATAAAATACGTTCTTCTTTTGTGACTACACAAAAACAACCTATATAATCCTGATTTTAACAAGAAAAATAAAAAGGTGGAAAGGAGATCTTGCATGATATCTTTTAATCACAAAGATTAACTGTTTGGTAAGAAGGCCCTAACACTGTCAAATTTAGGTCAAGTATAAAACATCCTAATCATCTGCGAACACTAAACTATGATACAAGCAATTCAGAGGCTAAATGAGAGGTAAACAAAATTTAGCATCCACTGAATTAACACAACTATTGAGCATTCATTAACTGATGAGAGAGGTAATTGATTTTGATCTATACCTTTTTCTCGTGATGAATGGGGAAGAAGGCAGGGGAGAAGACTTTTCCAATAGAAATTTTCTTAAATATGCAATTGACACAGTTCGCTTCATAAAAATCTTCCTAAACTCTGGAGTCTCTATGCCCGACTGTATTTGAAGATTGCCGCCAAGTTGGGAATCTGTTTTGTGCCCCTGTCTTAGCTGTACGGCATACTGAGATCATGTAATACGCTGCTTGTTGGAAAGGAAAAGTAAATATTGGGTTGCTTGAGCTGAGGTCATAGTTTCTCCATGTCTAGACACCACTAGTAGCTGGAGCCCTCTGTACCTGCTGTGCTTTCCATGGGTTCAAAAGTCTGTGAATTGCTTGGTATATGGCTGCATATGACGTGCTGTACTTCCAGGCACATTTCAAAATCGCATTTTAGATCTTTCCGATAAGTTTCTGTTCCAGTTAGTTTTCCCTCCATCTCAAACAAATAGTTCTACCTTATAAATTGGTGGACAATATCATGGCTGTTTTCCATATTTTCAAACTTATCAGGCAAATGTATACTTTTTGTTAAGGAGCCATATTGTCTTTCCACTGGTGCTGCAGCTGTATCTTGCTTTTACCATTTCAAGTTTAAGAAGATAACAGATACGGAAATTAAATGAAAAATGTATACTAAAAATAATAGAAAACAACTGCTTGTTGTAGAAATAAATGCCTAGAATTTAGTTTGGTTTTCCTTTTCACACTTTTTTCTTCTTGTAGATCGATCTTTATGCATTCTTTTTTATAAACTGCCTTACTATGTCATAATATATATGAAAAGTGAAGTATGACAAAAGACAAAGACACATTCTTATGTACATGTTTTTAAAGATAGTCCAGGGAAATAAGATTTTATAAATAGAACTGAATAGTTACATCAGCCATATGACTGTCAAATTTCAAATTCTATATAGGTAGTTTCTTAAATTCACCAAATAATCATGAATGCAGATCTATATATGTACTTCTGCAAATAAAACATGATTTATTACTTGTTATGCCTATCTCCAAACAAAATTTAGAATGTGTGTGTGTGAATGCTTAAGAAAAATCTATGTTCTGAAGTATGTGCTGTGTGTGCCTCTGAATTTTCCAAGACATAATATATTCTTTTAGCTTCTTTTCTGAATATAAAATCATAATTTCTTCATTCTCAATTGATCCACAATGTGTTATTTAAAGAATCTCATTATAATGTATTTTTGAACAAGACTTTTCCAGTTAAAATATTTTTATTTGAAAAGAATATACTGGACACTTACAGCAGAAGCAGGAAAACAATTGAAATTCTGCTTCTTAAAATCATTATTGGAAATTTTAAGTTACATTAATTTGTCCGAAGCTCGCTGTTTGCTGTTAAAATGTCTTACCAACCAGTTGCTCTTGGGGGAAAATAGAACTACCTCCAGGGCACCAGCATAATCATAATCATTGTTGTCTTCAAGCATTAGTGTCTTGTTTTAACGAAATATTCACACATAAAACAGCATTATCCTTGTCTAAGTTACAGGAGGGCTTAGTCCTAATAGTCCAAATACGAGTTGCTTTCTTTTTCATATTTTGATTTTTGTTTTTATGAATCAAGCAAGGAAGTATATTTAGAATTCTGCTGGTTCTTTCATTTGTATCTTTCCTCTCTTGTTACAAAGTCTATTCCCATCTTCTTTACTTCATTCCTTTTTTTCTTGCTCTTCAGTTTGTTACCCTTGAAGTCTTGACAGACCCTCCCATTTATTGTAAGTAACTTCAGGTTTTCTATACTATTGTGCAGCTATCTCTTATACTATTGGTCATAGTTCTGTGTTATTTATATGTATCTTTCCTACTGTGTGAGTTTTCTAAAACCAGAGCTCTCCAGAGCCTTGCCCAAGTCATCAATAAGTGAGAACTACTCAGTCAGTTCATGTATTTTTAATACATAAGTTTTAAGCAGGTTAGCATTTTGAAAAGTGGCTGACTTCGCTCCATAAATTATACAAAAATAAGTTCCATTTGGAATAAACAGTTGAATTTTTTTTTTATTATGAAAATACTAATCCAAAAGTAAGGACAAAATTGTGTTTTTCTTAACAATTGATTTTGGTCTTAAGAAAACACGATTTCTTTGTTGTACATATACTTTGATCAGCTGCATAAGAGGTGAAACGCCAAAGAGCAAAGCAGAACAACATTAGACAGTTTAACCGGGCTTCAAGGAGTTTTATTAAAGGTAGATATTTTGTTGTCTTAACTGGAGGCTTAGACCAAGTACTGGAAAAAATTGTCAGACACTTTAGGAAAAATAGAAAAGAAAAGAAGGAGAGGAGAGAGGCGAGGTTGTTGATATATATGGAGGGATTCAAGGGAAGGAATAAAAATGCCTAATGGAAATAGTTAATGGAAATATTACAGTTTTGCCATGTAGTATATTTTGTAATACCTCTTCTTTGTATCCCCATTAAATCTTTAGTAAAATCAATGTGACTGTATCATGGACTTGGATCTGTATGTGGAGGGATATAATGGAATCATGAATAATGCTTTAACATTGTTTAAGGGAAAGAACATACTGTCTCTGGGTTTATGCTGGCCAAATTAAGCACCATTTTAATATAAGGGATGCAAAGTACTTCTCTAAATCCTAAAAAAAAAAAAAATGGGAAAAATAATAAAGACTAATATTAGTAGTTTCCACTAGAAGTTTAAAATTTCATTCTATAAAAATAATAATAAAATAAAATCTAAAGGAAAATATTTATGGGGTGGGGTTAATTCATGTGTAAGAGCTCATAAAAATTCATAAGAAAATCATCAAGACACTAATATGGTTAAAAAAAAAAAAAGATGAAGAGACAGTTGATAATTAGTAAACAAACATATGGGGAAATGCTCAAACTCACTGATTATTAAAGAATATAAGTTGAAGAAAATAACAAGTAATCCTTTTATATTAATTAGCAAAAATTTAAAGTAATATGTGAATACAAATATTTTCAAAGTAGTACTTATTCATTTATTTTTTACTATTGGCAGTTTAAATTTATAAGAATATATTAAAATTTTCAGGAAAAAAATGTTACTATATGTTTCAAAAGTCATAAACAGATCTACATATTTTTAACTTAATATTCCTTGAATTTAGACTGGAGAAATATTCCAAAAGGCAGCAAATGTCATATGGATAAAGTTGTCGATCATAGGATAAATTGAAATTGTTGATTTTTAAGAGCAATGGGATTGAAATATATTTAGATATTTTTTTATATATTATTCTAGAATTTGCTTTAATTTTTAAAAAGCATTTGTTATTAAGTGCTGTGGAGTCAGTTCTGATTCATAGTGACCCTGTATAGGGTTTCTCTGAATTTAAATCTTCATGGGAACAGAAAGCCTCATCTTTCTCCTGTCAAAAAGCATAAGCTATCCTTAAAGCTTTAATTCTAAAATAAGTAAGATTCTTCCTTGTCCTTTTATCAAAAGCAAATCAACTTTATCATTGCATTTTATTATGCAAAAGTTTTCTAAAAAATAGAGTAAATATACCAATTAAAATGTAGTTTATGGTGTTGATTTGGTTTCAGAATTTTTATGATGTTGAAAAATACACTAATTACTATTTCTTTAGCTTAATTCATCAAAAGTATTATTTAGCTTTTAAACTGAAACAAGATTGATCTTACAGTACAATAATGGGACATCATTATTTAAGATCTCTAATGACATTGAGGTCAGACAGCCTTTTAAAATTGATCTTTTTATTATCAAATAGTAACATATATTCACTGTAGTAAATTTAGAAAAATACAGAAAAGTATGAGGAAAAACAAAATCCCTAACCTCTCACCACCCTAAAATAATTGCTAATATTTTATATCTATTCATTCTAATCATGAACAAAAATAGGATTATATTGAGCATATTTTTAATACATTTTGTTCATTTTCTATTTTGTTTGTTGTTTACTGTCGTCAAGTTGGTTCTGACTCATAGCAACCCTGCATAGGGTTTTCAAGGAGTAGCTGGTAGATTTGAACCACTTACCCTGCTGTGAATAGTCCAGAGCTTATCTTACAGCATTATCCATGATCTATTTTTGCATTTTATTAAATATTCACCCACATCAGGTTTTTTAATCTCAGCTTTGCATTTAAACCTGCCTAAATGAATTCCTTACTGAATGTTTACACCCATGCTTCTCAAGGAGGGTCTCAGAAACAGAAAAGTCATTCAAATACCTCAGAAAGAGAAATAACAGTACTGAAAAACATTTTGATGCAGAACACCTCTTTCCTCTGAATTTTCTATGAGATTTCTTTCTGGTGTATGTGTCAAATATTTTATTGTTTTATTGTGCTTTTTACCATAGTCGATATTCTGCTATCAGATGTGAGCTTACATGTGAAGAATAGAAACGGAACTTAACTAGGAACACTGAGTACAGGGAATTGAATTTGCATCTAATTCACTAAGCATACATGTTTACCTTTAGCATATATGACCTTTAGAAAAAGGAATTAAACCAGTTTTTCATTTGCTCTGGGCAATCCACGTTAAGAAGGTGATTGAATTAAGAATTCAAAGTACTCCTTATAAGACAGCAAGTCTGAAAAAATAAAAATAAACAAAGCACCATTCATTCCTGCCATGACACTCTCTACTGAATTGGGTTCGATAATTTGTTGAAATCGTCACACAAAACTCAAGACACCATACTGACTTTTATCGGGTTTATCAGGGGAGTTAACAGATGACAAGTCAGGACCAGACACTGTACAATGCACAGTTATTTCAGTCAGGACAGACTCACCTCAGACAGGTCCACAGGCAGACTCTCTCTGCCCAGGTAATGTAGTAAAGTTCTTTTAGGCTGCTGAGAAAAGCCCATAGGACACACCACTCCATCTGAAGGCATTCAGCTCTAGCTCAGTGAGTCAGCAAACCCAGGCCCCCAATTACATGCCTGGAGGCATCCCACTCTACAAACCATCTTCAGGCCCAAAGTGACTCAGCTTTTCAGTCTGGCACACTAACCCATGGCGCCACACCAGTACTCCCCTCCTGCTTCTGAGATGGCTCATTTTAAACCGTCTTGTTAAGTCCCAAGTGTTTACAATTACAATGAACTCTATTAACATCCACAGCTGAATCATAACATCCTATCAGTATCGTCTTCCACTTACTTCTTACCCAGACCTATCAGGGAAAGCATTGCTTGCTGGGAGTTATAAAGGCAAGGCTGATGGTAGTGGTTATGTGCAGTGGCGTCAGTTCCAATTCACAGTGACTTTGTATAGGTTTTCTAAGGCTGTAAATCTTTATGGGAGCAGAAAACCTCATCTTTCTCCCACAGAATGGCTGGTAGTTTCAAACTGCTGGCCTTGAAGTTAGCTGCCCAACTGTCAACCACTATACTACCAGAGCTCCTTATAGACAAGGCTAGAAGAGATGTATTAAATAATTCACTATACTTAAAGGCTAACGGAAAAGCATTTTTAATTCAAGTTATATTTCATAATTAAATTCACAGTGATGTTAGCATGACATGTTGACCCTAGTAAGAAACTGGAGGCATATACTTTATATTTACATGACTTATACACTGGATAAGCAAATGACTACTAATTGCTAGGTCACTGGTTCAAACTCACCATACCTTTCTCAGAAACCTTATACAGGGTTGCTATGAATGGAACTGATTGATGGCACCTAACAACAATATAGCCTACTTCACATCGTAACAACCCCATCTGTCCTCCCCAAAATACAAACACAATATTTTTAAATCTCATTTCCAAAGAAAGCGGATTTCCTTTTGGCAATATTCTGAATCAATTTAATATCTGTGTTAAATAATAATGTCTAATATGAACTGGATACAAATACAGAAAGTATGTATTAGGGTTCGAGCATGGGTTTGGATTATTCAATGCCCTTGTGACCTTACGTGAGACACTTAAGCTTTCTAGGATTTACTATCATCACCTTTAAATAAAAAGGTTGGCTTGTATAATCTCAGATTCCTTCTAGCTCTATACTTTGGGAGTCCAGTCCCTATTACCTATCTTTTCTGAAAAGATGGTAAATGGTACCAGGATTTTACAAAGGACCTGCTGTATATTAAAGCCTCAAAGATGGAATAAAATGGCTAAATCTCATCTCATTTTCAACCTCTCATTCTAACTCTGAGGAACATGTGACTGAATATTTACTGAATGAATGCATGAGTATGCCGCTAGAAATGTATGTGTGGGACAAGGATTGAATTGGATTGCTGTGCCGATGAAGTATTACCTATTGCCAGGTTTTCAAGAAGCACAGCAACTGTAGTTTTATAAGTCTCACTTTACATTTATTCTTCAGTTGTGTATACTAAATGATTCTAACTTTAAAGGGAAAACAGCACCAAGAGAAAGTATTGGAGACCAAAGGAATGACAGGGAAACCAAACACTCCAGTCATTAAAAAGTATTCCACTATTCGTCTTTTGAAAAGGTTACCTTATCTTTATATATATAATTGATTATTCCTCTTCCTCGAGAACAGCAGGAAGAACAGAGAGATGATCAGTTGAAAGGGAGGAATCACTAGTTTGGAGAGAAGTCAGAAAAGAGAAACAAAAACAATTAAGAAGCTGCAGAGATTTCAGAAAGAATGATTAAAATAATTATATATAACCTCGCTGGGCAGACACTGAAAAGACTCGTATCCTTCCAGCAGTATTTGAGGGTTTAATGATGTTGTAGTTAGATGTTTTTATTATGAAGAATTCAGTTCTGTACACTTGAGTAATAATCGATGCTAGCCAAAGCAAAGCAAAGGAAGTAAAATTTCTTATGTAACAAAAGAATATAAAAGGTTTTTTAAATAATAAAAGGTTCATTTATATGCTCAGAGAAAGAGTAGACTCATCTCTTTAAAAGGTAGCAAATGTATCAGTCTCGTTCCATAGAACACAATTTGGGACATATACACAGTGGCTTCAAAAAGATCTTGAAAAAATTCCTTTATCTTTTCAGTCCATTTTTCCATGAAGGTTTTGAAGCCTCCTCATATATAATTTGGAAAAGACAGTGTTAAAGTTATCTTTATTCAAGACTTTTACAGAGCCTGTTTTAAGACTCTGAAATTGTATTATGAATTCCCACGAAGAGATTTACTAATTGATTTTCTGGAATCCTAGTGTTTAGAAGGAAAAGTGCTAGGCGATGCTATAAGTTTTCACCAGCCTCTGCACTACAAGATTAAGCTAGTCTTTCCCATTAAAAAACATTTAAATGACTAGTGAAGACTTTCAATAGACTGGTATGAATTGTTAAGTATTTGGCTACTAACCTCAAGGTTGGCAGTTCTAATTCACCCAGCAAAACCTCATACAATATACAGAGATCGCAACCACTGAAAACCATATAGAATACAGTTCCATTATGACACACGCAGGTCTGCCGTGAGTTGGAATCAAATTGGTAACAACCAGTTTGTTTCTTTTTTCAATGTAGAGTTCTTTTGGAAGTGAGAGGGGCCAATTATGATGAACTTTTCATTAAGTATTTCAACAACCATTTATTGACTACCAAGCATGTGAAGTTTTTTTGTTTTGTTTTTTTCCCTCCAAGATCTGAAAATACAGCAATGAATAAAATGACATCCCTCCTCTCATGGAGCCCACATTCTTGGGGCAGGACAAGCAACAAGTAAGTAATTACAGTCCATGTAACAAGACCACAAGTGTATGAAAGAAACTAAAATAGTATAAAGAAAAGAGTGACTGGTGGTGAGGTTTTATTCATGTAGGAATACAGAAAACACATTTTCAATAAAGTAACATGTGAACAGAGATTAGATGAAAAGAGGAAACCAAAATATTAATCTCTAAGAGGAAAGCATTCCAAGAAGAGAAAACATCAGGTACAAAGATATTGGGACAGGACTTTTCAGCATATTCAAGTGTTGAGGAAGTAGAATATACTGTGGAGAGAAATCTAAGAAAGGAGTTCAGAAAGATAGCAGGGGCAGATAAATTTGGGTCTGTGGGTCATGGTAAGGATTGTGGATTTTGTTCTGAATAAGATGAGAATTTTGACCAGAGTAGTAATATGTTTGACATATTTCAAAAGACCTTTCTGACTGCACTAAGAGAGTGGAGACTGGAGGGCCAAAGGCTCAAGAAAGAAAACCAGCGACATTACAGATGAGCTCAGCTCAGAGATGATGGCAGCTTGGACAAGAATGGGGGAACAGAACTGAAAAAGTAGTTAGAATATGCATACTTCTTGAAGGAGGCAACTGAAAGGATTTGCTAACAGATTTTTATGTGGAATGTGAGGAAAAGAAATAAAACAAGGGTTATGCCTATCACTCCTGCTGGAATACTAGAATGTAAATCTTATAAAGGGAAATACCTCCATCTATTTTCTTCAGTAATGTATTATGGAGTTGGTGGTCAAGTGCCATGGAGTCGGTTCCGATTCATGGCGACCCTGCATAGGGTTTCGGAGGCTGTAAATCTTTACAGGAACAGAAAGCCTCATCTTTCTCCCACGGAACCACTGGTAGTTTCAAGCTGATGACTGTGAGATTAGCAGCCCAACTTGTAACCACTATACTACCAGAGCTCTTTAATATATTATAAGTACATAGACTAGTGTGTGATTGTCAGCATGGGTTCAGTAAAGATGTGTTGAATGGATACATTTTGAATATGCTATTTGGAGAAAAAAAAATGGATTTGCCATTTACTGCCATGAAGAACATAGTGGTAAGAGTAGATTGTACGAGAAAATCAGAACTTCAGTTTTGTACATATTAACTGCCAACCGTACATCCATGTAAAACTATAGAATTTAGTTGCACAAGGCAGGAGTTTGGTGGACAGGGAAGAGCTGTAGAATTTGATTTAAGAGACATGGAATTTGAATCCTTAGGACTAAATAAGGTTGTGTGGTCTTACTATAGATAAAGAAGAAAATTCAGCTCTGAAATATTCCAACATTTAGAGGTGAAAATATAAGAAAGATCCAGCAAAGGAGATGAAAAATATAGAAACAGAACAAAGAAAAATGAAAATGCTGGAAGCCAAGTACAGAGAATGATTCAAGAGTAAGGCTTAATTAACTTTGTCAAGTACGGCTGGTGGGTAGATTAAGATGAGAACTGAGAGCCATTTAGATTTATTGTTAGTAACCCTGTTTGGGTTGGGACAAATTTTTGATTAAAGAGATTCAATAAAATGAAAGAGAAAAGCATGTGATGAGCCACTGAGTTTAGACAATCCTTTCACATAATTTTAATTCTAAAAGAACCAGTAAAATGGAGAGATCTGAGGAGTCATTTTAAAATATGGGAGCTACTGTAACACTTTTATATGTATGTTGGTAGCGTAGGGGAGGAGAACAAACTGATGAAGTTTTAGTTGTAGAATAATTTCAGAAAGAAAATCACAGACGAGTAACAAAATGGATGGAATCCAAGGCACCAAGGTAAGAATTGGCACTAGATAAATTTATAACTGAGTCCTGGTGTGGCACTGTAGGACTGTCCTCAACCAGTTTGATCCACAAGGTTGGCAGTTCAAACTTACCAGCCATTACTTTCAAACCCTATACAAGGTCGCTACGAGTCAGAGCTAAACAACAATATAGTGATAACAGTACACAGATAGTTGAGGAAGGAGACAAATATATGGATATAGATGCACATGTATTTAGGTTATTTTCATATAGGATCATGTGACTGTGGCAATTCTTCATGAAAGTAAAAGCACGTTCATCAGCTGAAAATCAAAAATAGAAAGAGAATATAGGGAATTTAGGGAGAAAGAAGCTGTGAAATCATGATTGGATTAGAAGAATATATAGTAGCATTAACAAGTAACACTTGTTCCTTGCCCTCTAGTTGGCTCTGATGCATGGTGACCTTATATATAACAGAACAAAATGTTACCCAATCCTGTTCCATCTTTATGATCGCTGGTAAATTTGAGTCATTGTTACAGTTACTGAGTTGATTGATGTTGTGTCAATTCCCTCATTTTCACTGATCCTCTACTATAACAAACATGATACCCTTTTGTACTATAGGTCTTTCCTGATGGTGTGTCCAAAGTTAGTAAACCAAAGTCTTGCCATTTGTACTTCTCAGGCACAATCTGTTGCATTTCTTCCCAGATTGATATGTTTGTTCTTCTGGCAGCCCATTGTATAACCAATATTCTTCACTAACATCATTTTGAATGCAACAATTCTTCTGTCTTCTTTTTTCAATGTCCAACTTGCACATACATATAAGGCAGGTGAAGAGACCATGACTGACTTAGATCATCTTAATCCTTGGTATTTAAGAACTTTTCCTGCTACAGTGAATGAAATTTTTCCCACGACTCAGTATACAATGAAAGCTGTTCTGAAACGTAGACAACAGTGGCCTGAGAACTCGGAGACTCTTACAATGAAGAGAAGAAACTCACGAAAAGAGTTATTGACCTGGGCCTGCAAAGAAGACCTACAGTTGATTAGTAGATGAACCTACTGGAGCTCCTTGCCAGCAGCTAGCATGCTGCAAAATTTGTGTTCCTTTCTTCTTGCCCCAAAAATGACTTATCATGATCAAATGTCCAAGTTTCTGTATATGGATATTGCTATATACTAAATGTTGACATTCATAATGAAAATTTAGTCAAGATAAATTGTATTTTATTCCCAAATATATTGCAAGTCTGTTGGTAGAAATGTGATGATTTACAACTCAAAGTATGACTGAAGATGTTATCTTTGAGTAATGAAGTGTTATGTGATTTGGGTGGTTTTAGAAATAATTTTTTTTTTCCCACCCAGTTTAGATCATTTGGACCATTCTTGCTAATGGCTGCCAAAATGGAGTAATGTGATACTATAATCATGGAACTTAGCATCAGACGTTGTCATCTATGATTATATTTCCAGATGAAACTTTTCTCTGGAAAAAAAAAAAATCACTCTTTATCATAGTGCAGAAGGCTTTATTAGTTTCAGTATTAATCTTAAGGACCATCTTGTCCAGATGTTACTGAAATGTTTATCACCTCTCTTTTTCCCACCTGAATCCAAGGTTCTCCATTAATGCCCAGAATAGCTTTCTCTGTATAGTAACCACTAATTAGACCGTAAGGACTTGAAGAATAGAGATGCTAGTGGTGTCCTAGTCCACCCTCTAGCTCCAGTGCCCAGTGCCTAATACTTACAAGTGCTAACACAAATATTTTTGAAAGAATATATATGGGTAAGCTAAAAAAATATTGCTATAAAATCATAAAAATCCTTATTAAACAAAAAGATAACAGTGTGAAGTTACTGTTTCTTAACATATCCTCCACAAGGACTATACATTTCTGAAGGTGGTTTTCATCTCCCTAACCCTTCCTCAAGGGAAACCTGGTGGCATAGTGGGTTATGCATTTGGCTATTGACCACAAGGTCAGCAGTTCAAACTCATCATCCTGCTACAAAGGAGAAATATAAGACTTTCTGATTCCATAAAGATTTAAAATCACAAAAACCCTACGGACCAGTTATACTCTGTCCTATAGGGTCATAATGAGTAAGAATCAAGTTGATGGCAGTGGTTGGGGTTTGTTTGTTTTTTTAACCCCTTCCCCCAAAGACTTCTGTACTCTTTGATTTGTATCATGTGAAAATGACAATTTTGACATCCTCAAGGAACTTAAATTCTGTTCCTTTTAAAAATGTTCTTTGAATTTGCAAAACAAATTAAGTGCAAAGGGGTAAGATCAGGCTATAGGGCAGACGGGTTAAGGTTTCTCGATGAAATTCTCATTCTTCAGTCTTTGCTCCCCTTGAATAATAAGCAGGTGCATTGTCATTATGGGAAAAATATCTTGGTACAACTTTCCAGGACTTTTTCTCAACAATGCTGCTTTCAATTTTTCATGAAACTTTTTCATAATAAGTTCATATGATCATCCTAATACTCTGAGAACAACTATCAAGATTACTCCTTTGTAATTAAAAACAAACAAAGAAAAAAACAACCATCACCATAATCTTCTGTCCTGACATGGCACTGTGGGTTAATGTGCTGAACTAGAAAGTCCGTTTGATCCTCAAGTTCAGTGGTTCAAGCTCACCAGTTGCTCCTCAGAAACCCTATACAGGGTCACTATGGGTTGAAACTGACTCGATGGCACTTAACAACACCAACAACAACAACCTTCTGAGCTGATCTCTCTAGTTTGAATTTCACTGAGCAACAGATCACCCCTTGGGAAGTCACTGTTTTGATTGCACCTATTTATTTATTTATCTATCTATCTACCTATCTATCTATCTATCTATCTATCTATCTATCTATCTATCTATTTATTTATTTATTTATTTATTTATTTATTTATGTGAAGGCACCCTAACAAGACTAAGACAAGTACTTTACTTAGAGATGTGTCTGGAGCTAGCAACTGATCATAGATACATGTTTGGAATAAACCTGTGCATGTATTAACTGGAATACTAGTAGCAATATTTTTTCACTTACCCTCATATACTACATATACATAAAATACAGGCTTTTCAGAGCTGTTATCTATTTCAAATATTTAGAAAAGATTAATTATTCTCGTACCATGTGCCAAATAGTATTTTAGGTACTGAGAACATTGTAGTGGACAAGACAGACTTTCTATCTCCAGAAAGTTATATTCGACTGGGAATAGACCATAAGCACCTGAACAGTAACACAAGTCAGATTATTTCAGAAGGAGGAGCTAGAAGAGGAATGCGGTCCAAGTTCAGAAACACAGGTAAAAGGTTCTGGTTGTTAAGTGTTGTGGAGTGACATCCAACTGATAGAGACCCTGTGTAGGGTTTGAGTGAGCAGAAAGGCTTATCTTTTCTCCATGAAGCAGCTGATGGGCTGGAACCATAGACCTTGTGGTTATCCTACAGAGTCACCATGCTCCCCACTGGCAAAGTTTGTTGTTAAGTGCCATCGAGTCGGTTCCAACGCATAGTGACCCTGTATATGGTTTCAAAGAGTGGTTGGGAGTTGAACTACTGACCTTGCAGTTCAACCAACCTTGCAGTTCAAGCCAAAGTTGCAGCCCACAGCGCCACTCTAGAACTCCGCAGGTAAAATGTAGCTGGGTGTAAAAGGAGGGAGAGTAATCAAAAGAAACAGAGAAAAGGCTTCCAGTAAGGTGGAAACAATTCAGATGGATATACTGACATAGAAGACTAGACAACAGTGTCTCAGTTAGAGAATGGTCATTACGTCACATGTTGTGGGAGATCAAGTAAGAAAAGATGCTGAAGGACTTTGGGGAGATCTAAGTCATTGATAACTCATAGAAGAGCTGTTTCAGTGATGTGGTATGAATAAAGCCTAGACTCATGTTGGAAAATAAATGTAGATGTTTGAGGACTCCTTTTGTTAGGAGTTACTGAAAATTTGAATACATAGTGGCCGAAAGACACATTGGATCCAGGGAGGATTTGTTTAAAAATGTGTGATGCTATGTCCTTTATGGACTGTTTTTATGCCAATTGTTGCTATTTGTGAAGTGCCGTTGAGTCAATTCCAACTCACAGCGACCCTGTGTAGGGTTTCCGAGGAGCACCTGGTGAGTTTGAACCGCTGACCTGTGGTTCACACTGACTTAGGGTCCAGTGCATTCTCCTGCAGTGCCACACCAGAACAGCATGGAGGAAGTTAAAAGAAATAACACCTTCAGACAGTACAGTACTGTATAAAGTAAGTCCACTTGATATCGATATGTAATTCTCCCTCAGCAATGAGCTTTCTAGTGCATGCACGAAGACATGGGTAGTGAGAGCTAGCACATAAAGAGTTAAATTTGGAATTCTAGCAAATAAATGATAGGAGAATCTTAAAAGGGAATCTAGGTTATTTGTTGTTATTGTTAAGTGTTGTCAAGTGGGTTCCAACTCAGAGAGACTCTGGACAATTGTTGCTATTTGTTACATGCCATCGAGTCGGTTCCAACTCATAGTGACCCTGTATATGCTTTCAAAGAGCGGTTGGGAGCTTGAACTACTGACCTTGCAGTCCAACCAACCTTGCAGTTCAAACCAAAGTTGCAGTCCAGCGCATTAGCCCACACCGCCACTCTAGAACTCCACAGGTAAAATGTAGCTGGGTGTAAAAGGAGGGAGAGTGATGAAAGGAAACAGAAAAAAGGCTTCCAGTAAGGTGGAAGCAATTCAGATGGATATAACTGAATTGCTTGTATAACTCAGGACAGAGTTTCCAAGGCTGTAAATCTTTGCAGGAGCAGAAAACCTCATGTTCCTCTCACAGAGCAACTGGTGAGCTCAAATAGCCAACTTTGTGGTTCGAAGTCCAGTGTTTATTGCACAGAATCACCATGCCCCTAGGTTATTGCAGGCACATATTGTATGCTGTGTGGGAGAAAAATTAGGCATTCTGCTCTTGGAAAGACATACAGCCTTGGAAAGCCTAGTCAGGGTCACTGTGAATCAGAATTGACTCAATGACATTTAACAACAACAACCCCATGATGTGCTGAATCATAGGAATTAGACAGGGTAAAGAAGGAATTGAGGATACATGGAGGGTGATGGAGAGTGGAAATTTTTAGTCCCCAGACTGCAGGTTTGTATAAGGTCCAGTCATTACTAATGGAGAAGTACTGCAGAACATAGATAGAAAGTATAATAATGAAGTAACTGTATTTGACTTAGTAACTTTTTGATTTGGTACAGTTAATGGTGTTGCTAGGTCAAGGGAAGGGTGACTTGAGTGGGTGACTGAGATCATTGGAACTAAGAGGTCACTAATTAAAGAGTTCAGAGTGAAGGAGTGTGTGACCAATTACATAGCAGTAGCAATAGTCCTGAAGTGAGTTTGATAGTGATGTAAATAATCAGTAAAAGAGCATGCCACAGGAGGAGTGCTGGATGACACAATCCAAAGAAATTATAAGGGAAGAAAATAAACAAGGAAGGAGATTTTAGGATCACTAAGAAGAAGGATAATGGCATCAGGCCCGAGGGATGTGGAATATGGGAGAAAAATTAGAATACACTTTAAAAGGAGGTGGCAAAAATAGTGTCTTCCATTAGGATAGAATAAAGAGAATGTTCAGAAAATAAGTAAATTAAAGCAGTATGTTGATGGTGGTGCAGTGGTTAAAGCATTCGGCAGCTAATCAAAAGTTTTGCCTTTGACTCCACCAGCCCTTCTGTGAGAGAAAGATGTCTCCTCTGGAAAGCCTTGGAAACTCTATGGGGCAGTTCTAATATGCCCTACAGGGTCATTGTGAGTTCCAATCTATGTGGCAGTGGATTTGGTTTGGTGTAGTTGGTGAGGGACCATGAGTTACAGAGGGCTGATGGAAGAGTATTAGGAGAGAAAAGAGTAGTTCTGATTCACATCCGTACAGAGAAATCTGAAGCTGTTTTCATATCATGACAAGGGCACAGTTGTCCCATGAACGGTGGGATCAGCATAAGGCATATGGCAGTAAAGCATTGTGGCTATGACAGGAAGGAAACATTTTTTCTTTCACACGTAACAGAAACTCAGTTTCTATTCTTTGCACTCATGTTGAATGAATATGTCACTAACAACACATTTTATTTAAAACTAGCATTTTTACTAGAAAAATTATGTATGTTTATTGTTTTTAAAAGAAGCTCTGGTGACAAAGTGGTGGCCCTTAAGATAAATAATGGACTGCTAATCGCAAGGTTGGTGGTTCAAACCCACTAACAGCTCCTTGGAAACTCTGTACAGAACCAACTTGGTGGCAATTAACAACAACAACGAGATGGTTGTTAAGTTGAAATGTGAAATGTCCCTTTTCCTTCTAATCCTTTCTGAAAACCACTCTCATAGTATAAACATTACTAACAGTTTCTTATGTATTCTTCCAGAAATAATAAACTCAAAGCCACAAATACAATAACACAAGAGCGCATCAAAAAGTACAACGAAAAAATCCATTATCTTTGAATTTCATTTTTTACAAGAACTTTTTGAGGTCCCCTTATATTATTCACATTTTCCTGCAACTTACAAAAAAACAAACAAACAAACAAAAAAAAAACGGAAGAAGTTCCTGTATAATTTGACCTGTCAGTATGTAACACCTACACATTTAATTCTGTTAAAGCCTTCTCAGTATCGCATTCCCCATCCATCTGTCATTTTATCACATTGTAGTGACTTGTATGTGCGGTGACACTGGATGCCACTAGTCTTTCAGATACCAGCCATTCACAGAAGACAAGGCAGCCAAGCTTCCAGACTAAGACAAACTAGAAAGAAAGGTCTGGTGATCAGCCAATGAAAACTCTA
This sequence comes from Chrysochloris asiatica, assembly GCF_000296735.1. Classification (NCBI taxonomy): domain Eukaryota; kingdom Metazoa; phylum Chordata; class Mammalia; order Afrosoricida; family Chrysochloridae; genus Chrysochloris; species Chrysochloris asiatica. The sequence goes on along the minus strand of NW_006408519.1, from coordinate 19,879,297 downwards.
ATCATAACAGAGTATTATCTGAAATAGCGGGAGAAGATGAGACTCTTAGGTTGAAAGGCATTACAATACCTCAACAGTGAACTGAAACATATGATGACCATAAAGATGGTGAGGACTGGGCAGCATTCTATTCTGTTGTGCACGGGGTTCCTGTGAGTCAGAGCTGCCTTCATGGCAACTAGCAACAACAGAAAGTATTCCATTATAAGGTAGCTCTGTATGATGATGTGTTTAAACATTTGCTGACCACAATCATTCCTGAAGACTTGCCAACAACAGGGCTCATTCTGATTAAGAGTGTCAATGGAGCATCTTTGCAAAGACCAATAAATAACAAACTCAGAGCAAATGAACTGATGATCCATCAGCTGGGGAGTATTACCATTCAGCTAGCATCTAACTTGTGACAGTGATGTGCTAAATTTCCCTGTCACTGTCACATAGGAAACAAACAGAGGGCCTGAGTTTCACCACGAGCAGTTGCACTGCTGCTCTGAAGGAAGTACTTGCACTGGTGCTAATGAAATTTTCCCTTTACTGACCTGAGAATGGGAATGATGATTCATTCATCAATGTGATCATTTGCCAGTCACCTACTGCCCTAGGAAATGGTGCTCCAAGATCGTCTCCCTATGAATAAGTTCTATTTGTCTCATTTGACTGAATTGATTTACCTTTGTCAAATATTCATTGTAGTAAAAAGCAATAGCAAAAATTAAAACAGCCACTTGACCTACACCTATGGATATAGTAGCTCAAAAGAGGGAACAAATCTTTACAGTGAGGATTATTCCCAGCCCCATCCATACACAGAGTAGACAGAGATGGGCAACTTGGACATTGGCTACCCAAAGTGGTGGTGGGGGTGGGGGGGCTACAAAGGCAAGAAGTGACTGACTTACAAGCTTTCAAGAGGGAACCTAGACCCAAAGGGTGTGGAGGAAGGTAGACTCTCCACTGAGTAGTATCCAATCTGTCTGGTTAGGGGGCTGATGAAAGGAAATGTGGATAGGTCTCTTGTGATACAATAGTGAATAATTGTTATCTGGACTGATTGTGAGGGTTAGAAATGTAAAGGTAGACATTTTGTAGCAAGAAGGGGAGTGATTAACTTTGCAGTCTAAGACTAGAGGTCCCTGGGGCCTTCAAGGAAGAAGAGCAGAGAGCAGGCCCCTCCCTACCCAGAGAAGCTGTGACACCAGAGATGGGGGCAGAGACGATGCCATGTAGAGATGGAGCGGTTGGGGAATTTAGACCCAGAGAGGGAGAGGGGCTATGTGCTGTTGACCCAGGGGCAGGGGGGCAGGGGGGCAGGCTTGCAGGGTACACAATTTGGTTGGTTGATGATGCATGGAGGGGATTGTAACCATGGCAATGAAATGATATAGGATAGAATGAATGTAAAACTAATGTTCTACCATGTAAACAATCACATAATTCACAATAAAACATTTTTAAAAAGTTAAAACAGCCATTTGATAGTAAGAGGCTCAGCATTTGGCACATTTTAGAACCAAAATTTCTGCAGAATAGTTTTTATGTCATTGTTAAGCATGGGCAAGTCAGTTCTGATTCATAGCAATACTGCATAGGGTTTTCAAGAAGGGGCTGGTGAATTAGAACCATCAACCTTGTGGTTCAAACTGACCTTGCGATCCAGTGCTTTATCCCACAATGTCACACAAAACAAAACAAATCCACTGCCTAAAAGTTGATTCCAAAATAGCGATGCTATGTAGGGTTTCTAAGGCTGTAAATCATTATGGGAGCATAAAGTTTCCTCTGTGTCTCATGGAAAAGATGGTGGATTCTAGCTGCTGTCCTTCCTTGGTGTTAGTATCCCAGCATGTAGCTCACTACATCCCTTTGTTGTAGTCAGGTGCCATCGAG
>NW_006408519.1:19874727-19876962 GCF_000296735.1 Chrysochloris asiatica | reverse complement strand
TGCAATACGTCGTCTGATCTCTTGACTGCTGCTTCCACGAGTGTTGATAGTTGATCCAAGAAGAATGAAGTCCTTGACAACTTCAATCTTTTCTCTAGGCCTTCCATTTATAGAATAGATGCATTCGTGAAATTTTGGGCTTTAAAGTGAAGCTTCATTTTCTGTTGAATTTGTCACAAAGTGAAAAAAACTTTTCCTCATACAATTTATGAATTCACTTTTGTTGTTGTTGTGTTTGATCTTACAAGCAAGTGACTCATGTTTAGTGATAATATAATTTGCTAAATCTTGTGGCAAATGTTATTTTCAAATTCTAGAACATCATTCCTGATCCTTTGTGGGTTTTCTTGGGACTTATTTTTTATATATATTTCATAGGAATTCTTCTTTAGCTGTAAGTCTTCACCATATTGAGTTGCTAGAGCTTAGCTACTATTCTTTCTATAGTGGAATTTTTCTTGTTAGTCCACCATCATTTAGTCATTATTTGTTAAAATAGTTCAAGATTTCCTTTGGGAAACCATCTACCTTTCCCCATATTTGAAGCCCATGAGTTTGGGTAAGTGGTAGTGGTGGAGCACGTGACACTGTTCTAACCAGTCAGTAACCAACAGTTCCAGATATTTAGGCAAGAATACAGGAAGCTTCAAGTTTCAAGTGGATTCAATAAAAAAAATCATCTAAGAACCTGTGTGGGATCTCCTGGGAAGAGATCTATCATTTTCTTTTGGCTAGTAGTTCTAAAGAAATTGGCTTGAAACTCTTGGCACCATCTTGAGACCAACATGAAGGAGAGGAGAACTTCAATGCAAAGCGAGACTAGATCATGATGCATTGTTTGATCCCCTGAATTTTTCATTTCTTAAACACTGCATGAGAACTTTCTTGTTCCATTAACTAATAAATTCCTAGAATTATTCCTAGTTTTATGCCACTTTGATTGAGGTTGTCACTTGTGCTGAAGTATTCATAATTGAGGATAGTGACAGGTGGATAATTACACCTGCCTTAGCCCACACCCACAGCACCTGCTAGTGCAGAAGTTCCACGAGGAGGCAGACTGAAGACAGACTTCTAGGAACTTAAAGGTCACATAAATATTTGGAGGTTCATTTTTGGTGCAATAGGAATCCATTGAAGAGTTGCGAATTAGAAAGTGATAGAAGTGTTGTAGAGGAGAGTTGGGAGACATAAATTAAGCTATAGGAGGTCAGGTGGTGGTAATTATGTGCTGTGGAGTCAGTTCCAACTCATAGCAACCCTGTCGAGGGTTTTTGAGGCTATATATCTTTACAGGAGCAGAAAGCCTCAAGTTTCTCCCACAGAGCAGCTAGTAGTTTCAAAATGCTGACCTTGTTGTTAGCAGCTCAGCTTGTAATCCACTACGCTACCAGAACTCCTTACAGGATGCCAGGTAGTGGTGTGTCGTGGAGTCGGTTCTGACTCATAGCAACCCTATATAGGCTTTCCAAGGCTGTAAATTTTTATGGGAGCAGAAAGCTTCATCTTTCTCCTGTGGAACAGCTGGTAGTTTCGAACTGCTGACCTTGACGTTAGCAGCCTGACTCGTAACCACTATGCTACAGGAGGCCAGGTTGTTGTTGTTGTTAAGTGCCGTGGAGTCGATTCTGACCCATAACAACCCTGTATAGGGTTTCCAAGGAGCAGCTGGTAAGCTCGAACCACCAACCATGCAGTTCAAACGACTTGGCAGTCTGATGCATTAGCCCACAGCGCCCGCCAGGACTCCAGGAGGCCAGGGAGGAGGCTCTAAATAATCCATTTGAGAGACTACGGAGACTTGAACCATCTGGAGCAGTGCAGTTGGAGAGAAGTATATAAAAACATGTCATATTTTAGAGAAATTTATAGATAATATATCATATGTTTCTCTAGATCCAACATTCTGTCAGTTACATTTGACCCTATAGAACTAGTGTTAGTATTAATTTAATATGCTTCCTTGATGTTTTTACTTTTTTTCCCAAATTCTTTTTTTATAAGGCCCTGGGCCATGGGCAAAGTCGTTGGGTCATATAGTGGTTAGCACGTTTATCTGCTGACTGAAAGACTGGGGTTCAAGTGCCCCCAGAGGTACCTGGGAAAAAAGATGTGGTAATTTTCTTCTAAAATATCGACCATTAAAAATCCGCTGTGGTGGTGGTTGGTGGTTATGTGCCGTGGAGTCAGTTCCAACTCATAGCGACCCTGTACAGGGTTTCTGAAGCTATAAAT
>NW_006408519.1:19870895-19872922 GCF_000296735.1 Chrysochloris asiatica | reverse complement strand
TTCAAACTGCTGACCTTGCAGTTCTCAGCCCAATTCATAACCACTGATGTTGGTGCGTGGAGGGGATAGCAGCCATGAAATGAAGCAAAGTATATGATTTGCTGAATATAAAACTGATGATCTACTCTATAAACCTTCATTCAAATCACAAAAACAAAGTTTTTGTTTTTTTTTTAAATCCTATGGAACACAATTCTACTCTGCCACTCACAGGCTTACCACATGTCTGAATCAACTCAACGGCAGCTGATTTGGATTTAGGTGGACCTGAGTATCCTGGGTCATTCTGATTCCACCTTCCTTGCCCCTTCCACACCCTCCCCGTCTCCAAAAGAAGGGGACACAAAAAATAATGCATGCAATGTGTGCTCATTTTCCTAATAGTCTGCTGATATTCTTAATTGCTGCAGTGTGTCTTTTATGCAGCTCTGTTTAAAGAGATAAGTTATTCCAGCTGTCAGGATGGCATGAAGGGAGACATGAAAGTTTTGGCCCTGGGTGTTGTTTCAGGCAGCCCTCTTTCATTTTTCCTTGCCGTCTCACTATCTGTCAGAAAGAGGAGGAAATCTTTGCCATTCACTGATCTTTTGCACTGTCATACACAACAAACCCAAAAATAATATTTTTCTAGGTAATGTACTTTCATGTTTGATTCGATGAGATTTTATGAAGTCTTAACATGGTTTTGAAGTTCACTTTAAAGACCCAAGTGACGTTTGCATTTACTGGACTCTGCTTTACAAAAATACATTCTTTCAACCCCTGGGAAAAAAACACACACACAACAACTCTGCATTAACATTTACCACTTTTCCCCTTTTAAAGCTAACTACGCTAACACAAAGGAGTCTTGGTGTGATGCCAGACTGCAAAGCTGTTTGAACTGCAAGGTTGGTGGTTCAAGCTCACCAGCTGCTCCTCGGAAACCTTACACAGGAAACCCTACATAGGTTTGCTATGGGTCAGAACCAACTCAATGGCAGTTCACAACAACAACAAGTCTAACAAAACATCTAGGAGGAGCTTGGTGACTTTTAGATTGTGGGAATACAGAGATTTGCCACACTTTACAGAAATGATATATTTCTGAAAAGTTATCCTGTTTGAAAATTTATCAATCCTATTTTTTAAACTCTGGGAAGTAGACTATTTAAAGGAGTTCAGCAGCAAATCTTTTTATTGTGAAGCTGTATTCTTTTGTTATGCAAATATCCATGATTGAATTTATCTGCTGTGTTATCTGAAAGATTTTGTATTTGATTTCTTTAAATGGCACATCTATATTACTGTTTTGTAATGACTGGTCATTATAATGACAAAAATCTCTTTCTCACAATTTCATGGTGTCAAATACACAAGCTTAATAAGGTACAATCTTTAACCTGAAAAGAGAATAATTCATGTGGTGATGAAATTGTTAGTAATATTATTATCCAGTACACTGCCATGGTGGTGGTGTTGCTGTTATTAAGTGCCATCGAATCGATTCTGACTCATAAACACCACGTATAGGGTCTGGAGCAGAAAGCCTCATCTTTTTCCTGCAGAACAGCTGGCGGGCTCAAATTGCTAACCTTGTGATTCACAGCCCAGTGCTTATCCTACAGAGCCACAGCACTCCCCATAGGAAAATGAAATTTGGATACATGCTACAACATGGATAAACATTCAAAAGATTATGTTAAGTGAAACAAGTCAGTCACAAAAAGGGTAAATTTTGTATGATCCCACTTACATCAAATCTCTGGTATAGACAAATGTATAGAGACCAGAGGCCATTAGTGGTTATGCAGGGTGGGAGTGATGGATGGCTAAGAGAGATTGTTTGCTAGGGAACCTGGTGGTGATTGTTATACAACATAATGAAAGTAATTGGTGTCTCTGAAGTGAAAATGTAAAAAGAAAATTAGAGATGGCCAACTTTTTTTTTTTTTTTGCCTCCTCTTTTTCCCACGGAACAGCTGATAGTTTCAAACTGCTGACCTTATGGTTCACAGCCCGATTCGTAACCACTACGCTACCAGAGC
>NW_006408519.1:19783530-19870780 GCF_000296735.1 Chrysochloris asiatica | reverse complement strand
TATATATCGGTCCAGTGCATATCCTATAGCATCAGCACGCTCCCTTACATATATATGTGTGTGTGTGTATGTAAGGGAGCGTGCTGATGCTATAGGAAATGTACTGGACTGAAAACCACAAGGTCTTCGGTTCCAGTCCCCCAGCTGCTTTGTGGGAGGAGAATCCTGCTTTCTGCTCCTGCAAAAGATTAACAGTTTCTAAAACAGGATGGCTATGAGGCAGAACACCTAGCAGCAATATATATATATATATATTTGTGTGTTTATGCACTTAACAGCAATACACACACACACACAAAATGAACAGCTAATTAGTGTCTTGTTTACATGCCATGGTCAGATATAATCATGTCTTTTTCACTCTTGTGTTTTTCCCATTAAGCCATGCCTACCCCTAAACAAATGAAACAATTCTTTAAGTTTGTGCATTTTTTATTTCACAGGTCCTATATTTGACAGCATATACCCATATGCACATCTATAATCAAAGCATCATGTCACTATTTAGGTAACAAAAGTCTGTAAAGGAGAAAAACAAAACAAAAACAGACCAAAGGGGGAATTGTCCTGTACAGTTGCATGTTACAGGAATATGTTTATCGTGTCAAGGATTTTGAGGCTTCTCATAGTGAGCAGAAAGGCTGTTGATGGTTCACAGGGACCGACAAGGAAGTGTCTGCTTTCTCAAGCATACTAAGTCCCTTCAAAGTACAGGGTGAAGTGTGGTCTCCATGGACTAGAAAAAAAGGAAATGCATAAGCAATGAATATGATGTAAGCCCATAATTATGGAGTTACTTAAAGATGAATGTCTTTGGTGAAAGGTTACAGAAGATCCTACAAGAGTACTTTACTACCATAATAAAAGTCCTCAAGTTGTCTACAGTGGTACGGGGTATTGGGTCCTGAAGGACTAAAATAAAACTTCAGAACAATAAAGGTTTGATTATTGAAGATAATGCATAGTATTTTCTTTCAAGAGTGAAAGTCCAGGGTTTGGAACTGGAATGCATGTAATAGAGAAAAATTTAAGAGATATTAAAATTATTCCAGTAATGCATATCTAGTGTGTCTGCTAATAATATGTCAAATATAAAATCATCAAGAGTTTTACGTGACTTTTATTTTAACATCAGCTATTATGGAGATATTAAATATCCTCTTCCTGAATCTTCTTCATTTTCTGAAACATAACAGCTTCCTCTGTCGTACTATTTGCCCCAGGATGCATTGCCTTTCCTTCCACTGAGCATTTCCAATCTCCCCCTGGCTCTTGGTTGATTTCATCTCAAGGTTTATCAAAATCTCATTTCACCAACTGAGATTTAAAACCGGCTTGTATATCTGGGTTTTCAAAAATCTTTTATACCAGTTAATTTAATGCATACATTCCTTCAAGGACAGATACCTATAAAGTGTTCGGTTCTGCCTGTGACCAAACTTTTTGCTCTGCACAAGTCTGTCCTTAAAGTTTTAGCATTATTTTCTGCTATATTCTTTAAGAACTTATTTATTCAATATATTTTTATTGGCAGGCACTGCTCATACAGCCAGTGGGGAATGAAGTACAAAGATTGAGGGGACATTACTTTTGTCCTAAGGAGTTATTATGTTCTAGGAAAAGTAAGAAAGGGGGGACAACAACAGATATCCTGTGGTATCATTTCAATGACAGCTGTAAGACAAGGTGCTGAGGGTCCCTCAAAGCAGCTGCACCTGTGCCTTTGTGTGGAAATCACTTCTAGGCTTGATAAGACCATACTCTACATCATAACATGTCAAGTGGTGCTGATTTCCAGTAATTAATTGTTTTGTTTGAGTTTTCATTTCCATTTGGCATAAAAAGAAAGAGAATGAGGAGATGAGCAAATTTAGAGGACAAGCATATTAGGAATTTTTCCTGTCCCACTTTTTATTTTTCTAGTCCCTTCAATACTCAAGTAGAATTTTGGAGCAGAGATTGGGACACTCAACGATATGCAATATGGAGTCAGCAATATCTGAGAGGATATTTAAAGGGTTCACATTGAGCTATGAATGAACAAAGTAAGTAATGAACTTGAGAAGGAATAAAATATTTTGTGTTGACTAGATGAGAAAAATTATAATGTAGAGAAAAGAGATTCAGAGTTATATTTGTCTTCTGATTTTTATATGATTATACTATGACTGAAGTCCTGATGTGGCTCTATGGGTTAATGCACTGGGCTGCAAGATCGATTTGAACTGCAATGTTTTTCATTCAAGTTCATCAGCTGCTCCTTGAAAACCTTGGAAACAGGGTCATTATGAGTCGGAACTGACTTGAAGTCACTTAACAACAACAACATACTATGACTATTTCTACAAATGCTTCAAAGGACTTTTTGAATTTCATAGAAAAGTCTAGAGTATTGCCATGTGATGAAATTGGTTTGGATTAGATGTATTTAAGTAGATTCCATATTTGATCTTGAGATAATAGTAGACATGTAGTCAAATACAGTAATTATGCCAATAGATTAACATGTGACTATAAGGATTTACACCCTCGGAAACCCTGTACAGGGTCGCTATGGGTCAGAACCGACTCGACGGCACTTAACAACAACAATGGGTTTAAACACGTACAACAAAGAACTACTTAAAGATAACTTTCACATTACTTGTCTTGTTGTTGTTAAGTGCTGTTATCAATTCCAACTCATAGCAACCCCTTATAGAGTTTCCAAGGGCAAGCTGGTGGGTTTGAACTGCCACCTTTGTTGTTCACAGTCCAGGGCTGATCCTACTGTACCACGCCAGATCTTTGTTGTTGTTAAGTGCTGTCGAGTGGGTTCCGACCAATAGTGACCCTGTATAGGGATTCCGAGGAGTGATTAGTGAGCTTAAACCGCCAAAAATCTGGTCAAGTAAATTAAATTAAATATAGAACTTGCAGACAATATTTACCCTGGGTGGAAAAAACAATGCTCCTTAGTTTTTGCCTAGTAATCAAAGTTTTGTGCAATTTGAGAACTTTCATATTGGGAAAACACCAGAGAAGCGGTTTTTTCTTTTTAATTACCCTAAGAAAATAGAATGGTCTTAAACCAAATCATTATTCTTCCTCAGTCTTCCTTCCGCTGCCTCTCAGACTCTGAAACACATTTCCTTAATTAAAAATTTTCTTCATCTATACTGCATGTATTATCTGGAATATTGAATGCGTTTCACTGGTGTGAAGTGTCCTTTATGACAGCCAAGTGAACTGATGCTACCTCCACATAGTTGTTCCAGAATAATTCACCTACTGGATTTGTTAACACCGTGATCCTCTTCTCCTTCCACACTCAATCCTCAGACTTGCTAGTCATAGAAATGAGATGCTGTCCCTCAGTGGGAAGGTTACTATAAAGGATGTCTGCAGCTTGGCACACCTCCCATGGAATGCTGTAATTTTAATGCACACTTCCCTCAGAGAGAAAGCAATTCAAAAGTAAACAATCAGCTACCTCTCCCAGACATCTGACACATTACGCACAAAGTACCATCAGTCCTAGAGGCTATTTTGTCAGGCTGGATCTTTAAAGCATACACCATAATGATTTAAAAGAGCCACACTAAGAGGGCGTGGACATGTCTCAACTCTCACTTGGCTACATTTCAAAGAAATCTTACTGGCTATCAGCACAACTCTGCTTTATACTCCACAGAAAAGACAAATCTTCTTAACAAGAAACAAAATCAACTAAACTAGAAAACATTATGATCTGCATGGTTGCATAGCCCACCCCACCAAGCCGCACCCAACCACCTCCCACCCCCCCCAAAAAAAAACGAGGCTGTTGAGTCAATTATGACTCATAACAAGCCTATACAACAGAGTACAACTGCTCCATAGGGTGTTATTGTTAAGTGCTGTCAAGTCGGTTCTGACCCACAGCAACCCTGTACAAGGTTTCCAAGGAGCAGCTGCTGAGAATGACAAATCTTTCTCTCAAGAATCAGCTAGTGACTTCAAAGCAGCCAAGTACTTTGACCACTGTGCCACCAGAGATCCTTTGTGTAACCTACAGGATTCTTCAAGTGGTAATGAACCATGTTCACACAATATGCGAAGTGTTTTTTAAAAAAAAAAAAAAAAAACCTGGCTTTTCTCTCTGTAGGAGCAGAGTCTGGTGGTCTACTTGGAAGCATATGGCAACACGTCATCAAGCAATTTATCCTTTTGGAGAGTTCAGTAAAGATCTGTCCTTAATAGTCTGATATGTCTCCTGTTCTTATGTTGAAATACAGGGTTTTATATTTTAAAATCATCCTTATTTGTGGCAAATGTATTGCAATTGTTTTTATCAGTTTGTGCCAATTTGCACAATTTCCAAGAAACTGGTTAAAAGTCCAGAACTGATATTGCATCTGGTTGCTTCAGATTTTTTTTTTTTTTTAATTTTATTAGTGTGACAACAGCATTTTTCAGTTATCTCCATTATGTAATTATGAACAAATAGTAATTGAGGTCTTGTTTTTTGTTTTTTGTGTTTTTTTTTCCCCCGCATTGCAGGGTTTACATCTATGCGCTTTAGTGATTGATTTTATGAACTTTAATCTATGAAGAAACATTTTGGAGTGAATTCTGCTGAATTGGAAGCAGCACATTGAAATACGAGTGATTCTGCTTTTACTCTCCAGCTCCTCACCACGAGAGCTCTGATACCTTCAGCCAGTGTAGCCAAGCATGTCCCGGCCCAACCAGGGTCCTCCTCTGTGTCCTACTTAGTACTTGTTCCATGTGGCTTAACTGTGTTGCAATAACTGCTCTTGCTTCATGGCCTTATGTGTAAGTTTCGAGTTTACCACATGCACTTGCCTTTTAAAAGTCTTTAAATAAGAAGTTTACATCAATTGATGTCAATGGAAAGTTTAGCCATCATCACCATTTTGGAAAACATTTTGAAAGCAAGTCTTTGATGGGTGCTTGCTTCATTTTCTCTCTGAAAACCAAGTGGCTTCCTCTGTGAGCAGCTTTATAGTAAATCTCTGCAGAGTTGCAGTGGAAGAGATTCTTGAAACTCCTTTCACCTAAAGAAGTTATTTCTTATTAAAATCTATAAAAACTTCTCCAACCTCGACTCCAAGTTCACAAAACCAGTCAGAAGTTATTGTAACTAAAAAACCAAAGCAAACCCATGGTTGTGGAATCAATTCGAACTAGACCATCATTAAAACCAATAATAATAACATAACTTCCTCATGGGATGCAGAGAGGTACATTGGAAAAGATGTAGGTCTTCAAGTCTTAAGGACTCAGTCCAAACTATAGTTCTTCACTTATTATCAGTGGGATTTTAGACAATGCATGTTTTAGATTTCTGGGTTCCTATTTAATAAGGATTATGAAAAATAATGAATGCCAATGCAGCTGGCACATTAAACAATTTTGAATTTTGAAATATGTGGTATTTGCGGTAGTAACTTGAGAATTGGAGAGCTGGCAGTAAGTGAAAAAACTTCAACCACCCAAGAATGAAAAAGGGACTGGAAACACTACTCAGTTTGCTACATAGTCAAGTTGCTTCCTATGAAAGCACATGACAACCTAAACAAGTACTATAGCTTATTAGTGTTAGTCCTCAAACTCCATGAGGGTTAGGATGACAGTGGACAGAAGTCTTGGCATGCATGATTCCCTTCAGCCATTGTGGTGTCACACTCTTTACCTGTTCTGCTTTCATATCTATATAACTAGATTTTTAGAAAAATAGAAACATAGGTGGAGTTCATCTTTCATATACCCTTACCTCCCTGGTTGCAATCCCACCTTCCCTGAGACAACATGTGAAAGCTGAGAGGTGTATATGGTGGTCCCAGATTTCTAAATAGCTAAATATGATTCATTCATGAATATCACATTGTTCTATTTAGCTCCTGAAAACATGTTAGCACATGGAAAAACGCTTTTATTGCTTACAAAAAGAAGCAGTCAGCACATAACAGATGAGTAGTCTTCCTGGCTCAACATTTTCCAGGAGTTGATGAATAACTTCTACATACATCTTACTATGCATCATAAATGAGGGACCCAAAAGGACAGACACACAACACACTGACTTCTGGATGCTCTCCCAGTAGAAACAGAGAACTCTTCCGTTGCTGCCTTCCCCAGGCATCAGGGGTGAAGAACACTAAACAGCCTACTTCCTGTCAGCTCTCTTTGGCCAGGTATGTATACATAGGTGAGCTGAGAATCCCGGCATTCCGAAGAAAGATGATCCAATGGAATATAGAACCAATATCGTTAATATCATATACAAGCAAAACTTTGCAGCATGACATGAACAGGGAGCTGCCAGAAATTCAAGCCAGATTCAGAAGAAGATGTGGAAAAAGAGATTTAATTGCTGATATCAGAACAATCTTGACTAAAAGTAGAGAATACTAGAAAGGTGCTTATTTGTGTTTTATTGACTGTGCGAAGGCATTTGATTGTGTGGATAATAACAAACTGGATACCACTGAGAAAAATAGATATTCCAGAACACTTAATTGTGCTCATGAGGAACCTGTACATACAGCCAGAGCTGTCTTTCAAACAGAAAAAGGGAACACTGAATGGTTTAAAATCAGGAAAGACGTGCACCACAGTTGTATCCTTTCACCATACATCTGCATGCTGAGCAAATAATTGAAAAAACTGGGTTATATAAAGAATGTGGCCTCAGGTTTGGAGCAAGACTCCTCCAACCTGTGATATGCAGATGTCACACCCTTACTTGCTGAAAGCAAAGAACTTAAAATACTCACAGATGAAGATCAAAGACTACAGCCTTCAGTATGCATTGCACCTCAATGTAAGTGAAACAAAAATCCTCTGGATTTTAATCCAACTGGACCAATAAACAACACCATGATAAATAGAGAAAAGGCTGAAGTTGTCAAAGACTTCATTTTGATCCACTATCAACACTCATGGAATTAGCAATCAAGAAATCAAAGGATGTATTGCATTGGGCAAATCTGATGCAAAAGACTTCTTTAGAGTGTTCCAAAGCAATATGTCAGTTTGAGGACTATCAATGACCTAAGTCATGGTAATTTCAGTTGCCTCGTATGCATATGAAAGTTGGGCAATGAATAAGAAAGACAGCAGAAGAATCCATACATTTGAATTATAGTATTGGCAAAGACTACTCAAAATAACAGGCACAAATAACTTTGTCTTGGAAGAAGTACAGCCAGAATGCCGCTTAGAAGCAAGGTTGCTGAGACTCTGTCTGACATGTTTTGGACATGTTATCAGGAAGGCCCAGTCCATGAAGAAGGGCATCATGCTTAGTAAAGTGGAGTGTCAGTGAAAAAAGGAAGACCTTCAATGAATGGACTGACACAGTGGCAGAAACAATGTGTCCAAACACAACAATTGTAAGGATGGCACAAGACTGGACAGTGTTTTGTTTTGTTGTACGTAGTGTCCCTATAGATCGGAATCAACTCTGGCCACCTAATACCATCACCAACAATGATCATGTGACCCACTGCACAAAGAACAATGTAATTTCCCAAGACACCTTGACGCCAAGACTGGAATTGTATCTCTTTAACCCTGTTGATGTTTAGACAAACTGTTAGGATTAAAGACAGGAGAAGATGAGTGGCAGTGATTTGTTCAAAGTCCAAAGCTGCTAGCTTGGGAAGGATCCAGGAGGTCATAGTTACAGGGGCTCCTCCAAAGCTCTGCCTGCTTACACCTTCTTTCTTCACAATTTTTCTCCACTTTCAATTTCATTTGTAATCCTTTGTTAAACAGTCTTATATGCCAGGTGATAGAGTATACAAACAAAATCTGCCAAGTTTCCTACCCTCAAGCAGATCACATTAAATGTAACACCAGATGGTTGAAATCTTTCTATTACTTTTATAATATACTTATATTTATTGATTAACAAACTTTGTATTGAGTGACTGTTAGGTGTGACTCTCTTGGTTTAAGGGAAAATTAGTTTCTTTCTTCATGGATTTATAATGCATTAACATTAACAATATAATTATTCAAAGAAATATATAACTAAAAGTCTGATTCATCTGCATAAAGGAGAAGTAGCAAATGCTATTCCAGTACTCAGCTGGCATTTTGTCTGTGGATTGAACTGTTGTGGCTTGCATGTTGCTTGGATGCTAGAGAAACCTTCAATGAAATAGAAACAGACTAGATGCAACAGTGAATCAAACACATCAAGATCATAAGACCAGTCAATTAATCATTGTTTTACAGTCACCATGAGACAGAACCAACTTGATGGCAAATACCAACAATAAGCAAATGCTATTAGAAAGACTAACAAGAGAATTGAAGTTAGTTTCACACATTTCATGATATGGTGGGGAATATATGCAGGAAACAGATCGAGTGCGGCAAGAGGGGAGAAAGCCATGATGGGCTGAAAGGGCATGCTATGGGACCTTGTGGGAGGAGAAACCAATGCAGAAGGGTGGTGAGTAGGTGAGCCTTTCCTGAGAAAAGTGAGATCTAACTGAAGGAAGAGTAGGATAGTATGACAAGCAGTATCTCATTCAATAACCACAAGATCATTATAAGGTAAGTGCTATTTTAATCATTTTATAAGAAAGAATTTGAGGCTTGAAGACTACATGAGTGAAAAGAGTCTTTTCTTGTATAACTCTGTACACAGTAGGCTTTCAGTAAATACATGTGAAATCAACATAGTAAATCAAATAGAAGATGGCTACATGTAAACGTTTCTACAGTTAGCTACCATACTACTCTACCCAGGAGAGCTATGATTATTTATGAATGGAAAGACTTAGGAAATTTCAACAAATAGCAACTTTTATCCTCAGAAACTTTTTATTTAAAAACTTTCATTTCACCCTTCAACTTATAACGTTTTCCCCTTTCTCTCATCCAGCAGCCCAAAATATGGAATGAGGGAAAATAGCAAATCTGAGAGATGAAGGTCTTGGGAAAAAAAGGGAAAAAAAAAAAACAACAAAACATCTTTGAACCTATGTTTGTATATTGGTTCTATCTTTATATTTTAAGTCCCTGTGGGCAGCAGCTGTGGTTATATTTACTCTGTGTAGACTGCAGTACTTGTCTTTCTTGGAGAAGTGTCTTTGATTTTCAAAATTGTTCTCTTTGAAAACATTTCTATGGCTAGGATGACTAGACATTCTGTTTGTGTGAGAGTCTCTTCATTAGTTTGAGTAAATATATAGACTTTTTTGCCCAAACTCTACCTGTCTTATTTTTCTCAGATTTGTCTAATCTTGAGAATTGCAGAACAAGAAAAAAAGAAAAGAGAGAGAGAGAAGTAGAAGAAAATGCAAATCAGGAAAGGCTTCCAGGAAGAGGCAGAGCTTAAAGAATGGGTTAAGATCACCAGCACAAAGAAGGTGAGAAAGGGGGATTTGAGGAAACAAGAAAAACATTGCAAAAGCATAGAGACATGAAAAGCATGGCACATTCATGTCACTACATGTAGCTCCAGATGGAAAGGTTCATAAAGGCAAATGGTAAGAAGTTAGATAGGTGCTATAAAATGTCTGATATTTTTTCTGCTATACAGCTACTGTCATCAGCTCAAATGCAATGATTCATTTACAAGAGAAAGGACATTCTGACCCATTTACATATACTCACATTCTCTAAATTCTACTTTCTGTATGCTGTTACATAATTAGTTGCTGTTATTGTTGTTATGTGCCGTGGAGTCGGTTCCGACTCATAGCGACCCTACACAGAGTTTCCGAGGCTGCAAATCTTTACGGGAGCAGAAAGCCTCATCTTTCTCCCGCAGAACAGCTGGTAGTTTCGAACTGCTGACCCTGAGGTTTGCAGCCAGATTCGTAACCACTACTAATTAAGGAGCTCTGGTAGTATAGTGGTTACGAATCTGGCTGCAAACCTCAGGGTCAGCAGTTGGAATCTACCAGCTGCTCCGTAGGAGAAAGATGAGGCTTTCTGCTCCGGTAAAGATTTACAGCCTCTGAAACCCTGTTAAGGATCGCTATGGGTCAGAACCGACTCCACAGCACTTAACAGCAATTTACCTCCCCGAGGGTTCTTAACCCTGAATGTACACCAGAATTATTGGGAAAGCTTGTTAAAAATGGAAATTTCCCAGAGATCAACACAGTCTAATTGAAACAAAATATATTTGTTGTTGTTGTTGTTGAGTGCCGTCGAGTCGGTTCCGACCCATAGCGACCCTGTACAGGGTTTCCGAGGGTGTAAATATATTTAGTGGTAACATATATTAGGCATTTGTCTAATGATATGAATAAATAAATATATCTACATATTATAGTTTTACTATGCTTATTTTTTTTATTAAAAATTGAGTCCTCTGTAAATAATTACATAATAAAAATAGTTCCTTTACACTGTCCAACATGTGATTAGACAATTGGACAAAAAATGTGTTCTAATGTGTGAGAATTCGTTTTTAAAATGTATTGAGGGTACATTTTATTAAAAGGAGCAGTTTGAAAGCAATGTCTCTACCTTTGTTGTCTAAGTGGAGGTGGCTAGCATTGAAAACTATGAGCCAACGTTATGGCTATTCGTGGACTAGACTGTTGATGTTGTTGTTAAGTACTGCTGAGTCTGCTCCATGTCAGAGGGACCCTATATAGTGTTTCCAAGGACCAATTGGTGGGTTAGAACAGCCCACATTGCAGTTAGCAGTCAAGTGCTTATTGTACAGCACCATCCCAGGACTCCGGTAGAATAAATAACTGAGGACATTTGGAATCCTTGAGTCAACTCTCCACTATGTAAGATTCTGCCTTCTGTGCCTGTCAAAATTTCAAACATTTTCTAACAGCGATATTATCCTTGAGTTGGGTGACAGGCGGAAGACTCGGCAATATTGGTGACAAGTGCACTCATTTTCTTCCTCAACCCATTCTGCATTTGGATTCACCAGAATGACTTACTGCATGGCTTGGAATTTTGTCTTCAACCACATGATGAGCAATCTTTCTAAAGGATTCTTCATAACTGCCATAGGCTTCCAACAAATGCATATCGGCTAAAGGATGACAAAAATTCAAGTAATGCTTGTATTTCTTGTTAAGTGACGGCGAGTCATTTCTAACCCATAGCAACCCTGTTTCCGAGATTTCGTATAGAAACCCAGGTTTCCGAGGAGTGACTGGTGACCTTGCATTTCAAACCAACTTCGTAGCCCAGTGCATTAACCCACAGAACCACACCAGGACTCCAAGTAATGCTTAGAGCCAGAATTAACTGAAATTCTCCTTTACTCTCATTTACTATATCAATAATGTATTCCATCAGGCTTCACAGAGGAAATGTTTATATCTTATTCAGCTTTATCTCTATAGAGCCTATGACATAAATACTCAAAAATTACAAGTGAAATGGTTTTGAATTAATTTAGAAGCTCGGGGGCGGGGGGGAAAACCATGTAAAAGTATAAAGCATAGAACTCTCTAATTGGCTGGGAACTTTAAGCATGATTTTCAAAGTAAAGAGATGATATGATTAAATTAATAATTTCTGCTTGAGTTTCCTATTACATAGAAGGCAGTCTCATATATTATTTTTCCTGTTCCTCAACAAGAACAGAAGGAGTCCTGGTAGTGTAGTGGGTTACACACTGAGCTGCTACCCACAAGGTCAGCAGTTCAAATCCACCAGTTGCTCTGCAGGAGAAAGATGAGGCTTTTTGTTCCCTTAAAGAGTTACACTTTATTAACCCTATACAGGGTACCTGTAAGTCAGAACTGACTCAATGGCACACAAGCGCTACCACCAATAACAAAAAAGATGAGGAAACTTTTAAGGAAGATAAAAATAATAGATAAGAAAGCTAAAATTGATCCCAGGACTCAAGATCCCAAATGTATTATATTACAAAATATTACTTTTTTTTTTCATCCCATTGAGAAAGGGATTCCATTTCCCCTAATTAGAATGGAACTTGCAACTCATTTTGCCCAGTACAATTCACTGAAAATAAAACTATAAATTATCTTTTATCAAAGGCTAGGTCAAATTCTGGTAGCGTAGTGGTTACGAATTGGGCTGCAAACCACAAGTTCAGCAGTTTGAAACTACCAGTTGTTCTTCAGGAGAAAGATGAGGCTTTCTGCTCCCATAAAGATTTACAGCCTTGGGAACCCTGTACAGGGTCTCTATGAGTTGGAACTGAATCCACGGCACACAGCCACCACCAGGACTACCTAGGACAAATGAAACATTATGATTTTCCATCTGAAGCTCTAGGGATTTTTTGGGACACAGAATGCAGGTACAATGCTGTGAGAAACCCAAGATATTTTGCAAGGCCATGTACACAGTTGGTATCCCCAGATGAATTCTTATAGTCGACAACCAGTCATATGATTAGGCCATCATGAACATTCAGCCCAGTTCAGCTTTCAAATGACTGAAGACCTAGTCAATGTCTGACAACAGACACAAGAGACCCTGTGTCAAAATCAACCAGCTACTATAAATTAATCCACAGAGCTATGAGAGGTAATATAAAATTATTGTGTTAAGCTAATACATACTGGTAGGATGTTATACAGAACAGGTAGCTAGAACAGAGTTTGATGTAAGAGTGAACCGCTATTATATCATAACAATAATATATAGCATGTGCGTAGGTATAATGAATTATTTGGTATGTCTCCTCTTTTAGCCTTACTCTTTGTAATTCCTACCAAATGACTCTTCCTGATGGGTCAAGGTAAGAGAAGGTGTAAGAAGACAGGGTAACATGATTCTGTTGTGAAGGATTGTTAACAGAAGCTATTGTGATTTTAAAAACTTGGAACTCTAACATGAGTAGAAAATGAGCATCTCAGAAGCAGGAAGAAGGCTCTCGCTGCTATTAGAGAAGAATAGCTAGGAATGTAGCATGTACTTGGGACCCTGAGATCCAGAGACAGAAAGCTGGGACATTGAAGGCATCCCAGAGGAGTGCTAGAACAGTAATAGCAACCACAGCCGCTGCCGGATCAACAGCCAGAGTTCAAGACAGAGCTATGAGCTTCCTGGCTCACAGATCAACCAAATCTGAGTGACTTTGGGCAGGAGGCTTGTTGTGGAGTAGGGTGGCTCCAAGCACTTGATTTAAGGACTTAGGTTAGTTGATCCACAGAATCAGAGGTGAGTGTCTTTGGGATGAGGCTAATACTCCTTTGGGCATTTATCTGTAGCCCTAAAAGAACTTTGTAACATTGCCCAGAAAAAGATAAGCTTGCTTGGGGGCATGACTGAGAGACGCTGTCCTAACTGAAAGAACTATGCCGTGGGCATGTATGACCCTGAATAGCAACCTGTTCACTTCCCTAGTAAGCCCCGTAACCCTACGTGTGGTGTCAGAGGCCTGTGTGGCCATTGCAATGAATGATGAGATCCAACAGAAAAGTAGAGAGTGTTGTGGAGAGATGTTTGAGGTAAAATTTTGCAATGTGACATTTATTGACTGTAAGACTACACAACCTGTGAAACCAGGTAATGCTGATGAAGTTGATGATGTGTGACAGAAAGTCTTGGGGGTTAGAAGGATACTAAGAACAAAGATCATTGGAGCATGTGGAAAAGATGACCTTTATTATGTTGTGGCAGAAAATGCAGTGAATGAGTGACCTGCAGGAAAGTAGATAATGAATTAACAAAATAGGAACAAGACTGCTCTGAGGCAGTGTGGAGTGTGAAAGCTACTTTCTTTGAACCACATATGATAAGGGGCAAGATATAAAAAGATGGCTGGAAAAAAGAACTTTAGGTTTTCAGTGCAATTTAGAGGAAATTAAAACAGTATGGGATTTGTTGAGCCCCAAAGAAACAGTATTTCTATTTATTCCTATTTCTATTTATCAGCCTCTCTAGAAGGCAAAGGCTCACAAAGCAAGAAAGTGCCTGAGTTAAAGATCATATCAAATGTGAGTAGGTAAAATCGTTTGCTGAGATGTCAAGAAGAGTGAAATGTGTGCTCATAAGTCCTCTCAATTTGACAACACACTGCCTAATAATTGTAAGGGCATAATTATGCAACACATTCTCAACTTAAATAAAAAAAGGGATGTACTTTGAAGAAATTTGAAGATATTAATTTGTCCAATGAAATAAGCTACAATAAATTTCATAAGAAATCCGTAAAGATTAAAGAGAATTACATTGGCAAAAGCAAAATTAGCTTAAGCAAAAAAAAAAAAAAAGAAAGAAAGAAAAGACCTTCAAAATGAAAAGAACCTTTCAGCACCTAACCGTATATGAACAAGGAGCAGCTAACAACTATTGAGCCACAAATCTACTTCATTATCCTTTCAAAAGGGAAGCATGATGCTGAGTGCAGAACAAAAGGGCAGAGGGTACAGCCAAAAGCCACATCATATAACTCCCAGGATGATAACTAAACACTAATCAAGGAACTGATCATATATGAGGAGTTGGATTTCAGAATTGACTAAGATCAGCAACTGATATGACACTCCTGTTATTCATTCTAAGTATTAAATGGGAGGATTAATGGATGTTTGGGACCACAAGTAACTTGTCTCTTTATATCACAGGCATTTATAGCAAGAGAAAGCATACTGAATATGATGCATACAAAGTTTTATCACTCTTGAGTCTGATCTAGATGAATCTGAGTAAATGAAGCAGAGGTCTTTAGTTGAAATGGATAAGAATTTGGGATATCTTCTGAAGGGGCCAGTGTAAACCATTTGTAGCCAGATGAAAGCTTATGATAGTAAATCCTTTGCTTCTTCTACTGGGAAGTGAAATCCAATTTTCCTCCCTATAAAATTAAGTTAGACCTGTCACTTGTGCACTGGTTCTATGTAATTTCAAAGGCTAAGTCATAAGAAGACATGTAGTTTTTCAGTTGAATCTTTGGAATGTTCATTCTTGTACTGCACACTCTCAGAGCTCAGCTGCCAGACTGTGGGATACCTAAGCTCTTTTATGATGCTACATGTAGGTATTCTGGTTGGTAGCCCCAGTTGGGATCACCACTGATGTTGTTGTTGTTAGGTGCCATCGAGTCGGTACCGACTCATAGCGACCCTATGCACAGCAGAACAAAACACTACCCAATCCTGGGCCAGCCTCACTGTTGTTGCCATGCTTGAGTCCATCGATGCTGCCACTTGGCCAATACATCTCATTGGGGTCTTCTCTTTTTCCCTGACCCTCCACCTTACCAAACATGATATCCTTCTCCAGCGACTGGTCCCTCCTGACAATATGTCCAAAATATGAGAGATGAAGTTTAGGCATCTTGGCCTCCAAGGAGCTCTCTAGCTGCACTTCTTCCAACACCGATCTGTTTGTTCTTTTGGCAGCCCATGGCACTTTCAATATTCTCCCCCAACACCATAACTCAAACGCATCAATTCCTCTATGGTCTTCCTTATTCACTGTCCAGCTTTCACATGTATATGAGGTTACTGAAAATACTATGGCTTGTGTCAGGCACACCTTAGTCCTCAAGCTGACACCTTTGCTTTTCAACACTTTCAAAAGGTCTTGTGCAGCAGATTTGCCTAATGCAATACGTCATCTGATTTCTTGGCTGCTGCTTCCGTGAGTGTTGATAGTTGATCCAAGAAGAACGAAGTCCTTAGCAACTTCAATCTTTTCTCCATTGAAAAGAATGTTGTTTATTGGTCCAGTGGTGAGGACTTTTGTTTTCTTTACATTGAGATGCAATCCATAAGGAAGGCTGTGCTCTTTGATCTTCATCAGTAAATATTTTAAGTCCTCTTCACTTTCAGCAAGCACGGTTGTATCATCTGCATATCACAGGTTGTTAATGAGTCTTCCTCCAATCCTGATGCCAGATTTTTCTTCATATAACCCAGCTTCTCGGATTATTTGCTCAACATACAGGATGAATAAGTATGGTGAAAGAATACAACCCTGTCACACACCTTTCTTAATTTGAAACCATCCAGTGTTCCCATGTTCTTTCTGTTCGAACAACTGCCTCTCAGGTATAGATTCTTCATGAGCACAATTAAGTGCTCTGGAATACTTATACTTCGCGATGCTGCCCATAGCTTGTCATGATCCACACAATCGAAAGCCTTTGTGTAGTCAATAAAGCACAGGTAAACAACTTTCTGATATTCTCTGCTTTCAGCCAAGATCCATCAGACAACAGCAATGATATCCCTCCTTCCACAGGCTCTTCTGAATCTGGCTTGAACCTCTGGAAGTTCTCTGTCAATGTATGCTTGCAGCCATTTCTGTATTACCTTTAGTAAAACTTTACTCACATGGGATATCAAAGAGATTGTCCAATGATTTCTGCATTCCATTGGGTCACCTCTCTTTGGAATGGGCACAAATATGGATCTCTTCCAATCAGTCAGCCAAAAGTTGTCTTCCAAATTTCTTGGCAGAGATGAGTGAGTGCCTTCAGTGCTGCTTCACTTTCTTGAAATATTTCAGTTTTTATTCCATCAATTCCTGGTGCCTTGTTCATAACACACCTTGGACTTCCTCCTTCAGTATCATTGGCTGTTGATCATATGCTGCCTCTTGAAATGGTTGAACATTAACCATTTCCTTTTGGTACAGTGACTTTTATTTTCTTCTTTTGTTGTTGTTGAGTGCCATCAAGTCAGTTCCGACCTATAGAGACCCTGTATAGGGTTTCCAAGGAGCAGCTGGTGAGCTTGAACCACCGACCTTGCAGTTCCAATGAATGCAGTCTGACGTATTAAACCACAGCGTCACACCAGGACAGACAAAAATACCTGGAATAATTAATTCATACTTTAAAAATATCAAATAAACAAACCATTTACTATAAGTACGAATGGAGGTAAATATAAGTAGGAAGGGCTACCACAAGTTGTTACTATGTTACTATAGTAAAACACTGGTACTAATTAATGCTAGTTATTAAAAAAAGTTTTATCAATTTACAAAACCAAAACTAGATCACATCTGTGAAGTCCATATTTATCTGCATTGCATAACACATGAAAACTGACACAAAGCAGAAGTAAAGAAAAAAATTAAAGTAACCAGAAAAGAGGATCTATTACTTATTATTTTTAAGGGCCGTTATTTTGTTCTGACTCCGAGGAGTGACTTAAGGTTTGAACTGATGACTTTGAGGTTAACAGTCCAGTGCTTATTATACAGCGCCACACCAACACTCCATTCTTCACATTAACTCTTAGAGGAATACAGTTAAGAATGATAACAGATTTCAATCAGGAGCAATGTAAGTTACCAGACAACGGAACAACATATATCAAGTACAGGGGGGAAATATCAACCAAAAACTCTATATCCGGAAAAAAAAATTAGTTAATAACAAAGGTGAACTAAGACTTTTTCAGGCATCAGAACATTGTACAGATAGCACAACAAATGAGTGATGCCATTAAAAGGAATAAACCAGAGGAAACTTGTAGTAAAATGCACGGATATATAAATACATATAAAATATTTTCCTATATTTTAACTAATTTAAGAGATAATTGACTGCTAAAAGCAAAACTATAGCAATGTGTTATTAAAAATTTTAAATTATAGCATATGATAAAAATAGCACAAAGACTAGGAAGGAGAAAATGACATGCTATTTGCAATGTCTTTACTAAATGTGAAGTGATCTAGTATTTTTTTCTAAACCTCTTATTGTGAATTTAATGAAAGTTACAGAGATCATCAGTTTTACATTCAATAAATCATAGACTGTTTCATCTCACTGATTGCAATCCCCTCCTTGCAACAGCAATTATTCTACTTTCTTCCTGTGGTTCCTATTTCTAGTCGATCGTCTTTCTCATACCTTCTCAATTTGTTCTTAGATAAGTGCTGCCCTTTTGATCTTAAATGGTTAACCATCCCATGATGAGCATCCTTTACTAGTGTGGTGTGTCCCTATATACCTATCTACTGCTTCGCTGAAAATTGGGCCACTAGGGTATATTCTGTTCCACAGGACGACGGTCATAGTTACAGATACCTTCAGTCTCCTTCTGTGAAGTAAGCCCAGTCTGTTTTTATCATTTTGAGTTTTGTTCCATGTTTTCTCCAACTCTATCTGGGACTTTCTAATATGATTCTTTTCAAAGCAGTTGGCAGTGGTAGCTGGGTACCTTCTTCTAGTACATCTTGTCTTAGCGTTATGGTGACTGATGTTCACCTAGTCCATTAGTCCATTAGACTAGTTGATTCCAAGAATCTTCAGTTTTCACCACTCTTCTTTCTTCTGCATATGAAAAGATGAATCGTTGCACCTTAGGTGGCTGCTCATGAGTATTTAAGATCCCAGTTGCTACTCACCAAAGCAGGATGAAGAACATTGTCTTTGTGGACTCTGCTATTTGAATTGACCATGCTATCCACCCGTGAGACTATGGTCCTGAGCCCCCAGGTCCAACAACTCATTGTCTTAGGATAATACCTAAGAAGTCTTCATTATTTTGCCCCCTATATGCTCTTCCACATTCATAGTTGTGTTTGTACCAAAAGGTAAATGCCCATATGCAAATACCCTCTTTCAAAACCTTATGTATTTGTGCATATACTCTGACTGTGTATCGGTCCACGTATCTAAAGAACTCTGTTGTTCCAGGGCTGTGATATAACACAAGTTACTTCAATCCTTTTTAGCCCTTTTATACCTCTCTGTGTCTTTACCTGTCTTCATCATTCTTCTGACATGCTCCCTTTTCTTGTATGTCGCCCTCCTTATCACCCACACTAACATATATTTGCTCTCTAGCCAGTGAATTACTCTCCCTTCCCTCCCATTTCTGAAAAAAAATCAATAAATAATATTCCTTTTAGCATGAAAAAACTCGTCTTGAGTTTTTACAACAGAAGTCTTATACAATGTTAGCCCTTTTGTGATTGATTAATTTCCATGTTATGAGGTGTTTTGAAGAGTCATCATTATTCTTCAGTATTATATAATATTCCATTGTGTGTATGTACCAAATTTTATTTATCCATTCTTCCACTGATGGGCATTTAGGCTATATCCACCTTTTGGCTGTTGTGAATAGTGCTATGACTAACACAGGTGTGCATATATCTACTTCTTTCATGGCTCTTATTGCTTGAGGATAGATACTAAATAGAGGGATTTCTGGGTCATATGATGTTGTTATTGCCGACTTTTTGAGGAAGTGCCATACTGTTTCTCACAGTGGTTGCACCATTTTATAGTTCCACCAGCAATGTAGGAGGATCCCAGCCTTGCCACACCCTTGCCAACATTTGGTTTTTCTGTTTTGTGTTTTTATTTATTTGTTTATTTCTTAATGTTGGGGTGAGATGATATCTCATTGTGGTCTAGCGCATTATCCTGCAGCACCACACCATGGCCACCCTGTATAAAGTTTCTGAGGAGCTGCTGGTGAACTTGAACTGCCAACCCTGTGATTCAAACTGACCTGGTGGTCCAGCACATTAACCTGAAACCCCACACCAGGAGTCTATGCCATGTATTAGAACCCGTAAATTTGTCCCTGTTTTTTCATTGATGACCTTTATAGTTCTAAGTTTTACATTTGGGTCTTTAATACACGTTGAGTCTGACTTTGTATACAGTGTGAGAGATGGGTTTCTCTTCCCCATTTAATGTGTTTTGGCCCTTTAGCAAAAATCACAATACTGTATGTAGGAGGATTTTCTTCTGCGTTATCATTTCTGTCCCACTGATCTATGTATCTTTCATTGTACCAGTACCAGGCTATTGAGATCTTTGTGACTGAGATCAGCAAATGAGAGGCCTCCTCTTTTCTTCTTAAATAATACTTTGTTTATCTAAGTTATCTTTCCTTTCCATATAAAGTTAGTGATCAATTTTTTCCATCTTGTTAAAGAATGGTGTTAGATTGCATTATAGCAATAATTTATTTTGAATAGTGTTCACATTTTCACAATGTTAGGTCTTCCTATCCCTGAGTATGGTATATTCTTCCATTTTTGTAAGCCTTCTTTTGTTTCTTATAGTTGTGTTTAGCAGTTTTCTTTGTATAGGTCTTTTGTTTGTCTGGTTAGATTTATTCCTAAGTATTTTAACTTTTGGATGGCTGTTGTAAATGTGTTGTTTCTTTGATTTAATTTCAGAACTGTTTTCAATAGTGTAGAGGAACCTAACTGATTTTTGTATATTGATCTTATACCTGACACTTTGCTGAATCTTTCAATGAGTTTCAATAATTTTCTTGCTGAGTCTTTGGGATTTTCTGCATATCGGACATGTCATCTGGAAACAGAATCTTGTTACTTCTTTGCTAATTTGGATGTTTTTAATTTCCCATTCTTGCTTTATAGTTCTGGCTAAGATTTCAAACAAAATATTGAATCAAAGTGATGATAAAAGGTATCCTTATATGGTTCCTGTTCTCAAAGGGAATGCTTTCAGTTTCTTTCCAGTAAGAATAATGTTGACTGTTGGATTTATATATGTGCCTTTAATTATGTTGATGAATTTTCCTTCTATTCCTATTTTGTTGAGTGTTGTTATCAGGAATGGATGTTGCATTTTGGCAAATGCCTTTTATGCATCAATCAATATGACCACGTCGTTCTTTTCCTTTATGTGTCTTTTGTGGCAGATTACATAGGTTATTTTTCTAGTATTAAACTATCTTTTCATCCCTAGTATGAAACCCACTTGGTCATGATGTATTATCTATTGATATGCTGTTTAAACCTACTGTCTATTTTGTTGAGAATTTTTGCATTTTGTTCATGAGAGATCGTAGTCTACACTTTTCATTTTTAGTGATGTCTTTGCTTGCTTTTATTTTCTAACTTATTTTCATTTGGACCATAACATTTTTCTCAAATTCTTGTATGTTCATATAAGGGAACTGAGCTCTTCCAGACATTTTTCATAAACGGATTATTATACTGCTTGATTTATTTTACTAAAATGTATATTTATTTTTTTCCAGAGATTCTGTGTGTGTGTGTGTGTGTGTGTGTGTGTGTGTGTGTGTATGAGCAAAAGAGAGGAAGAGAAGGAAATATAGAGAGAGAAGGAGGGAAGATGTGGATATATATATATATATATATTTTGAGATACATATATATATATTGAGATACATATATGTATATATGGAGATAAAGAAAGAGACACATGCTCAAACACACAAACAGAGCCCAGTGTGAATTATCTTGGGCTCAGAGCACATGCTTTTCAGATGAAGCCTACAAAGTCTATGACTTTTTTTTTTCCTTACAATCACAAATCCATTCTTTTTAAAAAAAATTTTCCAAAGCAAGCTGTCTCTTCCCATTACATTTTTTTTTCCCTCAGATGTACACAAAAACAGGAATATATAATCATTTAAAGAACCAAAGGGCAAATTCTGCAAGCTTGCCTCCTGGCCACCAGCAAAAAAGCATTTCTCTTTCCATGACAGACAGTGACTTTTGTCTTGGAAAGTGAAAACAGGCTTTGCTTGGTTTTAATGTAAGAGTTAGGCTTGCTCCACAAAATGTATTCATGAGTTTTCCATACTTTTCTTTGGCCTGGAATACTTTGAATAGAATTGGTGCCAGTTCTTCTCTGAATGTTTTGTAGAATTCATCAGTAAAGCCATATGGGCCCAAACTTTTTTTGTTGTGAGTTTTTTAATGACCTATCAACTTATTTTATGGTAAGGGTTTGTTCAAGTTTTCGACTTCATTTTGTGCTAGTTTCAGAAGGCTATGTTTTTCTAAAAAATTGTCCATTTCTTCTAGTTTTCAAATGTGTTGGAGTATAATTCCTGTATTATCCTTTATTTCCATTGTCTCTGTTGTGACATCACTCATATTATATCTTATGCATGTTATTTGCATCTTCTTTTATTTGTTAGATTTGTCAGTGGCTTGTCTATTTTATTCATCCTTTCAAAGCACCAACTTCTTATCTTGTTGATTCTTTCCATTGTTTTTCTATTTTCTGTGTCATTTATTTCTGCTCTAATCTTAGTAATTTTTTTTTTTTTTTCTTGGTGACTGCAGGCTTACTTTGACTGCTCTTTTTCTAATTACTGGAGATTTTGTTCTAATTTGTTGATTTTGATTCTTCTTTTTTGTATGTATGTGTTTATTGATATAAATTGTCCTCTAGATAATGCTTTTCTATGTTCCAAAAGATTGGTATGTTGTGTTTTGATTCAATAATTTTTTTTTAATTTCATTTTTATTCTAGTAGCTTTTAAGCAAGTTATTGTTCAGTTTCTATGTATTTCATTTTTTTCCTGATCTTCTAGTTTTGATTTCTAATTTTATAGCATTGTGATCTGAAAAGATGCTTTGTATTATTTCTATGTTTTTAATTATATTAGGGGTTTCTTTGTGACCTAACATATGGTCTGTTCCATATTCTCTGATAAAGAATGTGTATTATGTTGTTGTTGTGTTGAGAGCCTGTATAAATCTATGAGGTCAAGTTGGTTGATTCTGTTGTTTAGTTCTATGTGTCTTTGTTGAGTATTTTCCTAGTTGTTTTATCTTTCACCAAAATTGGTACGTTAAAATCTCCTACTATTATAGAGTTGTCTAGGCCTTTCCTCAATTCTATTAGAGTTTGATTTATGTATTTTAAAACTCTTTAATAGGGATCATAGATATTTATTATTATGTCCACTTTCTCACTTGACACTTTAATCATAAAATAATATACTTGATACTTTAATCGTGAGATAATATATTTGTCTCTTATGATGGTTATGATTTAAAGTATATTTTATTAGAAATTAATATTGCCACTCCTGCTCATTGCCATTAGTTTGATTTTTTTTCCATCCTTTGATTTTTAATCTATTTTTGTTTTCGTGTCTAAGGTGTGTCTCTTGTAAACAGCATATAGAAAGATCCTGTTTTATTATTCATTTTGCTACTCTCTGTCTCTTGACTGCTGCATTTAATCTATCGACATGCAGTGTAATTATCAAGAAATAAAACTTGATTGCTGTCATTTTGCTGTGTGGTCTTTTTTGTGTATAGTGCTGTAGGTCTCATTATTTTACATAATTTTCTATACTGATTTCATTTTATTTGTGAATTTTGTCAATTTCTTCATTACTGTCTTTTTTTTAAATGTTTTACTAAATCTTTGTTGTTGTTGTTGTTAAGTGCTGTCAAGTCAATTCCGACCCATAGCGACCCTGTATTGGGTTTCCAAGGAGCAGCTGGTGAATTTGAACTACCAACCTTGAAGTTCAAATGACTACAGTCTGATGCACTTGCCCACAGCGCCACACCAGGTTTTATTTTTTCTTGCTTTGATGGTAGAATAATTTTCATTGTGGTTATCCAGTAATTTATTAATTTCTTCCCCAGTTTAAAACAGTTTGTTTTATCTTGAAATTTACTTAACTTCACCACCATTTGGAAGTTCTATATCTACATGATTCCCTTTATTTGCTTTTAATTGTCTACATTATAAATTGATATTTCTGCTCCTTATTTTCAGTCTTGTACATTTGTATTACTTTGGATATTTCTATATTAGGATTGAATTCCAGGTGATGTTGCCATATATACATGTAAGTCAATATAATGTTGTCTGCTGTTGTAGGTTCTCAGTCCAAAGGACTCCCTTTAGCATTTTTTGTAATGTTAGTCTAGTATTAAAATTTTCTTTAGCTTATGTTTATCTGGGAATGTTCTATTTCACCATTGTATTTGAGGGCCAGTTTTGCTGGGTATATAATTTTTGGTTAGCAATTTTTTTTTTTTTTTTTTTTCCGAGTTTTATGTATGCCTTCCCATTGCCTTCTTGCCTGCATGGTTTCTGCTGAGAAATCAGAGCTAATTTTATTGGTTTTCCTTTGTTAGGTAACCTTTCATTTTCACCAAACTGCTCATAGAAGTCTTTCCTTGTCTTTGATTTTGGAGAGTGTGGTTATGATATATCTTGGTGATTTTCTTTTGGAATCTATCCTGTTTGGGGTTTGCTTTTAACTTTTTATTATTATTTGAGTGAAAGTTTACAAAGCAAATTGGTTTCCTTTTTTTTAATGTTTTATTGTGAATCATGTGACAGTTTACATGGGAGACATTAGTTCTAAGTTTAATTAGCAGAAACGATGACATGGAGAGATGGAGTAGTTGGGGACTTTAGACACAGAGAGGGAGAGGGACTGTGTGCTGATGACCAGGGGCATACCCTTTGGTTGGTTGATGATGCATCGAGGGGATTGTAACCATAGCAATGAAACAATATACAATAGGATGAATGTAAAACTAATGTAATCCCATGTAAGCTTTTTCAATGCTTTTCTTATCTTTCATTATGTTAGGGAAGTTTTCTTCCAAAAGTTCTTCAACTGAATTTTCTGTGCTTTTCTTTGTGTCTTACTGTTCTGGAATTTTGATCATCCATAAATTATTCCTCTCCATGTTACCCCACAGGCATCGTAGACTCACCAATTTGGTGTCTATTGATTCAAACCTTCTCCTTCGCCCTTTCAATGTATTGTCCATTTCTGAAATCTTAGTATTAGTCTCCCTGGATTTCTATTTCCAGGTTTTGTCTTGGCTCCAGTCCTTGTTCATTTGCTGCTGAGGGTCTGTATAACCTTTCTGACTAGTCTACCATCTTGAAGTCTATCCTCAGGTATAGTATTTTTTTAAAAGATATACTTGAAAAGTTAAATATGTGAACTATGAAAATTGGAAAAACCACTAGAACGTAAACACAATAAAGAGAAATGAAGCATAATAAAAATATGGCTCATAAGCTAAAAAGTAGATTAAAATAATATCAACAAAGAATGCATCAAAAAAGGAAATTAAAATATACACTTATGAAAAGGGGGGAAATGGGAATGAAATGAATGTAGTGCTTAGAATTAAGACTGATGCTTACATTTGAAAACCAATAATTTTTTTAATGACATGTTTCAACCTTAAGATATGTAGGAAAAAAGGTAAATTAAACCAAAATTATATGTAGAGAAAGACAAATCAAAAAGAAGAAATCAATAAAATAAAAAACTCTACAGGAAAGCAATGAAATCAAAAGTTAAATGTTTGAAATTACTAATAAAATTAACGGATCTTTAACCAGACTAAACAAAATAAAAACAGGGACTATACATTATCTATATCCAAAGTCCTGGTGTGGCAAGACTACAAAAGCCGTTTGAACTATAAGATCAGTGGTTCAAGTTCACCAGCTGCTCCTGAGAAACCCTATACAGGGCCGCTATGGGTCCAAACCAACTAGACAGCACTTCACAACAACAACATATCTAAAGTAAGATAGATGAAACTACTAAATATTTTACTACAAGTGTGGTGTAGTGAATTATTTAATATGTCTCTTCTAGCCTTAGTAATTGTAACTCACACCAAAAAACTCTTTTCCTGATGGGTTTTGGTAGAATATGAGAAAATATACTGATAGGATGACATGATTCAGCTGTGGATGCTAATGCAGTTAATAGTAATTGTAAAATCTTGAAACTCTAGAATGGGTATAAAATGACCCATCTTATAAGCAGTAATGGGGTATCTTGCTACCATTGAAGAAGAAAATCCAGGAGTAGAGCATGTCATTTGGACCCAGAGATCTCTGTGCGTTGAATCTACTCAACCCAGAGAATGGAAACTATGACACTGGGAGAATGGCAGAGGAGCAATAGCAGAAGAACAAAGAGTAAAAGTATGACCTAGAACAATGAGCTTCCCAGACCAAAGAGCAAGTATAGCTGAGGGACTTTGGGCATGTTGCTGGCTTGCAAACTTAAATGCCTCCAGGAATTTAATTGGGGAGCTAGGTGTGCTGACCCACAGAGCTAGAAGCTAGTGCCTTCAGGCTTAAGCTTATGGAAGAACGGTGTGCCCTGTAGGTATTTATGAGCAGTCCTAAAAGAACTTTGTAGTGTTGCTGGGGCACAGAGAGACCTACCTGTGGACATGACTAAGGAAAGGCTCTGCTGACCATAACAACTGTGTCTTGTACATTTGTGACCCTGACTTGTAGCTTGTTAACTTCTCTAATGCACTCTGTAACTATAAGCACAATGTCTGAGTTCTATGTGACCATTGCAATGAATCATGGAACCCAGGTAAGTAGAGTGTCCTGAGGGAAGAATAGTTGCTGTCGTCTTCTTTTACACAGGCATTAAAATGATATAATAATAGAATAAACAAACTTTAATAAGATAAAAAAAACACAAATCCCTTAAAAGACATAAACTGCCAATGTTCTGATCTTATATCTACTAAAGAATTGGAATTTGTGAATAAAAACATTCCAACAAAGAAAACACCAAGCCCAGTTGGCTTTATTGGTGAGTTATATAAATAATACCGATTCTACCCAAACTCTTTCAAAAAGTGGACCTAGGGGCGGGGAGCTACAAAGGCAAGAAGTGACTGGCTTATGAGCTTTCAAGAGGGAACCTAGATCTAGAGGGCTTGGAGGAAGGTAGAATCTCCACTGAGTAGTATTCAATCTATCTAGGCGGGGCTGATGCATGAAATGCAGACGGGTCTCTTGTGATACAATAGTGAATAATTGTTATCGGGACTGATTGTGAGGGTTGGAAATGTAAAGATAGATGTTTTATAGCAAGGAGGGGAGTGATTCACTTTTCAGTCTAGGAGCGGAGATCTCTAGGACCATCAAAGAAGAAGAGCAGAGAGCAGGACCCTACCCAGAGAAGAAGTGATGCCTGAAATAGAGCCAGAGATGATGACGTGGAGCGATGGAGCAGCTGGAGACTTTAGATCCAGAGAGGGAGAGCTACTGTGTGCTGAAAACCTGGGGAGTACGGGGGAAGGATTGCAGGGTATACCCTTTGGTTGGTTGATGATGCATGGAGGGGATTGTAACCATGGCAATGAGACAATATATGATAGAATGAATGTAAAACTATCACATAATTCACAATAAAACATTTAAGAAAAAAAAATGGACCTAGATAAAGACAATTCCTAACACATTCAATAAGACTGGTATTACTTTGATACAAAAAAACAAAAGGAGAAATTTCAAAACAGAAAATTATATAATAATAACACAAATCCTTAGAAAACAATGAGTTCAACAATACATAAAATGGATAGTATAGCATGAATTAATTGAATAAACAGAAAGGAATAGAGCCTAAAAGAGTTGTGGGGACATTATCAAGTGTACTAGTGTACACATAATGGTAGTTCCAGAGAAGAGAGAGGGAAAAAATACAAAGAAGTTTTAAGTAGATAATGGCTGAAATATTCCAAATTTTTATGAAATCTACACAAGCAAGAAACTCAACAAACTCTAAGCAGGATAAAAACAGAAAGTTCTGCATATCATAGGTTGTTAATCAGTCTTCCTCCAATACTGATGCTGTGTTTTTCATAGCTTCTCAGATTATTTGCTCATCATATTTGCTCAAAGAATAAGTATGGTGAAAGGTTCAACTTTGCTGACTTTAAACCATGCCACATCCCCTTATTCTGTTAGAAAGACTTCCTCTTGGTCTCTTTACTGGTGCCACAAGAGTATAATTAAGTGTTCTGAATTTCCCGTACCTCACAATGTTACCTATAATTTGTTATCCACACTGTCAAATACCTTTTATATAGTCAATAAAACACAGGTAAACATCTTCCGGTATTCTCTAATTTCAGCCAAGATCCATTTGACATCAATAATGATATCCTTCTTCCCATGTTGTCTTCTTCATCAGGCTTGAATTTCTGGTAGTTCTTAGTTGCCAGACTGATGCAACTGTTTAATTACCTTCAGCAATTTTTTTTAATTGCACTTGATATGAATGATATTGTTTGATATTTTCTGCTCCCATAAAGAGTTACAGTCTCAGAAATCATATTCAGGGTTACTATGAGTCAGAACTAACATGATGACACCTAACAAAAACAAGAATAATTATGTAATATGTAGTAATTTTGGATGTTTTCCTGTTGGTGTTGTTCTTTAGTATCGAAGAAGCAAATGACCAAAATTATAAAAACACCCCACATCTGATGAGAGATGAAAAACTTCTGTTGGATTATTTTTTGTTTGGAATGGGACAAATATGGATCTCTCCTAGGCAGTGTGCCATGCAACTCTCTTCCAAATTTCTTGGCAAAGATGAATGTTTCCAGCATTGCATCCATTCACTGAAACATCTCAGTTGGTATTTTGTAAATGCCTTGTTGGTTATCTAGACACTGTCCTTTTACAGAAGAGAGAACCAAAACAAAAAGATGGGATGGACTGAGCAAGCTATTACTGATTATTTCTGTAGTGTTTACGTGAATCAATCCACGTCTTGTATTTCCTTTTTCAACCCAGTGTATATTTGAGTCCCCAGAATCCCTTCTGATTCCCTCTCCCTTGTACCTAGCTGTGGACTGTTTTTCATTCTCTCATCAAGCTGATAAAAATACATCAATTTCAGAGATAGTAACTGAAAACATTCTTTAATAAAAGATTTTCTTTTTTCATCTTATATCATATTTCAGGTATTATCATTTTGGTCATGTGCTGCTTAGATATTAAAGAATAAAATTAATAGGAAAGCATCCTAAATTACATAATTAGTCTTGTTTTTGTTGGTGTCACCTGGTCAGTTCCAATAGTGACACTGTGTAAGGCTTCCAGGACTATAAATCTTTACAGGAGCATAAAACATCATCTTTCTCCCATGGAACTGATAGTGGATTCCAAATACTGACTTTGTGCTTAGTCATCCAATGCTTATCCTACAGTTTTGCTTGTCCACCAACACTTCATCTTTTATATAATATGTAATTCTGTTTATAGTTCTTTGGTTGGTTGGTAAGTACCATCGCATTGCTTCGAACTCGTAGAAACCTGTATAGGGCTCCCAAGGCTATAAATCTTTGCAAAAGCAGACAGCCTTATCTTTCTCCTGTGGAACAGTGGGTGGGCTCAGACAGCCAAGCTTGTAGTATGAAGTCCAGAGCTTATCCTGCAAAGTCAGAGAGCTCCGTATTTTATAATAAGTAGCATGTTGTAATTAAGAATTGAGACTGTTTCCTACATGGATACAATAGATTTTCACTGAGATTTAATATATATGCTGAGATACAGGATATATGAATAAATCATGAAAGGTGTGTGCCATATTATTCAATTTGTATACTTAGCAATATTGAAGGATTCTACAGGCAAAATCTTCCACTTATGTGCCAACTGGTTGTACTATGGTGTCTTGTGTGTTGTTGTGATACTGGAAGCTTCACACCAGTATTTGAAATACCAATAGAGTACACCCATGGTGGACAGGTTTAAGCTAAACTTCCATGCTAAGACAGACTAGGAGGAAGAAGAGAATATTACTTCTGAATTTTTATCAGTGAAAACATTACGAAAACCAATGGAACACTGCCAGGTACTACCAGAATTTTGAATATTAATACAGGAGTAATTGTTGTTGCTGTTAAGTGCTGTCGCGATGATTCTGACCCATAGTGACCCTGTATAGGGCTTCCAAGGAGCAGCTGGTGAGCTTGAATCACTGAACTTGCAGTTCAAAAGGCTTTGCAATATGGCACATTAACCTATATAATACCACACCAGGTCTCCAGGGCTATAATATTATAAGATACAGTGCCAGAGGATGAGCCCCTAAGGTTGGAGGGCACTCAAAATATGACTGGGAAAGAGTGACCTCCTCAAAGTAGAATTGGCATGATGATGCAAATGGAGTAAAGCTTTCAGAACCTTCATTTGCTGATGGGGTACAACTAAAAATGAGGAGAAACAGCTATAAGCATCCATTAATAATCAGAACGTGGAATGTATGAAGTATAAATCTAGGAAAATTGGAAATTGTGAACTGAAATAGAATGTATAAAAACAAATATCCTAGGAATTAGTGAGCTGGAATGGACTGGTATTTGTCACATTAAATCTGACAATCATATGGTTTACTATGGAGGAATAACAAATCAAAAAGGAATGGCATCACATTAATCATCAAAAAGAACATTTCAAGATCTATTTTGAAGTATAAAGCTGTCTTGATAGAACAATATCTATATGCCTAAGTTCTCGACCTCAAGATCGGTTTAAACCAAAGATCAACTATTCAAAATCACCAGCTGCTCCTCAGAAAACACTTACAGGGTCCCTATGAGTCAGAAGCATCTCAATGGCACTAAACTACAACAACAAGGAAGATCAGTTGTTACCACTATTAGAAAAATTTACATACCACCCACTAAAGCTAATAATGACAAAATTAAAGACTTCTACCAATTTCTTCCACCTGAAATGGATCAAGCATGCAATCAAACTGTACTGATCATTACTGACTATTTGAATGCAAAGTTTAGAATGAAGATAAAGGATCAGTAGTTGAAAAATATGACATTTGTGAGAGAAACCATGCTGGAGATAGTGTGATTGATGCCTTCACTGCAAATACCTTTTTAAAATAGCATAAAAGAAGACTATACACATGGATCTCATCAGATGTTGTTGTTGTTGAATGTCATCGAGTCGGTACCAACTCATAGCAACCCTATGCACAACAGAATGAAACACTGCCCGGTCCTGGGCCAACCTCACAATTTTTGCCACACTTGACCCATTGATGCTGCCACTTTGCCAATCCATCTTGCTGGGGGTCTTCCTCTTTTTCTCTGACCCTTCACCTTACCAAACATGAGATCCTTCTCCAGTGACTGACAATATATTCGAAGATTGAGAGATGGAGTTTTGGCCATCTTGGGCACCAAGGAGCATTCCAGCTGCACTTCTTCCAACACAGATCTGTTGGTTCTTTTGGAAGCCCATGGTACCTTCAATAGTCTATTCAGCTTGATTTCTGCATATTTCATCAGATGGAATACACAGAAATCAAACTAAATATATCTGTGGTAAGAGATGGTAGAAACGCTCCATATAATAAGTCAACACAAGGCCATGGGCTGACAGTGAAACAATTGTTCATATGCAAGTTCAGGATGAAGCTGAAGACAATTAAAACAAGTCCACAAGATCTAAAATTTCACCTTGAACATATCCTACCTGAATTTATAGATCATCTAAAGAACACATTTGCTGTATTAAATATTACTGACCAAAGACCAAAACTATATGATGTCATCAGGAACATCATAGAGAAAGAAAGCAGAAGGTAATGAAGAAGACAAGAAAGAAGGAAAAGACTAAAAGGGATGTCAGAAGAGAATATGAAACTTGCTTCCCAGTATAGATATACTAAAGCAAATGGAAGAAATGAGGAAATAAAAGAGCTGAGAAGAAAATTTCAAAGGGCAGCTCGAGATGACAGAATCAGGTATTATAATGCAATGTGCAAACACCTGGAGTTGGAAAAACAAAAGGGAAGAAAACACTGGGCATTTCTTAAACTGAAAGAACTGAAGAAAAAATTCAAGCCTTGAAATGTTGAAGAATTATATATACAAAACATTGGATGTTGTTGTTGTTGTTGTTATGTGCTGTGGAGTCGGCACCGGCTCATAGCTACCCTGCATAGGGTTTCTGAGGCTGTCAATCTTTACGGGAACAGAAATCCTCATCTTTCTTCCACGAAACAGATGATAGTTTCAAACTTCTGACCTTGCAGCTTGCAGCACTATTCGTAACTACTACGCTACCAGAGCTCCTTATTGGATGATGTAGAATACATCAAAATAAGGAAGGAATAAACAGTCACTCTACCAAACAGACGATGTTCAACCATTCATGAGATGGCATATGATCAAGAGCCGGTGGTACTAAAAGAAGTCCAGGTACACTGAAGGCATTGGTAAAGAACAAGGCTTAGGGAATTTAAATTGGAATATAAATTGATGGAATATAAACCTTTCAACAAACAAATGCAGCACTGGACGTATGCTCATCTAGGCCAAGAAATTTGGAAGACAGCTAACTGGCCAATTGATTGAAAGAGATTCATATTTCTGCCCGTTCCAAAGAGAGATGTCACAATGGAATATGGAAATCATAGGATAATATCATTAATATCAAATGAAAGTAAAACTGTCTAAAGATAATTCAAAAATGACTGCAACAGTACACTGACAGGAAACTGCCAGAGGTTCAAGCCGGATTCAGATGAGGACATAGAATGAGGGATATCATTACCAACGTCGGCTAGATCTTGACTGAATGTAAAGAGTAACAGAAAGATGTTTACCAGTGTTTTATTGACTTTGCAAAGGCTTTTGACTGTGTATATAAGGACAATCTATGGACAAAGTTGCAGAGATATGTAATGAATTTTCAGGAACACTTAATTGTGCTCATGAGGAACCTGTACACAGACCAAGAGGCAGTCATTCAAACAGAACAATAGACACTGAATGTTTAAAGTTAGGAAAGGTGTGTGCCAGGGTTGTATTCTTTCACCATACTTACAACCTGTATGCTGAGCAAATAGTCTGAGAGCTGTATTACATGAAGAAGATGGTAGTATCAGGATTAGAGGAAGATTTGTAAACAATTTATAATATGCAGATGATAACAACCTTGCTTCCTTAACTTGAAGAGAACTTAAAATACTTACTGATGAAAATCAAAGACCACAACCTTCAGTATGGGCTGCACCTCAGTATAAAGAAAACAAAAATACCATCATGATACATAGAAAAAGGACTGAAGTTATCAAAGACTTCATTTTGCTCAGATCAACCATGAACATTCATGGAAGCAACACTCAAGAAATTAGATGACGTATTCCATTTGGAAAATTTCCTGCACAACACCTCTGAAAAGTGTTCACGAGCAATAATGTCAGTTTGAGGAATAAGGCACGCCTGACCCAAGCCGGGGTATTTTCCACAGTCTCATAGACGTATGGCAATCGGACAATAGATACAGAAGACAGTAAAGAATTGATGCATTTGACTTATGGTGTTGGAGAAGAATATTAAAATTACCATTGTCTGCTAGAAAGAGCAAAAAAATCTGTGTTGGAAGAAGTAGTCAGAATTCTCCTTAGAAATCAGAATGACATGGCTTCATCTCTCATACTTCGGATATATCATGTAAAGTGGAGGATCAGGAAATATTAGGGAGACACCCAATGAGGTGGATTGGCACAGTGGAAGCAGCAATGGGCTCAACCTTATCTACAATTGTGAGGATGGTTCAGGACTAGTCTGTGTTTCATTCTGTTGTGTATACAGTCACTATGAGTCAGAACCAACTGGCATGTAATAACAATAATGGTAATGGAGAAAATATTTAAATATACAGAAAACATCATTAAAGATGGAAGTCACTGGAAGAAAAAGAAAAGGTTGATGTTTAACCATTTCAAGAGGTAGCATATGATCAAGGACCAATGGTAATGCAGAAAAAATGCCAAGGTTCACTCAAGGCATTGGCAAAGATGCTCTGGGATTTGATGGACTAAAAATTAAAATGCTTCAACAAACTGATACAGCACTGTAGGCACTCAATCATCTATGCTAAGAAATTTTAAGACAGCTACCGGACCAACTGATTGGAAGAGCTCCATATTTATGCCCATTCCAAAGAGAGGTAACCCAATAGAAAGTAGAAATCATAGAACAATATCATTAATATCACACCTAAATAAAATTTTGCTGAAGATTATTTTTAAATGACTGTAGCAGTAGACAGACAGGGAATTACCAAAATTTCAAACTGGATTTAGATGAGGATGTAGAGCAAGGGATATAATTGTTAATGTCAGATGGATCTTGGCTGAAAGCAGAGAACTCGAGAATGTTTGCCTGTGCTTTATTCACTCTGCAAAGGCTTTCACCTATGTGGATCATGACAAGCTATAGATAACATTACAAAGAATGGGGATTCCAGAACACTTAATTACACTCATGAGGAATCTCGACATAGACAAGCAGACACTGAATGATTTCAACTCAGGAAGGGTGTGCACAAGGGTTGTATTATTTCACCATGTTTATTCAATCTGTATTCTAAGCAAATAATGCGAGAAACTGGGTTGTGTGAAGAAAAACATGGCATCAGGATTGAAGGAAGTCACCAAAAATCTGTGATATGCAGATGATGCAACCTTATTTGCTGGAAGTGAAGAGAACTTAAAATATTTATGAAGATCAAAGGCCATAGTCTTCAATATGAGATGCACCTCAAGGTAAATAATTATAATAATAATAATAAAACTCTCATAACTGGATCAATAAATAGCATCATGGTAAATAGAGAAAAGTTGTCAAAGACTTCATTTTGCTAGGATTCACTACAACATTCATGGAAGCAGCACTCAGGAAAGCAAATGATGTATTGTATTTGGCAAATCTGCTGCACAAGGCTTCTTTAAAAGTGTTGAAGAGCAATGATGTCTGTTTAAGTAAGTACTGAGTGTGCCTGACCCAAGCCACGGTATTTTCAGTAGTCTCATATTCATGTGAAAATCGGACAATGAATACAGAAGACAGTAGAAGAATTGATGCATTTGAGTTATGGTATAGGAGAAGAATATTAAAAGTACCGTGGGCTACTAGAAGAGGAAACAAATCTGTGTTGGAAGAAGTACAACAGGAATGCTCCTTAGAAGCCAGGATGTCAAGACTTTGTCTCTCCTACTTCAGACTTATTATCAGGAAGGATGCATCCCTAGAGAAGCACATCATGCCTAGTAAAGTGGAGGTCAGTGAAAAAGAGGAAGACCCCCAATGAGATGGATTGGCACAGTGGCAAGCAGGAACAGGCTGAAGCATAATAACTATTGTAATACCTGTCAGTGTTTCCTTCAATTGTGCATACAGTCATTATGAGTCAGAACCAATTCAACAACACCCAACAACAACAACACACGGAGCAAATAATCCCAGAAATTGGATTATATGAAGAAGAAGCTGGCATCAGGATTAAAGAAAGACTCATCGACAATCTGCAATGTGCAGATTGCATAACTTGGCTTCCTGGAATCAAAGAAGACTTGAAATATTTATTGATGCAGATCAAAGACTTTAGTACATCAATGTAGAGGAAATAAATCTTCAAAATAAATAACATCATGATAAATGGAGGAAAATATGGAAGCAGCCAAAGACTTAATTTTGCTTGGATTCACAATCAACAGTCATGACAGCAGCAGCTACAAAATCAAATGATATATTGCATCAGGCAAATCTTCTGCCAAAGACCGCCCTAAAGTGTTCAGGAGCAAAGATGTCACTGTGAGGACTAAGGTGTGCCTGATCCAAGACTTGGCATTTTCAGTTGCGTCATATGCATGTGAAAATTAGACAGTGATTAAGGAAGGCCTTAGAAGAATTGATGCATTTTAATTACAGTGTTAGAGAAGAATACTGAAAGTACCGTGGACTTCCAGAAGAACAAACAAATATGTGTTGGAATAAGTACAGCCAGAGTTCAAACAGAATGCTTCTTAGAACTGAGTATGGTAAGACTTTATCTGCTGTACTTTGGACATGTCAGGGGATGC
The DNA here is from genome assembly GCF_000296735.1 of Chrysochloris asiatica. NCBI lineage: Eukaryota > Metazoa > Chordata > Mammalia > Afrosoricida > Chrysochloridae > Chrysochloris > Chrysochloris asiatica. The sequence goes on along the minus strand of NW_006408519.1, from coordinate 19,835,435 downwards.
CAGTCCTTGGAGAAGGACATCACGCTTGATAAAATAGAGGGTCGGTGAAAAAGAAGATGCCCTACAAATTGCATTGACACACTGGCAGCTATAATCAATGCATACATAATGATTATGAAGCCATTGCAGGACCAGAGAGTGTTTCATTCTGATGGGCATAAGGTGGCTGTGAGTTGGAAGCGACTCAACGGCACCTATCAACAATATGTATAGGAATGTACTGAAAACAAATAGTTAAAGATGCATGCCTCCCTCTCTCTTGAAGGAAATATAGATCATTCCTGTTGCAAAGTAATTATCAAATATAAATACATTTCCCATTGTATACAAGAGATATGTGTACATTTTCTTTTGTTACATTACAGATTGTATCTCCATGTAGACTTTTAGCTAGTAGAACCATCCAGAAAAAAACTGACTAAAATACAAGTTAATCCAATTATTAATCTTACAAAGGACATGAAATTCCTCCCAGCATAAGAAGGTATTTTAATCTTTTTTTCCACAGTACCTACATGGTACATGACTATTTTGTCTGTGGCTTAACGCTAGACACTCAATTGTTTCTCAAATGATTAACATTTTTCTCCCTTCAATGGTTCCTTCACTTCAATTTCCCACAGTATCGATAGATATAAGTGAACAATATATTTAAGAAATGTGTCTTTCAGGCTAACTCTTTAAATTCTTTATGGAAGTTCAACATTTTAAAGCATTTGAATTTGTTTTGTTCATTCTATGCTCAATGCCAAAGGCATGATGTCACCTGCCTCTGCTTGCTTTCAGGTAGAGTCACTGATGGAGGATGCCAGAAGAGGGGAGAGGAAACAGAATGAGATGTCACTTCAGAACCAGTTTGTAAGTCTTTTTGGAGTGCTGTGGCACTGTAGGGATCAGCACTGGACTGTGAAACACCATGTCAGCAGTTCAAACCCACCAGCTGCTTCTCAGAAACCCTAGACAGGGTAGATATAAGTCAGAATTGACTCAATAGTACCTAACAACATCACAGCTCAGCTCCAACTTTTCACTTGCTAATAATAAAAGCGAGAAATGCTCCAACCAGCTATGGGTGAGTGAATACTACCAGACCTGAAGAACACACTAGCAAATATTGGGACATATAGTCCCCTCCCCACACCTTTTTTCTGGCTTCAAGTGCAGCACCACTATGCAGTACAAAGTCAGGCAATCTGTGGGTCAGATTTTGACAACTGCCTCCCTCCACACCAAGATCCCTGATGTCTTAGTGATGACCTCAACACCCTTGCCCGTGTTCAGCAGCCATATAACTAGACAGGCCCAGTGCCTTTATGTAGGCAGCATACACTTTGGCACTACTGAGGAAGCACCAATGATGAACTGCTTCCACACCCAAATGTGGGCAGGGAGTGGGAAGGAGGAGGCACCCAGGCCCCTGGCAATCCAATCTTGGCTGTGTAGAACAATTGGGATGAGAAATTTTCTTTTTGGAGTTCTACTCAGTTCAAGAGATCTCTTAGGCCTTAGCATTCATGATATCACCTTCCAGAGCCAGTCAGTGAAGATCAACAGACCTGGACAACCAGCCAATGACTGACATGTTGGAGAATCCATCCATCTCTGGGCTTAAAATTGTGTCCATTGTAGTTCCTGTTTTGTAGGACAAGCTCTTCATTAATGACTTACCCAAGTACCTGAATGACAACCAAGTGAAGGTGCTAACCTCAACTGGGTCTTCTCATGGCCTTCCTCCTGGTCAACGACAGCTCATGAGACTCCTCAGGGGCTAGCCTTCTGTGAGTATGTGGATGACATGGACCGACATGTCAGGACTGACTGGAAAGCAACTGGGGCACAAGAGCCTACTCATCCTGTGGGTAGGTCTGGGGCACCAAGAATGCCAGGCTAAGCAGATCAGTCAGACCCAGGTGACCCTGAAGCTCAGGGGCTCATGAGCTCCCAGGTGTCAATGGGCAGCCTCCTGAGCAAGATGCTCTGCTTCATGAACATCATGCTGCCCAAGGAGCTGCTGGACTATGCAGAATACAAGGAGATCTTGCAGGATGTGCATGATGAGTACACAAAGTATGGCCTCAAGTCCATTGAGATCCTCCCTGCCATGAATAACATCAAGGTGCCCAGTCCTTTGTAGGGCTGGAGCTGTGATTTGAAACGGGCGAGAAGCTGGCACTGGGGGGCCAGCATCTAGATTCAAAATATGCAGTTTGGCCTTAAGATATAAACACACTATGCTCCTACCATGGAGAAGAGAAAGGTACAAGGGAGGAAGGGAGGCTGTTTGAGGAGGGGCACAGGGGTCCTAACTCACCCTGTGTGTATCTGTCACTATCCTGACCCACTCACCTCCCAGCTGAGGGATAGAAAACCGTGCAGAGCCTGATGGGTAGCAACTTTGCCAGTAGAGTGGTTACCACAAAAATAGTGTCAGTGCACTTTTCCCACCACTGGGACATCTGGTAGAAGCAGTCAGGGTAAGGTAAGGCTGGGACCGGGTAGATGGGTGAATGAGGGGAGTTTCAGTCTCCACCATTCTTTTTACCCCTCTGCTGATGGCCAGAGAAGTGAGAGCCAGCAGCAACTGGAAAGACAACTATTACCATGGACTGGGGGCTGGGAGGGACAAGCAAGAAGGGAAGTGTACACAGACACAGAGAGTGGGGTCAAGATAGAGAGGAACACATGTAAGGTAGATTAGGACTCCATACCTTTCCTCATCCCGCGTACCTTTCTCTTCTCTTGCCCACGATAGGAACATAGCATGTTTAAACTACATATTTTGAGTTTTTATGTTGGACCCCAGTTCTTTGCCTTTCTGCTTTTCAGATCACAACTCCTGTGCTCGGGGCCTCTGGCTGTCTCTGGTCCCACCCTGGTTTCTTACATAGGTGATTCTCTACTCTATAGTCTTCCTGAACCTGATCCCAACCTCATGTCCCTATCTCATCCTACTTCCTTCCTATGACAGTTTCATATTTGTTAAGTTAAATTTAATGTATTTAATATATATATATATATAAAGATCAGGCTTTCTACTCCCGTAAAGATTTATACCCTCGGAAACCCTGTACAGGGTCGCTATGGGTCGAAACCGACTCGATGGCACTTAACAACAACAACATGTATATATACTTAGTAATATATATATACTTAGTAATATATATATATATACACATAAAAATTTTTATATGTGTCTCTCTCTCCAATATATATATACGTGTGTGTATGTATATATATTTTAAGAATCCTGGTGTGGTGGCAGTGTACAATAGACACTGGACTGCTAACCACAAGACTGACAGTTCAAACTCACCAGTCGCTCCTCTTGAAACCCTATACAGGGTCACTATGAGGCAGAATAGATTGAACAACATTTAGAAAAAGCATATATATATATGTGTGTGTGTGTGTGTGTGTATAGTAATATAAATATATAGAATGTCTAGTAAGAAATAAGGAGCTCTGGTAGCGTAGTGGTTACGAATCAGGCTGCGAACTACAAGGTCAGCAGTTCGAAACTACCAGCTGTTGCACAGGAGAAAGATGAGGCTTTCTGCTCCTGTAAAGATTTACAGCCTCGGAAACCCTGTACAGGGTCGCTATGAGTCAGAACCGACTCCACGGCACACAGCCAGCCAGCCAGCCAGTAAGAGATAAGAACCTATTCATTTTAAATTCATATTTATTTGACAAGGAATCTTGGTGTCACAATGGTTAATCACTTAAGTGCTAACTGAAAGGTGTGAACATTGTGGTTTGAACCCTGTGCAGGAGAAAGATGTGGCAGTCTCTTTCCAGAAAGATTATAGCCTTAGAAACTCTATGGGGATGTTCTATCCTGTCCTACCAGGTCATTAGGAGTCACATCGACTTGAAGACAATGGGTCTGGGGTTATTTCTTTGATAGCACTAAATTATAGTACTAAATTTCTTGCAAAGGACATCACAACCTTCTCAAAGCTTTGGTTTAATCCAACTAAGATTTAATGATAGCTCTTTCAACTTTCATTTTTATTCATCTGCTTTCCAATTATTTTCTCTTTAAATATATGGATACCAGTCTTTAAGTAACAACTGCCATGTAGTTTCCAAAATGAGCTAAGCCAGGGCTGATGCCTTCTTCAGATCCTTACTATTTGTGTAAGTTGCTTGCATTATGGCAGTGAGATGACACAATTATCACTCTAATTAGATACAGATGTTACTGACAATTATTTATATAGTCTCTCTCCTTTCAGATCTAGTTTTAACATGTCCCCAAGTATGTGCTCTCTCCGAAGTGGGGGAAAATCTGTAATCTCTTTTGTTAGTAAATTCCTATTTAGATGTTATAACCCTGCAAGATTCCCAATGTCAATAGGATTAAAAAGGAAGATAGAGACAAACTGGACTCATGAAACAGAGTCTTCTCGCGAAGGCCACCAGATACTCCTCCCTTCATTGTGTTCACACCCTTGAGAGGGTTGCAGACAGCTATCACGTCCCTACTTAGTCATTACTTAGCCAAGCTAGACATGCTCTTTTCATCTTTCTTCATGCACTAAGTCAAACCCTTCTTTCTGATTTTCTCTGAACTCTCTCCAACACTTCTATATATTTTAAAAATAGCATTCTTGTGTTGACAATATGCCCATTGTTTTCTATTTTAGCAAGTTTTAATGGCGCCAGAGCAGCATACTGGCTTCTTTTGATAGTTTATTTCAGAAAGGATGTGTAAGTAATAGTATTATTATTATCATTACAAATTGTCACTTGCCCAAGTGACAGTAGAGATTGTAAAGAATCATTCATTTCATTTACTTTTCTACCTTTGTGAGTTTTCAAACCACATTAATTTTTCAGTTCTTTTTTTTTTTTTGCCTCAGAATGTATTTGAGAATGAGTTCTATGATATATCTTCCAAATTCCCTCTCTGCAAGTTTTCTGTCCTCCAGGTTTACAATTGAAATTCTAAATGTTCCTAATTGTATGTTCACCTTCACTTATATGTGCTTTCTCACATTATTTGTAGACTTGATGTCTCACTTTTGCAATGAGATCGATGCATTGTACTTCAATCCATCAAGAGAATTTTATTGCCTTTATTTTCCTTAGTACAGGAAAATGAAACTATTACTTCATAGTAGTCCATATTTTACAAAATGGGAAGCACAAGATTCTCTGCTTTCTACCTCCTTCCCAAAGAATCCCAAAGTTTTCTAATAGTGCATATGCAGTATACAGTCTCGAGTGTCATTTCAAAATGTGGACTAACGAGTTGTTGGTCCAGTTTTCATGGCTGTGTTTGCTAATCATTCTCAGGTATCTGGTACATAGAGATGAGCAAGGGTAACATGGAGGCAAGAATGGAAACGCTGCTGTGAATACAGTGTTCGTGAGTGGGTGGTTGGGACTTTCCTCATCCTATAAGAACTAATTTCATGGATATAAAAGACAGTGGCTCTACAGGCATTCTGCCTGAAGATGTGTAATTATTATTATCATTACCATCCTATATTTGCCTAGAAAGTAGAGTAAACTTTAAATCGCTTGACAAAATCTGTTGATGAAAAGAGTTGCCACACATTTCTGAAATAAGCACAAACATGTTAGAGACTTCATCTTACTAACTTGCTAGTAGTAATCAAAGATATATTATAATACTATCTGAATAAGTTGAGACTTGTATTACTAATAAAACAAATTTAAATTAAAAAAATTTTGCACCTAAAAAATTGAATAGTGGGAAAAGAGCAAACCATCTGAAAAGTGTAATTAAAAACATTAAGAAGGAGGATGTAGCTGGTTTATGTTTCCTGTGTGTGGTGGTGTGGTGAGGGAGGAGTTAGCAGTTAACTAATGCCAGCATCTGGCAATTTCTTCTACAGGACATGCAATTTACTGTCTGAAATTCTCAGTGTGTATCTAAATGTTTGGGTTATATAGCTATCTTCACTCTCTTAGTTTTTCATGACAAAGACAAAAAACTTAGTATTTATATAGTGTAAATCCACTCCTTCTGTGAGCAGATTAATAATACTTATTTAGAATGATGGGCTGATTTCTTGAGGAACCCTAACCAGTCAACTTAAAGGTGCAATATGAGTGCTTTCCAATGTGAATTCTATCAGTATAAATATTTCCTGTGTATCATGCTTTGAATTGTATCCACCACTCCAAATATGTCTACTTGGGTAAACCATGATTCTCAGTAGTTTGACATTTATGTAATGTTATCACCATCATGTGATCAGTCAATCAGTTGTGAAGGGATTAAGGTAGGATGCAGCATCCTCAATTAGTTCCTAGAAATTATAGGATGGATGCAAGGGGAGTTTTCCTTAGTTGTGGCCTGTATCCCCTTTCATCTTACAAGAGACCAAAGGAGAGAGAAGTGATCTGAGAAGATGGGATTCCAACACCAAGTAAGAAGAGTCAGAGACTCTTGGAATCTATCTCCAAGGAAAACCGGGCCCACAGACGTTGAAAGAAGAAAAGCGTCTTCCCTAGAGCTGCCAGGCTTCTAGCCTCTTAAACGGTATGTTGTTATGTAGTTGCTGTCACATGGGTTCTGACTCATAGAGATCCTAGTCACAGCAGAACGAAAGTCTGCCCAGTCTGTGCCATCCTCACAATTGTTATGTTTGAATCCATTGCTGCTGCCACTGTGTCAATCCTTCTCCAGGGGCTGGTCCCTTCTGACGACATGTCCAAAGTATGAGAGACAAAGTCTCGCCGTCAAGGCTTTTAAGGAGCATTCTGACAACTTCTTCCAGATTTGTTTGTTCTTCTGGAAGTCCATGGAACTTTCAATATTCTTCTCCAACACCATAATTAAGATACATCAATTCTTCTCAGGTCTCCTTAGTCACTGTCCAAATTTCATAAGCATATGAGGTTATTGAAAATACCATGGTTTGGGTCAGGCACACTTTTAGTCATCAAACTGATACCTTTGCTCTTCAACAGTTTACAGAGGTCTTGTGCAGCAGATTTGCCTAATATATGCCATTTGATTTCTTGACTGCTGCTTACATGAATGCTGATTGTGAATCCAAGCAAAATTAAATCTTGGATAAATTCAATCTGTTCTCCATTTATCTTGTTATTTAATGGTCCAATTGTACCCAGGTAGCAGTCTTCCAAATGTCTTGACAAAGATGAGTGAGTGCCGCCAGTGCTTGCTCACTCTTAAACTGTGAGAATAAATTTCTGATTGTTAAAGTCACTCATTTGTGGTTTTTCTGTAGTAGCCACCCGAGATAGTGAAGACACTTTGACTTTAAGTTTTATTTTTAACTTTAATTAATAAGTAGATTATTTAAGATAAAGGAACCCTGTTAATGCGGTGATTAAGAGCTCAGCTGCTAACCAAAAATTGCTGTTCAAACCCTGTAGCTGCTACCCATAAGAAAGATGTGTCCATCTGCTTCCCTAAAGATTTGCAGGAAGCCGATGGGGAGTTCTGCTCTGTCCTACCGGGTCACTGTCAGGTGAAATCAACTCAAGGACACCTGGTATGTTTGTTTTATCTGTTTGTTTTTAAATCCCAAATATTTCAGTGAGAACTTTCTTGATGATATCCTTGCATTCTTTCTTTTCTCTATTTTCTCTTCTGTACTTTCTTTCCTTCCTCCTACCTTTTTCTTTCTATCTCTCTTCCTTTGCATTTAAACAAAAAAATCTCTTATATCATTACAAACTTTTTAACATATGTGATGCACAATATATACCAAAACATGAAGTGGGTGCACATGAATGTTCAAAGTAAGGATTCAAAGTCAGAAAGGGGATTCCTGCCCAGATCATTTTGCATACTGCTATTTTTTGGTTTGCTTTTCCTTTAAAAATAACCATAGCACTGTCCTTGGCCAATTACAATCCAACTTGAACATGAACATGATGAAGGAGTAAATATAGGTATAATATAGGGGTACTTTATCAAACCAAACAAGTAAATGTACTGAAGTACAAAACCTCTGGAAGCAGCGTTAAAACATTAAATAGATTATAATCTAGGCTTTTGACAAGCACTGAAAACACAAAATTATTTTCAAAATTAAACAAAAATCCAATTATCATGTCATTTCCGTGCTATGTGTCCATTTTATTCTGCCTGAAAACAGACCCTTTGGCTTCACTTTCCTCAGAAAGCTGGAGACATTCATTGAAATACAAATTCTCATGTTTCTGAGCTGAGGAAAGAGCTATATCTTATGGGGGAGAAAATCATCATTCGCTTTGAATTACAGCTTGAAGACCTACCTCTGAGATTTCTCTTCCGTACCTAGAACCAAGGCTGGAAGTGAGAATGGGTCGGAAAGAAGAACCATGAAGCATAGAAGCACTTCATTTTGTCCCCTCCCAGCCTTTTGAAGTTCCACAGGTAATGTTCCTAAGAAGGCTCTCATTACCATTTCCACTTAGGTTCAGAGAACAGTTTTCCATGCACTAGAGATGAATAAGGAATCCTTGTGTGATGCTATGGGTTAATGCACTGGACTGCAAAATCGGTTGGTGGCTCAAACTCACCAGCCGCTCCTAGGAAACCCTATACAGGGTCACTTCAGTCAGAACCTACTCGATGGCATTTAACAACAACAACAGAGATGAGTAAAGTGGAGGGTTCCAACAGCATCACAGGGAAACTGAGAAAGCTTTTCAAAGATACAGTCTTTCACTTCTTCTTAGCCACTCTCCTCAATGATTACCAATGATGTCTCATTCTCTGAGCATTTAGGAGGATAAAACTAGATCAAATCATGTATTATCATTTTGGTACCACGTGATTTCTGCCTCATTTATTAGGACTGGAGAAGGTAGGAGTTCAGAGAGACTGATTTGCTCTTCCTCACTGACACGGGTAAACTAGAGTCTTTCGTTTTCAAATGTATTAGGTAATAAAATAACCACACTATAAAATACAGTTAAGTACCAATTTTTTTAAATGTTCACTTTATGCTGGTTTACAAGAAATGAGAGTATGTAAATCAGTTTTAAAAGAACAGTTCCTATACTACCCAAGGAATTTAGTGATATTAATATTCACGGTATACCTGCTGTTGCCTAGTAAAAAATGAAAAATGGTCTTAAAAAATGGTAGTAAAGAGTATTTGAGGTTTTTAGTTTTTCTTAATTCTGCACCTAGTTCCCAACCTCTAAGTTCATAATGGGAATGTTACTTTCACTTTGGTTTGCCTCTTTCAGAGGAAAAGCATTTTAACACTTATTTTCAAGCAAATGTAAACCATACTTATATATGAGACTTTATATATACACACACCCAAAAAAAAGACAGAAATGTTACAATCCAGGAACAGAGGACCCTAGGACCATCAAGGGAGAAGAGGACAAGTGGAGTGAGGGACCCTATCCAGAGAAGAAGCAACACCAGAGATGGAGGCAGATATGATGACATGGAGAGATAGAGCAGCTGAGGATTCTAGACTCATGGAAAGAGTCTAGACTCGGAAGGCAGGATTGCAGAATGTGCCCTTGGTTACTTAAATAATTATACATTCCTGAGTGTTTGTGTGTACATCTCCCCCACCCCACAACCCCCTGCCACACACACACACACACACATAAAAAAAACCAGAGGGAACAGAAGCAAATACTGTTGAATGATGATGCACATAAGAGATTGTAATCATTGCAATGAAACGTTGAGTATAAAGCTGATATTCTCCCATGTAAACGATCACTTAATTCACAATAAAAACTAAAAAAAAAAAAATTGTGTCTTCTGCTGCTTACGGATGAATATGTTCTTGACGAATTTCTCCTGTGGAGCTTCTTTGTTGGTTTTAGGGAAGTGGATTTCTTGGAATCATAGACTGCCAAAACATTTTTTAGTTCATGTCTGCTTCACCAAAAGATACCTGCCTAATATATCCTAACAGTTGGCAAAAGATGAGACTCCACACCCTTTCTTAGAAATACAATTTGTAAGTCTCTAATCAGCAAGTTTTATTAAGACACTCACCTAAAGAAGAAAGCCCTTACGAAAATCCCAGTCTGTTCTCAATTAGCTGTTTTGAGTGGAAACAATAAAGTTGCTTGGCTTTGTTCTCTGTTGGCACTTGAGTATTATTAAATGTCAACTACCAGTTTCTCTAGGTTATATGACCAACATTCTTTTTTGCTCATTTTGCTATTTGCACTTACTTAGAAAGTACAGAAAGAAATAAAACATCCTGGAGTCCTGGTGTGGCACCATGAGCTAATACGCTGGACTGCAAAGTTGGTTTGAACCACAAGGTTAGTGTTTTAAGCCAACCAGCCGCTTCTTGGAAATCCCATATAGGGTCTCTATGAGTCAGAACTAACTCCATAGCACTTAACAACAATAGTATAATACTGAGCTCAAAAATTAAAAAGTACTTTATTTATAGGTAGAAACCATACTGTGTGTGGTTGTATAAAATCCACTGCTGGTCAGTGGCCTCTGACTCATGGAAACCTATAAGGCAGAGGAGAACGTTGCCCCATAGGGTCTCAGAGGTTGTGAATCTTTATGGACGTAGACTTCCCCCTCGTTCTCCTTAGGAAAGAGCGTGTGTTTGAACCACCATCCTAGTGGTTAGAAGCCCAACACTATTGCACCACCAGGGTTCCTATCTGGGCGCATGTATTTATTATTAAGTGTCGTCGAGTTAGTTCCGACTCATAGTGACCCTGTATAGGGTTTCCGAGGAGCGATAGGTGAGGTTGAACTAACGATCTTGCGGTTCAAACTGACCTTGCAGTCCAGCGCATTAACCCACAGCACCACATCAGGATTCTGTCTGGGTGTATGTTGTTGTTGTTGTTAGGTGCCATCGAGTCGGTACCCACTCATAGAGACTTTATTCACAGCAGAATGAAACACTACCCGATCCTGGGCCAACCTCACTATTGTTGCCACGCTTGAGCCCATCTCGCTGGGGGTCTTCCTCTTTTTCTCTGACCCTCCACCCTACCAAACATGATATCCTTCTCCAGGAACTGGTCCCTCCTGACAATATGTCCGAAGTACGAGAGATGAAGTTTGGCCATCCTGGCTTCCAAGGAGCACTCTGTCTGCACTTCTTCCAACACAGATCTATTGGTTCTTTTGGCAGCCCATGTCACTTTCAATATTCTCTTCCAACATCATAACTCAAAAGCTTCAGTTCTTCTATGGTCTTCCTTATTCACTGTCCAGCTTTCGCATGTGTATGAGATTATTGAAAATACCATGGGTTGGGTCTGGGTGTATTCAGCAAACATGTACTGAGTGCTCGTACCAGGTACTGCACAAGATTCTAGGTGTAATAAATCATAAGTCGTAGCCTTGATAGATTTGCAACGAATAATTACTTTTTTTAAAAAAATCAGTCACTGGCCAGCTAATTAAGGTGCTCTGATGATTCTGTGGCTTAGACATGAGGCTGTCAACCTCAAGCTTGGTGGTACAAGTTCCCTAGTCACTTCAGGGGAGAAAGAAGAGACAATGCTCCTTAGGATTTACAGGCTCAGAAACGTTATATACAAGATTGCTGTGAGTCAGAATTGACTCAATGGCAGTGAATTTGGTTATGGTTTTTGTCATGTTTTTCTGACTCAGGTGTGCCTAATTTGTATAAAAACAGAGATTTGTAGAATGTTCTATGAGACTTAAGGAGTGACCACTCTCAAGAGAGTTGAAAAGTATTTTTACAAACCAAGGCATGGTTGCAGGAACCTGCGTGGTGCTAGTGGTTTGCTATTGGCTGCTAAGCTAAAGATTAGTGGTTCAAATCCACCCAGTCGCTCTGGAAGGCCTAGTGAGCTGTTTCCATAAAACTTAGAGCCAGGACATCCCTATGGGACAGCTGTGCTCTGGGACACACAGGGCTGTCTGGCTGGGACCTACAGATCTGCAGCAAACAATAGCAAGAATGGATGCATGAGTGAGTCTTTATAAGGCAGCAGCAACTATAGGAAGAGGCGAGCTTCCTGTGCAAACCCATAGAACTCTGAACTAACACAGTTAACGACAAGCAGCTTATTAAGGCTGCAACATAAGGGCATGCAAGAAGAAATTCTAGGAGTTGGAAATGAAAACTTATATTGAAGCCTAGAGAGTTGAGAACTATCTACCTTATGAAACGTTTGGTTCATATTCTGAAGTCTCCTTGTATTTATTGAGGAATCTACTATGTCTCTAGCAGTATGCTACTATACACTGGGAATAAAACAAAAATCCCTGATACTAAAGAGTTTACATTGTATTGAAGAGGGACAGTAGCAAGTCAAGTAGGCAATATAGTAATAATAAATCTATAACATAGAACAGTATTAGAGTCCTGGCATGGCGCTGTATGTAGGCTAAGCACTAGACTGCTAACCACAAGGTTGGTAGTTCAAACCCCTCCAGCTGCTCCTCGGACCCAACTCAATGACATTTAACAACAATGAAATACTGTCATTGTTGTTATTGTTAAGTGTTGTCAAAGTGATTCCAATTCATAGCAAACTTGTATAGGATTTCTGAAGAGAGTTTAATGGTTTGAACCACCAACTTTGTGGTTAGCATTCCAGTGCTTCCTTATCTGACTGCACCATTAGTAATTGTAAATGCTATAAGAAAATTAAAATACTAAAAGGAGAGGAAGTGACATGGAATGAAAGAATGATTAGGGAAGCTTCTCAAAAACAAACATATTACCATCAAGTTGATTCTGACTCATAGTGACAATGTGGTGGTGGTGGTTATGTGCCGTGGAGTCGGTTCCGACTCATAGCGACCCTGTACAGGGTTTCCGAGGCTATAAATCTTTATGGGAGCAGAAAGCCTCATCTTTCTCCCACTGAACAGCTGGTGGTTTCAAACTGCTGACCTTGCGGTTTGCAGCCCAATTCATAACCACTACACTACCAGAGTAAATCTTCATGGGAGCAGATACACTCATCTTTCTCCTGTGGAGTAGCTGCTAGGTTTGAACTGCCCACATTGCAGTTAGAAGTCTAGTGTCTTTCCTATAGCACCAATTTGTTGTTAAGTGTCATAGGATTCTGACTCATAGCGACCCTGTATGGGGTTTCCAAAGAACAGCTGGTGAATTTGAAATGCCAACCTTATAGTTAGCAGCCTGGTGCTTATTCTACAGTGATCCAACCACTAGGCATGATGAGTGTTATAAAATAAAAATACAATAAGAGAAAAGGAAGTGACATTGAATGCAAGAATGCTAGGGGAACTTTCAAAGGAGGTAAACTTTGAAATGGATCCATTTGAAGGAAGGCATTATAAGGAGTGGTCTAGCCAGAGGCAAGAACAAGTTCAAAGACTTTAAGAAAGAATCTCTTAAGAATTTAACTAATCTTCATAAAAAATCAGATTGGAAAACTGGGAAGACTATGGCACTATCCAGAGTCTCCAGAAAACCCTGTCATCGACAAGAGGAAAGATGAAAATATAATCTGTTTTATTGTTGTTGTCAAGTGCCTTCAAGTCATTTCTGACTCATGGCAACCTTGTATAGGGTTTCCAAGGAGCGGCTGGTGAGTTTGAACCTCCAATTACAAGGTCGGTGGTTTAAACTTAAGAGTAGGGGAAAACTCTAACAACATTAAAATACTTGTAGGTTATTCTAAATTCTTCCTTTACATCACCATACCCTGTCATCTAAAACAGAAACTCTGGCATATGAACACTTTGGGAAAAATCAATTTAAGTGTTGTACATTTGTCTACCTATTTATATCTAAACCTATTGAAACGTATTCATTACTGAAAGGTCATCTTGTGTATGGTCATGTGTTGTTAAGTGCTATCAAGTTAATTCTGACTCATAGCAAACCATGTATAGGGTTTCTGAAGAGCAGCTGATGGATTTGAACTGCTGAGTTTGCAGTCCAATGCTGACTCTACAGCGCCACACCAGAACCCCCAGTCATGTAAATGTTATTAAATAATATAGGTGAATGCTATCCATTTTGACTTTGAACAACTATTCTTTCATTGAAATTGTTCATGAGAATTGTTGCAGCAGAACTTTGATAGTACAAATAATAGTAACTCAAGAGTCCAATAGCTTCTTGGGCTTCACCTTTTATTTTCATATGAAAAAAAGTTCTCTTTCATTGTCATTCTAAGCATTTATGACTTAGTCTAGATGCTAAAATATAGCATATTATTTGGATAAGATTTGGGGTTTTGAAGGGTTCTTTCTGACAATAGCTAAGAGTTTGCTTCTGTACTCCAGCTTGGATTTAGTTTCCATTTATGGTATGTTTAGACTGGGCACATCTGAATGAATACACGACAGAAACAAACATTGATAAAAGGGATATCAGTGCCGAATGAACTACCTAAGAAAGCGTCTTACATTCCCCGGCTCACCACAGATTTTCACTGCCAGAAGAGACTTTTACTTGTCACCTTCTGTGAACAGTCACACACGAAAAAGACATTTCCTCTCCCTACCCTGAGCTTAGTGGTTACGAATTGGGCTGCTAATCTCAGGGTCAGCAGTTCGAAACTACCAGCTGTTCCGCGGAAGAAAGAGGAGGCTTTCTGCTCCCATAGAGATTTACAGCCTTGGAAACCCTGTACAGGGTCGCTATGAGTAAGAACCGACTCCAGGGCACATAACCATCAACCACCCTGAGATAATGGAGTCCTGGTGTGGTGCTGTGGGCTAATGCATCAGACTGCGAAGTCGTTTGAAGTGCAAAATTGGCTGTTCAAGCTCACCGGCTGCTTCTTGGGAACCCTGTCTCTATGGGTCATAACCGACTTGACAGCACTTAACAACAACAACCCTGAGATTGTCTTTGTTGCTTTGAAATCTATCTGCAAAAAACAATATTAGCCATGTTACTGTCCTAAAGTTCGTGCAACTTTTGATTTTATGATTAACCTTCTCTTCTGTCACCTGACATTTGCCCATGAATTTCTGTTCAGAACAAAACCCTTAGACAAAGATTTAACAGATTCTCCCCATAGCAGCAACCTATCCTAAATAAAACAAGTGATGCTTTGCCATATGTTTTATGAAGCTGCACACAAGCTGTTTAATTACAATATGACTTGGAAATTTTGAATATATATAATCATTCTCTATAGTAAAGCATTTTCACAGAATTACCCAGGCCTTTCCATACTTCAAAAGCAAGGAGAGAGATATCCCTGCTTCCTTGTACTATCACAGGAAGATAAAGAAAAAGGAGTAGAATCTGATGTGTTAAAAACCGATTCATACCAAGTTGTTGCAGAAGCATGTCAACTCTTGTGTGTCAATGTCTCGTGTAAATTTATTTTTACTTCAGCCAAACTTTTTCCTCTTCTACTCTGGCTTCGAGGGCAAGCTATAAATCTAGTGTGGGTACCTTAATCTGTATAATGCTTCAAGCAATTTATCAATAGGATGTAGACAAATCTATACTTGTGTTTTATGAGTTAGCTGAGTTTACATTGCCATAAAATAATTATAGCAAGTAATAGTTAAAAATATTTGCTTTGGAAGCAGCAGAAGTGTCTGTTCTCACTGACAGCAGAAGAGGGCAAATGAGGTCTGAATCAAAGACAGACAGTTTGCTCACTTCCTACCCTTCGCTATGTTTTACACTACCCATGGTCCTTCAGTTTGAAAGTGAGATGCCTACCTGTGAGTTAAGGTAGAAAAGAAACCTTTTTGAGGTAGTTTGTAAAGAATTTTATTTAGATAAAGAGAAAAGACTGAGTGCCCTTTATTTACTTACCATATGGCTAATTCAAATGAAACAAGCAGGCTCAAATAAACAAAGAGGAATTTGTTTAAATCTATCTGTCCTGGTGTGGTGGTGGTGAACTGTGGAGTCAGTTCCGACTCATTGCAACCACACATAAGGTTTTCAAGGCTGTAAATCTTTATGGAAGCAGAAAGTCTCATCTTTCTCCCACTGAATGGCTGGTCATTTTGAACCACCGGCCTTGAGGTTAGCAGTCCCGCTCCTAAGTGACATTGTGGGTTAATGCGCTGGACTGCAAGATCATAAAGTTGGTGGTTCCAGCTCATCATCCGCTCCTCAAAATCCTATACAGGGTCACTATAGGTCGGAACCAACGCAACAGCACTTAACAACAACATCATTCTGGTGTGGCGCTACAGAATAAGCACTAGACTCCTAACCTCAAGGCTGGTGGTTCAAACCCATCATCTGTCCCTTGGAAATCCTATACAGGGTCACTATGAATTAGAACTGACTCGGAGCACTTAACAACGATCTACATCAATATATAGGTATTGATAGATCTCTATATCTATATATCTCTGTGTATACTTTGAATAATAAGGACAATGATGTTTACAGCTGCATTGTCAGTATGACAACTATTTGCCACATATGGAAGGTCAGCAAGAAAGAAGGTGAGCAAGATGGGTTGACACAGTGGCATCAACAATGGGATCAAACCTAGCAACAATGGTGAGGATGACGTAGGACTGGGCAGTGTTGTACACAGGGTTACTATGTGTCAGAACCAACTCCAAGGCAGATCTAGCTATTACATAGGATGTGTGGTTAGTAAAAGTCAAGGTTTGCTCTAAGTATAAAATCCACACTGGATTCAAATACCTGTTAATAGGACATCTTTGAGATTTGGGGCTAGATAAAAATATATTACTAAAATTATTTTTATTTCTGAGTTTCTACCTTTTTAAAGTGGCTGCTGGAGAATGAAAATTTCATATATGGTTTGCATTTGTGTTTGTCATTGCATTACTGCTGGGCAGCATTGGTTTGTAGAGTTCCAAGTTCACACAATTTAGAAAAGGTAGCAAGTATATTAATATACTGGTAGCATAGTGGTTACGAATAGGGCTGTGAGCCACAAGGTCAGCAGTTCGAAACTACCAGCTGTTTTGCGGGAGAAAGATGAGGCTTTCTGCTCCTGTAAAGATTTCCAGCCTCGGAAACCCTGTACAGGGTCGCTATGAGTCGGAACCGACTGCACGGCAGGCACATAACAACAACAACAATATTAATAATAGAAGTTAACATTCATAAGGACTCTACTTTGGATATGACACTTTAGGGTCAGCCCTGTGCTGCAAGCTACAACATCAGCAGTTCAAACCCACCATCTGCTCTTCTGAAATCCTATACAGGATCTCTATGAGTCGGAATCAACTCAAAAGCACTTACCAGAAACAGTATTCATAAAGCACTTATAAAGGGCCAAGTACTCGACTGGGAATGTTACCCTATTAATATATCTATGAATAGTATATCATTATTCTCATTTCTCAGAAGAAAAATCTAAGGTGTTCAATGTTTTAAGTACCTTTGTAAATGGTGACAATCTATTATGTGGGAATGCCCTAGATTAAATTCAAAGAAGAGTTCTGTATATCATATTTCTATGAACTGTTTGAGATCAATATAAAGTTATGACTTTTTTATGTATCTTTATTTGAGAGTATATATTTTACTATTTTTAATGTGTAAATTACAAAATTTTCTATTTTTGGTAGACAGTTGATATATAGTGTCATCTAACAATATTCACAAATATCACCCCTTGAAATTCTTTTGAACTGTCCCTTTATAGTCAGTTCCTGTTACAACTATTGATCTATTTGCTGCTTCTGCAGTTTTTCCTTTTCCAGGATGCCATATATAATTCAATTATGCCTTTTGTAGCCTTTTGAGTCTGGCTTATTTTACTTAGTATTTTTATTGCTGAATAATATTCTACTGCAAATATATGTTGTTGTTGTTGTTAAGTGCCCCCGAGTCGGTTCCGAACCATAGAGACCCTGTACAGGGTTTCCGAGGGTGTAAATCCTTACGGGAGTAGAAAGCCTCATCTTTCTCCCGCGGAGCGGCTGGTAGTTTCGAACCGCTGACCTTAAAGTTCGCAGCCCGATTTGTAACCACTACGCTATCAGAGCTCCTTACTTATACAGCATAATTTTTTTAACCACTCACTAGTTGAAGACATTAGCGTTATTTCCAGTTCTCGATGATTATAAATCAAACCATTGTAAGGCTTGTGTACAGATTTTTGTATGAGCATACATTTAAATTTATATTCAGAAAAGGGCAAAATTCCTGGGAGAGTGATTGCTGGATATCAGAGCAAGTGTAGGTTTAAGTATATAAGGAACTACCAAACTAGTCTCTTAAGTGACTGTGCAACTTGTCAGTCCAGGCTTGCAGTGTGGTGTGAGCGTTCTAGTTATTTCCCCTTCTTTATCAACACTTAGTATTGTCAGGCATTCTATTACCATTGTTTTGTTTTTATGTGCAATGGTATCTCATTGTGATTCTATTTTGCAATTCCCTAGTGAGTAATGATTCTATGTACATTTTTATGTTCTTATTGGCTGTTCATATATATTCTTTGATAAATTGCTTCTTCAAAATTCTTTGCACATTTTTAACAGACTCATTTTATATTGATGAGCTGTATTGTTCAAATATTGAGCATTTTCATCATCTTTCTATAAGTCCACTATCAACTCCATGATTTTGAAAATATTTCCCTCCATTTGTGGCTTGTCTTTTCATTTCCTTAAGAGTGTTTTTCTAAAATAAAATAATAATATTTATTACATTTACTCTATTATGTTATTTGGTTCAAGCTCACCAGCTGCTCCTTGGAAACCCTATACAGGGTCACTATGGGTCGGAATTGACTCAATGGCACTTAACAACAACAATTATGTTATTTCTATTATGTTTATTCTTTTGGTGTTATGTCTGAAATTTATTTGTCTAAACTGAGGTTGTTAAATAGTTTCTCATAAAAGTCCTACAGCAAAATTGAACACTCATATGTGGATATTCAATAGTTTCAATGTGATTTGTTTAAAAAACTTTCTCTCATTGTACTATATTGACCATATTTCTGTCTACTATATTATGTTCCATTGATCTACACCTGTATCATTTCCCAATATAATTGTTTTGACTATGGTGGCTTTATATTAAACCTTAATGAAAGAGTGTAGGAGCTACCCAAATTTTCTTCCTTTTTTTTTTTTTAAAATTTATTTTGACTGCTGTAGTTCTTTGCTTTTCCATATCAATTTTTATGTCTTCTTAAGACTTACCAACATAATAGTCAATGAAGAGAGTCACATCTTAAAAATATAATTTTTTTCTAATCCCAGAAAGAAGTACATCTCTATATTTACTTTTACATTATAAAACATTTTTTCCACTGTAGTATAATATATGTGGGTGCTGTTGTTGAGTGGGTTGCATCTTATAGAAACCTTGTGTAGAGTTTCTGAGCCTGCCATTCTTTGAGAGAGCAGAATGCCTCATCTTTACCCCTGGAGTGGCTGAGGGACTCAAACTGTCGAGCTTGTCATTCACAGTTCAAGTATTATATATAACATGAAATTTTCCATTTTTACCATTTTTAGAGTGTTTGGGGGCATTTAATTCTATTGGTAATGTTGTGCAACCTTCACCACTATTAACTTCTATAAAGAAGACAGATCTAAAATCAATAGGGTTTTGACAACTAGAGGATCCAGAAAACGAAGAGCAAACCAAGTATAAAGATAAAAGAAGAAAGGAGATAATGACAATCAGCAGAAATCAGTGAAATTGAAAACAGAAGAAAAAAAAAAAAAATCAAGTCAGCAAAACCAGAAGTTGGTTTATTTAAAAGATCGATGAAATTAACAAGTCTTTAGCAAGACTGAGGAAAACAAAGAGAGAAGGGTATGGGTATCGAATTTCTTGTATACTACTCAAGTTAAATTGGTATCAAAGTACCCTAGAATGTGGTTGTGATTAAGTGCCATCGAGTCAATTCCAACTCGTAACTGCCCCTGTAAAGGGATTCTGAGGATTAGCTGGTAGGTTTAAACCGGCAAACTTGTGATTAGCAGTTAGTAACTAATCCTACAGTACAGCATGTCAAAGTAATATTCATTGTAACCCAAGAGAA
The DNA here is from genome assembly GCF_000296735.1 of Chrysochloris asiatica. Taxonomy (NCBI): domain Eukaryota; kingdom Metazoa; phylum Chordata; class Mammalia; order Afrosoricida; family Chrysochloridae; genus Chrysochloris; species Chrysochloris asiatica. The sequence goes on along the minus strand of NW_006408519.1, from coordinate 19,815,560 downwards.
AATATTGTTCTGTAATATACAGAAAAGGAAAGGTAAAGGGAATCAAACTAGCTACAAAAAAAAAGAAAACCAACAAAGCAAAGAAGCTGGCAGTATTAGAGGAAATGATCAAGAAAGTCTTCATGGTATTGTTAGGGACTTTCCAGTCAGTTCTGAATCATAGCGACCCCATGCACCCAGAGCAAAACACAGTCTGAGCCTGCGCCATCCTCACTATTTTTATGTTTGAGTCCATTGCTGTTGCCACTGTATGAGTCCATTTCTTTGGGGGTCTTCCATGGACAAAATCTTGTCATCCCACCTCTAAGGAGCATTCTGACAGTACCTCTTCCAACACTAATTTTTGTGTTTTTCAAGAAGTCCATGGTACCATCAACATTTTTCTTCAACACCATAATTCATTTGCATCTATTCTTCTGTGATATCATTATTGTCTTAATTTCACATGCATATGAAGTGATTGAAAATACCACATAGCCTGAGTCAGACACACCTTAGTCCTCCAACGGATCTCTTTGCTCTTTAACACTTAAACAAAATCTTGTGCATCAGATTTGCCTATTGTAATAGTTGTTGTTAGGTGCCATCAAGTAACCTCACAGGAAGCCTATGTACAACAGAATGAAACGCTGTCCAGGCCTGAGCCTTCCTCACAGTTGTTCCTATGTTGGAGCCTATGGTTGCAGCTACTGTGTTTCAAACTGTTTCATTGAGGGTCTTCTTGTTTTTTGCAGACACTCCACTTTACCTAGTATGATGTCCTTCTACAGGGATTTCTCCTGCTGACATGTAGAAATTATTTTTGCTTCCTCACCTTTAGGAAGCAGTCTGGCTACCTGTCTTTCAGAAAAGATTTGTTTGTTTTTCTGGTGACCCATGTTACATTCTATGCCCTTCATTCACAGTTCAATATTATATATCTAACATGAAATTTGCCATTTTTACCATTTTTAGAGTAAAAATACACTCTATTTTTTCCAAATACACATATTTTTTCCTGTAATGAACAGGAATTATCAAGACTTTTATATATTTTCAAGATACTCTTTGTATTGTCAGGCTGGAAATATTTCTAAAGCAATGTTTTAATGAGGAAAGTATTAGAATAGTTGTAGCATAGTGGTTATGAATCACGCTGTGAACCGCAAGATCAGCAATTCGAAACTACCAGCTGCTCTGCGGAAGAAAGATGAGGCTTTCTGCTTCCATAAAGATTTACAGTCTCGGAAACCCTGTACAGGGTCGCTATGAGTTGGAACCAACTCCACAGCACATAACCACCAACCACCACCACCATACTCATATATGTCATATATTTGATAGAGCAGAGGGAGACACGGTTATAGAGTTCTCTTTAAGTTCTCTATAAGGTTATAGAGTTCATAATACTGTGTCTCCTTACGCTCTATCATATATGAGTATAAAAATTCTAAGTTTTCCATTTTACAAATATCGTTTGATAGAGAAAAGGGATATAGAATTTATTTCATTAATAAACTGGAATTGCGAAGTTTTATGCAGTTTTAATGTAATCTTTTTGTTTTGTTTTGTGAAAAATGATGAACTTTCATTTTCAGAAAATGATGAACTTCTCTTTACTTTGTTGTTGTGTAGTGCCATTGAGCCGATTCCGATCCATAGCAATCCTGTGTAGGGTTTCCAAGGAGCAGCTGTTGAGCTTGAACCACTGACCTTGCAGTTAAAATGACTTTGCCATCTGATACATTAGTCCACAGCGCCACACCAGGGCGCCTTACACACCAGGTCTTTTTACTTAGGGGAAGAAAAAAAACAAATATACAATTCCATCTATTAATGAGCAGTAAATATGGAAACTTTTCTATGTTTCCAATGGTGAGGTGGCTCTAGAGCAGGGGTGGAGAAACTTTTTTCTGCCAAGGACCATTTGGATATTTATAACATCACATTATAAATTTATGTTGCTATGCAAAAAGCTCCTAGATTTATTGAATTTCGAGTCCCACTTGCAATTGTCTTGGCAAGGCCAGACCAAATGATTTTGCAGTCTGATATGACCCATGTTCCCCACCCCTGCTCTAGAGGAAAATCACTGGACTGCAAACCATAAGGTCAGTAGTTCAAGCCCACAAGCCACTCCAGGTGAGAAAGACGAAGCTTAGTTTAGGGTTACAAGTCAGGCCGCTAACCTCAAGGTCAGCAGTTCAAACTACCAGCTGTTCCACGGGAGAAAGATATGGCTTTCTGCTCCCATAAAGATTTACAGCCTTGGAAACCCTGTACAGGGTCGCTATGAGTCGGAACCGACTCCATGGCACACCACAACCACCACTTCTTCACAAAGATTTGTAGCCTCAGAAACCCTATATAGGGTTACTATTAGTCAGAACCAATTTGACGCCACTTAATAATACACAACTAATTCAAATACACCAGTTCTCCTTAAATCTTCCTTACTCATTGCCCAACCTTCACATGTATCTGAGGTGACTGATCATATATTTGTATTATATACATAGATTGATCACATGTATCTGAGATGATTGATCATGGGTCAAGTGTACCTTCATCTTCAAAGTGACATGCTTGCTCTTTAGCACTTTGAAGAGGTCTTTTGAGGCAGATTTGCTCAATTTGATATGTCCTTTGATTTCTTAACTGCTGATTCGATGGGTGTTGATGGTCTATCCAAGTAAAATGAAAGCCTTAACAACTTCAATATTTTCCTAGTTTATCATAGTAGTTTCTACTAGTCCAGGTATTAGATTATTGTTTTCTTTACTTGTGGTTCAAGCCATACTGAAGGCTGTAGTCGTTAATCTTCATCAGTATTTTAAGTCCTTGTATCGTACACGTCTCACAGGTTGTTAATAAGTATCCCTCCAATCTTAATATTTCATTCTTCTTCATGTAATACAACTTCTTGAATTATTTGCTCAGCATACAGATCGAATGTTGGTGGTGGTGGTAGATGCCATCGAGTCAGCTCTGACTTACGGTGACAGATGCACAACAGAATGAAACATTGCCCAGTTCTGCGCCATTCTCATAGTTGTTACATTGGAGCCCAGTGTTTCTGCCCTGTGTTGAATATGTATGATGAAAGGATACACCCGTAATACACATTTTCCTGATTTTAAACCAGTCAATATCCTCTTATTCCATTTAAATGATGGTCTTTTAGTTTATTTACAGGTTTCTCAAGAGTACAATAAAGTGTTTTGGAATCCCCACTCTTCTCAATGCTATCTACAGGTTAGTTTGGTGCACAGAGTTGAATGTCTTTGAATAGTCAAAACAGCACAAATAAACATCTTTCTGATGTTCTCTGCTTTCAGCCAAGTTTCATTTGAAAACAGCAATGATATTTTCACTCCACATCCTCTTCTGAATCCAGCTTGACTTTCTGGCAACTCCGTGTCAAAATGACCATACCTGTTGTAAACACCTTTTAATTACCTTCAGCAAAATTTTACTTGTGTATGATATTAATGATATTTTTTCAATAATTTCTGCCTGCTGTTGTCTAATCTTTCTTTGAAATGGACACAAATATGGATCTCTTCCAGTTGGTTGCCAGGTAGCTGTCATCCAAATTTTGGGCATAGACGACTGAACCCTTCCAGTGTTGCATCAGTTTGTTGAAACCTTTCAATTTGTATTCCATCACTTCCTGGAGACATGCGGTGAGCCAATGCCTTCAGTGCACCTTGAACTTCTTTCTTCAATACCATCATTTCTTATCATATGCTACCTCTTGAAATGGTAGTGCATCAACCAATTCTTTTGGTACAATGGCTCTGTATATTCCTTCTATCCTCTTTTTATGCTTCATGCATTATTCAGATTTTTTGGCTCATAGAGTCTTTCAATATTGCAAGTCAAGGCTTAACTTTTTTCTTCAGTTCTTTCAGCTTAAGAAATGCTAAGTGTGTTCTTCCCTTTTGGTTTTCTGATTCCAGGTCTTGCATATTTCATTATAATAATTGATTCTGTCTTCTTAAGCTGCCCTTTAAATTTTTCTATTCAGCTTTTTTACTTCCACATTTCTTTCAGTCATTTTAAGGAGCTCTGGTAGTATAGTAGTTACAAGTAGGGCTGCTAATCACATGGTCAGCAGTTTGAAATGACCTGCCATTCCTCAGAAGAAAGATGTGGTTTTCTGCTCTGGTAAAGATTTATAGCTTCAGAAACCCTATACAGGGTCACTAGGAGTCTGAAGAGACTCCACGGCACACCACCACCACCACCACATTCAAGAGTAAGTTTCAGTTTCTTCTGGTATCCATATTGATCTTTTCTTTCATTCCTGACTTTTTAATGACCTCTTACTGTCCTTATGGATGATGTTTTTGAAGTTATTGGACAACTCCTCTGGTCTTTGGTCATTAATGTTCAATGTATAAATTAATTCTTGAGATGATCTCTAATTTCAGGTGGGATATACTCAAGGTCATATTTTTCTCTAGTGGATTTGTTTTAATTTTCTTCCACTTCAGGCTGGACTTGTATATGACAATTGATTATCTGTTCCACAGACAGCCCCTGACCTTGTTTTGGTTGATGATATTGAGCTTCTCCATTGTCTCTTCAAAGGAGCTCTGGTAGCGTAGTAGTTGCAAATCAGGCTGTGAGCTACAAGGTCAGCAGTTTGAAACTACCAGCTGTTCCACGGGAGAAAGAGGAGGTTTTCTGCTCCTGTCAGCAGTTCGAAACAACCAGCTGTTCCGCAGGAGAAAAATGAGGCTTTCTGCTCCTATAAAGATTCACAGCCTCAAAAACCCTGTACAGGGTCACTATGAGTTAGAACCGACTCCATGGCACATCACCACCACCACTGTCTCGTCCCACAGCTATTGTCAGTTTGATTCTTAGGTATTTCACCGGACAAGACCCATGTATATAATCACCATTTATGTTGTTAATCACCATTTATGTTGTTGAAAAAAAGTATTTAAAAATAATGTCATTTCTTGCAAAATTCTAACATGCAATCTCTGCATTTTTTCTAATACCACAGTCATATTTTCTAACTACTGATCCTTCCTCTTGGTTTCCAACTTTTGCATTCCAACCTTCAGTAATTATCAGCGTAGTGGTTACGAATCGGGCTGCGAACCTTAAGGTCAGCGGTTCGAAACTACCAGCCGCTCCGCGGGAGAAAGATGAAGCTTTCTACTCCCGTAAAGATTTACACCCTCGGAAACCCTGTACAGGGTCGCTATGGGTCGGACCCGACTCGATGGCACTTAACAACAACAACAACATTGATTGCATAATTGATCAATTTCAGACTGAAGATGATGGTAGAATTCTTCAATAGCTTCATCTTTGACTTTAGTGCTTGGTGCATAAATTTGAATAATAATCATATTAATTGAAGTTCCTTGTATATGTATGGATATTATCCTATCACACTAACATTGGACTCCAGTATAAACAACGCAATGTTCTTTTTAATGATGACTGTGATGCCTTTCCTCTTCAATTTGTCATTCCCAGAATTATAAACTACATGATTGTCTGATTCAAAATGAACAATGCCATTCCATGTTAGCTCAATAAGGCATAAGATATTAATCTTTATGCATTTTCCATTCCAGTTTTGATGACTTCCAATTTTCCTAGATTAATGTATTTGATGTTACTATTGTAAATGGATATTTGCAGCTGTTTCTTTTCATCAGCAAATGAAGGTCCTGAAAGCTTTGTCCAATGCATTTCGTTAAGTTCCACTCTACTTTAAGGTGGCAGCTCTTCCCAAGTCATATTTTAAGCGGTTTTCAACCTTAAGGCCTCATCTTCTGACACTATGTCAGACAATGTTCCTGATATTTATAAGGTTTTCAATGACTAATTTTTCAGAAATTACCTCTTCCTTCTTAGTCTGCTTTCATCTGGAAGCTCCACTGAAACCTGTCCACCACAGGCAACCTGCTGGTATTTCAATAACTACTGGGATAGCTTACAGCATCATAGCAATATATAAGCCATATAGTACAACAAATGTTGCCACATTTTCTTTACTTGCCTACTTACATGAACACATTTATTCCAAATAAAATGTGTTTAGACATGTCTCTGTGATTAGTGGATGACTGCAGATATGTTCTCTTAGCATCACATTTATCTTAGTCTCGTTTGGATGTCTTATAAAAAAAAGGATACTTTCTATATCATGGGAGGAAAAAAAATGTTTAAGGTCAGGACTAACATCAAATTTATAACATCAAGTGGGCATCTTTCCAAACCATTAAAGCTATGCAGCACGTGTTCTATGATGTATGCTGGCCCATATAAAACAACAGATTTAAAACAACAGATTTTAGATGGTTCAAATGTTTTAAAGGAGGTCGGGAAGACCTCAAAAATGAATTCAAGGCAAAGAAGTCAGCTCAGTAGGTTATGGTGACTTTATAGGGAATTCCAATGAGACAATCTTGATAATTTTTTTCTCAAAGGATACAAGATTATAGGGAGTTATTAGAAAGAAGATTTCAGAAAATTGAAATGCCAAGGAAGTTGCATTGAGGGCTTTTTTTCTTGTTTTTTTGCAAGGAGAGTGAGACTGCTTTCTATAGCTCAGACATAGCCTGCTATTGTTCAGGCCACCATTCAAATGCAGTTTTTTTGGTTTTGTTTTTCAAAGTTTTTATTGTGAATTGAGTGAAAGTTTATACAGGGCAGATCATCAGTTTTACATTCAACAAATCATATACTTCGTTTCATTACAATCACTATAAACCCTTCCATGTATCATCAGTTAACAGTATTTCTCTCTATTTATTTTAGCTCTTGTTTTTTTTTAACACTCAGACATGCATAATAATTTAAATCACCAAAGGGCACATTCTGCAAGCCTGCCTCCTGGCCAACAGCTCTCAGTCCCTCTAATTCTATGAATTTAAAGTTCTCAGCTGCTCCCTCTCTCCATGTCTCCATCTCTGCCTCCATCTCTGCTGTTGCTGCTTCTCTGGATAGGGTCCTGCTTTCCACTTGTGCTCTTCTCCCTTGATGATCCTAGGGTCCTCTGTTTCTGGACTGTACGATTAATGACTGCCCACTTTTTGGTACAAAACTTCTACCTTTATAATGGTGACAGTCGCAATTAGTTATGATAACAATTACTCATTATTGAGTCATAAGAATCTTATCCCCATCTCTTTCTACCAGATCCATCTAGTCAAGATGAAAACTATTCAGTGGGGACTCTGTCTTCCTCCACGCACTTTTAAACTATAATCCCTCTTGAAAACTTGTAAGCCAGTCACTTCAGGCCTTTATCGCCCCCTCATTTTAGGTAGCTAAAATTAGGTTGCCCATCCCTATCTATCCTGTATACAGAGGGGATAGTGTTGATACTTGATTTGAAGACTCCTTCCCTGTCTGATGGTATTTTGAGCTACTATATCCATGAATATAGGTCAAGTTCATCAAATTGTAGCAATTTACCCTCACTTCCTTTATCCAAAAAAAATTTTCTTTCTCTTCCTCTAGTTGAGTTCTGAATATCAAGCCATCAAGGCTAGGTCAAATGGGTACTGTCTTCAGTTTGAGTGTTCTTGTGCATCTCCCCTCACTTCATATCAGCTGGATACTTCACTCTCAGATCTAGCCCTCTGTGGCTATGTCCTTGTCCATGGGCTCAGGTGTCCCCAGGTCTCACCACACTTTGAACCAAGCAGCCTTCATTGTCTCTCTCTCATCTTCAAGTCAACGGGAGTCTTTTTGTTGTTGCTTTTTTTTTTCCATTACTAGAGTGCACCTGCTCATTCTTCGTGGATAGTGAGAGCTGTCCTATGAGCATTTTATTGAGAAACCTTACTTCATCCATCTTATAACCCTGGTCTTGTCCCTCAGACTAATTTTTGTTACCAAAGAACATTTAAAAGAAACATGATTTGAGTTCTGTGAGAATGTCAAATCTGCCATTTTCGAGTGGTTTAAGTTAAAGGGCACACCTTCAGAATTCTATAGACTAGATGGGTGATCTATTGAGAAACAATAGCTTCACATTTTGATATTTTAGTGTTCTATGATTTTGTAGCAATACTTTTTGAATTATCCTCATAGGAACTGGAGTCAAGGGACAATTTTTTCTTACTTACCCTGGTATATTCCTACTTTGCAGACCCCAACTTTTTTTCAATAAAGAATAGATGCTGAATTTTTAAAAAAAATTTTTTTTTCCCTGCATGCATTGCTATGATCATGTTTATTTCTTCTTTAATCCATTAATGTGGTGTAGTATGGTAGTATAGTGTTACAAATCGGGCTGCGAACCTTAAGGTCAGCGGTTCAAAACTACCAGCCGCTCCACGGGAGAAAGATGAGGCTTTCTACTCCTGTAAAGATTTACACCCTCGGAAAACCTGTACAGGGTCGCTATGGGTCGGAACCGACTCGACGGCACTTAACAAAAACAACAATAGTATAAAAGTTGAACTAGTATTGAGAACCCTGGATATATCCCATTTGGTCATAACATGTTATTCTTTCTATATATTACTGGATTTAACCTAGTAATGTATTGTTGAGAATTTCTACATCAAATTTAATGAGAGATATAAGTCTGTTGTTTTCTTGCAATTTAATTGCATCAAGGTAATGCTGACCTCAAAATCTTAGAAAAGTATTCTCTGCTATTTCATAAAAGAGATATTCTCACACTGAGTGTTTTCTTTTAAGGCTTATCAGAATACATTTTATCAAATTTGACAGGATGCTAATTGGTATGTTGAGACCATTTATGTTTATTATAATTGATATGGTTAGATATAAGACTACCAATTTAATTACTTGTTTTCTGTTTGTCTCCTGTAATTTTATTTCTGTGTTTCTCTTTCCAGCTTTTCTTAAATTAATGAAAGGATTTTAATATTCCATCTACTATTGACTTTTTAGTATATCTGTTTTATTTTTCTAATAAATGGTTAAATAATTACAACATACATATCTAACAATTTTTACAATCAGTGTATATTTAATATTTTTCCATTTAACATTAAAGATAGAAGCCTTACAACCATAAAATCCTTTATCTTTGTCCCTTTATCATAAAGTTGTCAGAAATAGTTCATCTACATACAAGAAAAACACCATCAGACAAAATTATAATTTTCTTTAAACAATAGTTGTTGTTGTTGTTGTTGTTGTTGTTCAGTGCTGTCGAGTCGGTTCCATCCCATAGAGACCCTGTATAGGGTTTCCTAGGAGCAGCTGGTGAGCTTGAACCACCAGCCTTGTGGTTCAAACAGACCTTGCAATCCAGCACATACATGTTTTTAAAAATTCAGAAGATAATCTAATATATTTACCCAGTTATTTACCATTCCTGTGGCTTTTTCTTTGTTGCCAAAGTTCTGACTTTTCCACTTGTGTCATTTCCTTTTAGTCTGACAGTCTTCTACAACATTTTTAGAGCAGATTTTCTCATGACACATTTTTAGTTGTCATTAAACTGAGAATGTCTTTTTTTTTTTTTCACCTTCTTTCCTCAAGGATATTTTGACTTAATATAAAATCAGAGTCACTAGTTTTTATCTTCCCTCCCCTCACTCTACAACTCTTTAAAGTTGTCCTTCTTTAGTCTTTTGGCCTCCATGGTTTCTGAAGAGAAATCTAACACCAACAATATTTTAACTTCCAACTCATGTCTTTATTAAGACACAAGGATAGAGAGGGGAAAGCAATGGGTAGTGAGAGTAGAGGATGATTTCCTGGCAGCGCTGATGGCTTGATGGTTATGAATTTAAAATGAGCCAGTCAACCAATTTAACTATACAGAGTGGGGACCTGCAGAGAGTTTAGCAATGGGCTGCTACTCAAAAGTTATGTGGTTTGAATCCATCAGCCACTCTGCAGTTGAAAGATGAAGCAGTCTGCTTCCTAAGCAAAGATTTACAGCCTTGGAAACCCTATGGAGCAGTTTGATTCTCTCCTTTAGGGTCAGGATGAGTCTGAATGGAATCAAGGGCAGTAGGTTTGGTTTCTTGGGTAGGACTAAAGCATCTTCTAAAGAACTGTTGTTAACACCCTTGACAATAACCAAGAATAGGGAAACTGTCAAAGTATTTTCATACTTCACGCTTAACTGTTTAACATTCAGATCATTTAAAACATTTATGTAAGTGAGTTTTTGGAGTCCTAGTGATACAATGGATAGAGTACTTGGTTGCTAACAAAAGGATTGTTGTTGAGTGCCGTTGAGTTGGTTCTAACTCATAGAGGCCCTATACAGACTTTCTAAGAAGCAACTGGTGGGTTTGAACTGCCAACATTGTGGTTAGCAGTCCAGTGCTTATCCTACAGCGTCACACCAGAACTCCAACAAAAGGATGGGGTTATGTGTTGTGGAGTCGGTTCTGACTCATAACGACCCTATACAGGTTTTCTGAGGCTGTAAGCCATTACGGGAGCAGAAAGCCTCATCTTTCTCCTGCAGAACAGCTGGTAGTTCGAACTGCTGACTTTGCAGTTCACAGCCCAATTCGTAACCACTACGCTACCAGAGCGCCTGGTTGTTGTTGTTAAGTGCCGCCAAGTCGGTTCCAACCCATAGCAACCCTGTAGAGGGTTTCCTAGGAGCGACTGGTGAGCTTGAACCACTTACCTTGCAGTTCAAACGGCTTTGTAGGCTGGCACATTAACCCAGAGTGCCACACCAGGACTCCACCAGAGCTTCTTAGCTCAAAATCTCATCTGCTCCAAGAAGAAAAATGTACCACTCTGCTTCTGCAAAGATTACAGTCTCAAAACCCTAGGAAACAGTTCTACCTGTCCTACAGGGTCACCCTGAGTTGGAATCCACTCAAAGGCAATGGGTTCCCTTTGTTGGTTTTGAGGGAAGTATTTCAACTCCATTTCAGTAGAAGTGTATCTACCTAAACTGCACTGGATCTTCACTTATTCCACAAATATCAACTGGATGTGTATGTTTTGAGGTGTGGCACTACCGACTGGGATATAATGGTGAACCAAAATAGACGTTGTCTCCATTCTTTGCTGCTTACAAACAAGTGGATGATTATTTCAAGTGAGCAGATACTTCCCTCTCAGGTCTGAAAGGGAGATTTTAGGGTAAAAAGTATTTGGGAAAGAGGAGAACTTGAGAAAAATCCTAATGTCAGTTTAAATACGTAAGCATGGCAAATAGCTCTAGAAAACAATAAAACTGATTAAATCCCATTAGTAAAGTGAATAGCTATACAAAGAGAGAGCATATAAAGAGCATACTTACTTGATGCTGACACATATTTATGTAATCATAAGCATGCAAATCCTGGTTATTGATTTAGCAAAAATACTTCTGTGGGTGTAATGTTGCCAAGTGCCATCAAGTCAGTATCCAACTCATAGCGACCCTGTATAGGTTTTCTGAGTCTTTAAATCTTCACAGGAGCTGAAACCCTCATCTTTTTCCAGTGAAGTGACTAGTGAACTCGAACCCTGAACTTTACAGTTTGCAGTCCAGTGCTTATAGGCAGAATAAAAAGAAAGGTCTAAGAGAGCTAAACTCTTCTCCAAGAAAAAGGGATGTTGAGTAATAATATCAAAATTGGTAAATAAGAAATGATAAATAAATTATTTAGAAATATGGAGGTAGATTCTAGAAGAAAATATCTAAAGGACTAAATGTTTCATGGTGACAGGTACAAGGCTAAATAAAGAGGAGATGGGATATTATTTATCATAATAAGCATTTGGGAATCAATAGATTTTTTAAAGCACTCATATTACTTTGATTAAAATTAAAATAATATGAAAACATATTTAGTATTCTCACATATACTATTTTCTTTAAAACAGCATTCAATCCATAAATTTATGAGATATAAAGGGTGAATTTATGGGCTCTTTACAGAATATTCTATGAAATATATACCTTGTTCTACATTCTGTGTTCCTTATCAATTCAATCTTTATAATAAATAATGGAAACACGATTGTGAGATCCCAATGACCTTAATATCTGGCAGGTATTTGGAAAATATTATTTAATATTAGAAGAACTGACCTATGGATGATCATCAATATTAAAGATGATTCAATAATATGGATATTCCTATACAGGGGAGTCCTGGTGTGGTGCTGTGGGCTAATGCATCAGACTGCAAAGTCATTTGAACTGCAAGGTCAGTGGCTCAAGCTCACCAGCTGCCCCTTGGAAACCCTATACAGGGTCGTTAAGGGTTGGAATAGACTCAATGGCAATTAACAACAAGAACATACAGGACAAGGAGTCCTGGTGTGGTGCTCTGGGTATGCGCCAGACTACAAAGCCATTTGAACTGTAAAGTTGGCAGTTCAAGCTTACCAGCTGCTCCTTGGAAACCCTATACAGGGTCACTATGGGTCAGAATTGACTTGACGGCACTTCACAACAACAACAACAACAACATACAGGACAAGGGAGTGGGAAGAAAAATGGAGCATTAGCTAATTGTATGTTTCTTACTACATAAATTACAGATACTCTCATATGCTCGAGGGACATATTTTTGGAATACAGGCAACAGCTCAACTGTCCCTCACTATAACTTTAGTGATAACTCATGAAAATGAATACATGTACAAAATTATAGAAAAAATACATTTATAGACAAAGAAATTCCAAAGCTATCCTACATTTTCCAATTTAACCAAATGCAGACTACTTCTCATCTCAAATATGTTATAATTATGTAATGGCAGCTGAAGGACTGAATACAGAGAAAAAGACATATCTAAATACAAACTGGATTCTTGTTGTGACATTGTAGGATAAGCACTAGACTTCTAACCACAAGTACAGTATTTCAAACCCTCCAGTCTCTCCTCAGAAACTCTAGTCAGGGTGACTATGAGTCAGAACTGAGTCTATGGCACAACAACAAATACAGACACTCCGTGTCATTTATTGAAGAGGAAAATTAAAAACTGAAGCAGTTTAATTTCAGAATTAAGACTTAATGATAAGACTTCAAAATTTAGTAGATCTACTGAGATTGTTGTTGTTGTTAGGTGCCATCAAGTAAGTACCAACTCATAGTGACCCTATGCACAACAGAATGAAACACTGCCAGATCCTGGGCCAACTTCATAATTGTTGCTACACTTGAGCCCATTGATGCTGCCATTTTGCCAATCCATCTCTCTGGGGGTCTTCCTCTTTTTCTCTCAACCTCCACCTTACCAAACATGATATCCTTCTCCAGCAACTGGTCCCCTTGACAATATGTATGAAGTATGAAAGACGAAGTTTGGCCATCTTGGCCTCCAAGGAGCATTCTGGCTGCACTTCTTCCAACACAGATCTGTTGGTTCTTTTGGCAGCCCATGGCACTTTCAATATTCTCCTCCAACACCACAATTCAGATCTACTGAGGAGTACTGGATAAAGCACTCCAAACTCACCAGCTGCTTCTCATAAACCCTATACAGAGTGGCTGTGAGTCAGAACTGACTCAAAGACACTTAACAGGAACAAAAACTGTGGCACAGTGGGGTAATGCACTGGACTGCAGAGTTGGTTTGAACCATAAGGTTGATGGTTCAAATTCACCACTTGCTCCTCAGAAACCCTAAACAGGGTCGCTATGAGTAGGAACTGACTCAAAGGCACTTAACAACAACACTCAAATTCAGCTCCACTTAAGCATGTTATTTAATTAATTTAGGCCTCAGTTTTCTTATTTAAAAAGGGAAATACAGTAACCACATGACAGTTTTATGAGAATTGCATGAAATTATCTATCATTTATGTGGTCAATAAAAACAGATTCGTTGTCAGATGTCATTGACCCAGATGTTACTGACAAGTTGCCTGATCCTCTACCATCTTCATCATACTTCATATGTTTGAGTCTATTGTTCTGGCTGCTGTTTCACTCCAACTCTGAAGATTTTCCTGCTTCTTGCTAACCTGTTATTTCACTAACCACAGTGTTCTTTCTAGTAATTGATCTTTACTAATGATGGCATATCCTGACGATATGTCCAAAGTAAGCAAGCATTGTGGGTACATATTTTTCTATAGTTTATTTGTTCTTCCAGAAATTCAGAATATATCAGATAATCTTCAACAACATCACAGTTTTAGTGTTTTAAGTCTTCTAAAACACAGATTGTTGTTATTATTGTTGTTAGGTGCCATCAAGTTGGTTCTGAATCATAGCAAACTAATGCACAACAGAACAAAACATTGTCTGATCCTGCACCATTCTCACAATTGTTGCTATGTTTCATCCCATTGTTGCTGCCACTGTGTCAATCCTCTCATTGGAGGTTTCTTCTCTTTCACTGACCTTCCACTTTACCAAGCTTGATGTACATGTCCAGAGACTGGTCCTTTCTGACAAAATGTCCAAAGTACAAGAGACTAAGTACCATCCTTACTTCTAAGGAACATTCTGGGTGTACTTCTTCCAACATAGATTTGTTGTTCTTCTAGCAGTACATAGTACTTTAGATATTCTTCAACAACACCATAGTTCAAATGCATCAATTATTCTATGGTATCCCTTATTCGTTTCCCAACTTTCACAGGCATATGAAGAGATTGAAAAGATCATGACTTTGGTCAGGTTCACCTTGCTCTTAAATACTTGAAAGAGGTCTTATGTAGCAGATTTGCCTAATGGAATATGTCACTTGATTTCTAGATTGATGCTTCCATGAGCCTTGATTATGGATCCAAGCAAAACAAAGTCTTTGACAAATTCAATCTTTTTCTGTTTATCATGATGCTATTTAGTAGTCTAGTTGTGGAAACAGCACAGATAAATGTTGATTTTTTTTTTCTTGCAGTCAATATTAATGCTGCATCACGTTGCTACATGAACAGTAGTGTTTAGTAATATTTATTTATTAGTTACCATCCCGTTTTTAGTAGGTACTTTATGAAGGTCACTTGTCCTTGTTGTTGTTAAGTGCCGTTGAGTCGATCCTGACCCATAGCGACCCTATAGAGGGTTTCCAAGGAGCGGCTGGTGAGCTTGAACCACCAACCTTGCAGTTCAAACAGCTTTGCAGTCTGGCACATTAACCCACAGCGCCACACCAGGATGCCTCACTTGTCCTTAGGAACCCCTTTAAGATTATCATGCATTTGACACCACAAGAATCATAGGCTCACACAAGAAAAAAGTAACTTGCTCTAGGTCACAGAGTTAATGTGTACTGAAAGTGGAATTTGAGCCCAAAATGTCTGAATCCAAATCCTAGGTATGTTTTATAATTACATCACCAAGAATGTTACATTACCATCAGTAGATCAGAATGATTACATAGAGAACTGCATTCAAAACAGGTAGAGATCCTGTAAAAATACAGAACAACATCTGATATTATAAACATTGAAACAGATATGCTTTTATTTTTCTCTTCCTACCTACCTGCATACTTATTCAACCTGTATGCTGAGCAAATAATCCTAGAAGCTGGGTTCTATGAAGAAAAATGTGGCATCAGGATTGGAGAATGTCTCATTAATAACCTACAATATGCAGATGATACAACCTTGTTTGCTGAAAGTGAAGAGGACTTAAAATACTTACTGATGAAGATCACAGCCTTTGGTATGGATTTCATCTCAATGTAAAGAAAACAAAAATTCTCACCATTGGACCAATAAACAACATTCTTATCAATGAAGAAAAGATTGAGTTGTCAAGGACTTAATTTTTCTTGAATCAACCGTCAACTCTCACAGAAGCAGCAGTCAAGAAATCAAGTGATGTATTGCATTAGGCAAATCTGCTGCACAAGACCTTTTTAAAGTGTTGAAGAGCAAAGATGTCAGCTTGAGGACTAAGGTACATCTGACACAAGCCACAATATGTTCAATAACTTCATATGCATGTGAAAGTTGGACAGTGACTAAGAAAGACCCTAGAAGAATGGATTCTTTTGAGTTATGGTGTTGAAGGAAAATATTGAAAGTGCCATGGGCTGCCAAAAGAACCAACAGATCCATTTTGGAAGAAGTGCAGCCAGAGTGCTCCTTGGAAACCAAGATGGCCAAACTTCGTCGCTCATACTTTGGACATATTGTCAGGAGGGACTAGTCACTGGAGAAGGATACCATGTTTGGTAAGGTGGAGGTTGAGAGAAAAAGAGGAAGACCCCCATCGAGATGGATTGGCTAAGTGGAAGCATCAGTGGGCTCAAGCGTAGCAACAATAGTGAGGTTGGCCCAGGACTGGGCAGAGTTTCATTCTGCTGTGTATAGGGTCGCTATGAGTCAGTACCAACATGATAGCACCTAACAACAACACCTACCTGCAAGTTTGGGTATTAGCTAAATTTTTATTTCCTCTGAATTTAACCACTTACATGTGAAATATACTCTTCTTCCTTTTTGTAACTTTTTAAACCTTCTGGATATATTGTTGTTGTTAGGTGGCCTTGAATCAGTTCCAATTCATCCCAGCCCTATCTACAACAGCACTAAATACTGCCTGGTCCTGTGTCATCTTCACAATCATTCCTGTGTTTGAGTCCATTGCTGCTGCCACTGTGTCAATCCAGCTCATTGGGGGTCTTCCTCTTTTTCACTGACCTATACTTTACCAAGCAAGATGTCTTTCTCCAGGGATTGTTCCCTCCTGATAACATGTCCAAAGTATGTGAGACAAGGTCTTGCCATCTTCAATTCTAAGGAACATTTTGTACTTCTTCCAACACAGATTTGTTTGTTCTTCTGGAAGAGTGTATTCAATGTTCTTTGCCAACAACATAATTCAAATGCATCAATTCTTCTTTGGTCTTCTTTATTTACTGTTCAGCTTTCTCATGCATATGAAGCAACTGAAATACCATGGCTTGGGTCAAGTACACCTTAGTCCCCAGAATGACATGTTTGCTTTCTGATACTTTAAAGAGTGTTTTGCAGGAGTTTTGTCCCTTGCAATACATTCTTTAATTTCTTAACTGCTGTTTCCATGGGTGTTGATTGTGAAACCAAGTAAAATGAATCCTTTGACAACTTCAATCTTTTCTCCATTTCTCATGATGATATTGGTTCAATTGTGAGGATTTGTGTTTTCTTCCTGTTAAAATATAATCCATACTGAAGGCTCTAGTCTTTAATCTGCATCAGTAAGTGATTTAAGTCTTTACATTCAGCAAGTAAGGTTGTGTCATCTGCATATCACAGATTGCTAATGACCTTTTCCCTGATCCTGATGCCACATTCTTTATATGATTTGGCTTCCTGATTATTTGCAGACTTCAGACTGAATAAATATGATGAAAAGGTATAACTGTAACACACACATTTCCCGATTTTAAAACACGCAGTCTCCCATTTTTCTGTTGGAATGACGCTCTCTTTGTTCTGGATACTACCCTTATCTTCTTACTTTCCTAATCATCACTGACTCAAGACTTGGTTTCACACATTTGAAGAAACATTGAGAATAACAGTAGGACAGCGTACATCTTATATTGACTATCAGACAACTGCTGCTTAAAGACTGAGTGGCCACTCCTGCTACAGGGAACTTTTCATGCATTATCTACTTAAGTTAGGAGTTCTTGTGTACAGTGGTTACATGCATGGCTGCTAACGGAAAAGTCAGTGATTCAAATCCAGAACCCACCAGGCTCTCCACACAAGAAAAGATCTAGTGATCTGCTCCCATAAATAGTAGAGGAAACCCTATAGGACAGTTCTACTAGGTACTACTGTCTATGGGTAGCGATGAGTCCAAATCAAATACAGCATCTATGTAATTTAGCTTCCATTATTTTACCATTGTCCTGGATACCTTCCCTTTCTTCTGATCCTCATTTTATCTCTGGATCCCCATCCCTCATTTCTGTTCATTTTTTATTAAAGTTGTTTCTCATCTATAAAATTTTATTTAATTTTAATGTAATTTTATTTTGTTGTTATTGAGAATACACACAGCAAAACATATACCAATTCAGCACTTACTACATGTATAATTTAGTAACATTGATTATATTCTTTGAGTTGCGTGATCATCCTCGGATCCCTTTTCTGAGTTGTTCCTCCCTCTTAACATAAATTCAATGCCCCCTGAATTTACTATCTCATTTTTCAAGTTGCTATTGTTGAGGGAAAAATTTTAATCTGTGCCCACTTAAATGAATTAAAACAGCTCCTGTCTACTTAAAGAGAAAATCAGGGACAATACGTTAAGCTAGATATGGGAATTACTTATTTGATCATTAATATAAAATGTAAAGCTTACTTAATATAAATTTTAACACTTTAAGATATAACATGAGTATCCAGGGCTTCTGACAACCAAGTTATTTACATACATTATTTTAAGAATCTTTATTATTGTCTTTGCTGGGAGGATATGTAATTATTGCTTCCCAGATTTTCAAGATAGTGAAACAAAAGCAAAAAGATCACTCATGCAGTGAAACTGTCCATAGATACCAGATTTTTTTTTTAACTTTGTTATGATGTCCTTTATTTGAGGATGATAATAATAAAAGATGGCACTATTTTAAATGGAGAAAGAATAGTCACTAACTTTATAAGGGTTACTCTGAGCTATAACAGAGTGGGAAAGAAGTAAATTAATTTGTGTGTTCTTTTTACAACTAAGCAAATGGCATCTATTTCAATAAAAGTAACAACTAATTTTATAAAATCAGTCATTTTTTAGTAGCAACTGGTACATTTAAGATGACTTGAATTACAAGTGACAAAACAACCACATTTTCAAAATAGTAAGTCACCCGATTCCTTATCTACTGAATAGTGTAAACTGTAATGAAACACACTCCCTCAGGATGATTTTGATACAACATAGCCCTGCAATGAAAATGCAAACTATAGGAGCAAAAATTAGCATGGAACTACCTACTAATTTTTTTTTTATTTTTTAAGCTCATCATATGGTTTTTATGAGTTGTCAAACAAACAAGAACTATGAAAACAAAATGGAAGCAAGGAAACAGGATACCCCTCTTGAGTCAGACGTTGTTTGCTTGATTATGCAGAGCTGTGTTTTATTGCATCTGTGATGGACTAATGGCAATTTAAAAGCACTAATTGGTTACAGGATTTTCCTTTCTGTAGTTTATTCAACAATAAGATTTGCATTAGTTGTCTTCAACTAGTAAATGCAGTTCCAATTGGATAGAACATTTGTCGTTTTGTTAATCTTACTTTGGTTAGATAGAAAAACTTAATTTTATAGAAGAAAAGTTAAAATTATTCACTTGGTACAGGACATATAGAAGAAACTGTAGTAAACAACAGAATTTTGTATGATAGACAAATATGGACATAATTTCAATTTGTATATCCAGCCCTCAAATATTTGATGAGCACCTACTATGAACCAAACACTGTAGCTCACACTTTGGATAAAACGCTAAATAAGCACATTCACCATTGAAAAGATGTTCACTCCTTAGTCAACTCCTAACTCAAATTTAAAGCAGCAATGCAGTGAGCTACAGTGATAGGACAGGAGAGAGAAAGAAAAGAAGAGCACGTGAAGTGTTATAAAAAATGTGGAGCCATGGAAATCAAGGAGACCTGGTGTGGAACTGTGGGTTAATGCTCTGGACTGCAAAGTCGATTTTAAACCACAAGATCGGCAGTTCAAGCTCACCAGCTACTCCTCAGAAACCCTATACAGGATTGCTATGGGTCAGAACTGACTCAATGGCACTTAACAACAACAACTGAAATTGAAAATGGTAGAAGTACTTTTAAAATGATTTTGACATGTGCTTACCATGTGATGAAGTCATCCCCTTCCTAGTACATACCAAGCACATGCCCATACAAAAACTTGCAAATGAATGCTCACTATGCAAATGATCATGGTAGTTTTATCTAGAAAAGCTGCAAATGACAGAAATGTTCATCCACTGATAAATGGTTAAACAATTTATGGAATAGTCATGCTATGAAATAATACTCAGCAATGAAAAGAATAAACAAGAAACATATGCAACAAAAATAAATGAATCTCAAATAATTTGTGATAAGTTAAAGAAGCCAGGTAAAATAGAAAATATAAATGTATACAGCATTCAACCTTATCTGCAGAGACAGAGAGAAAGGTCATTTGTTGCCTTGGGATGTGATGGCAGGGAGGATTGATTACAAAGGACTTGGAAAAAAATGTTGGTGTGCTGGATATGTTCATTATTTTGATTGTCCTAATGAGTTAACATATATATACATATATCAAAACTTAACAAATTAAATACTTCAAATTTGCTCTGTGTGTTTTATAGGAGTCCTGGTGCAGCACTGTAGGGTAAACACTGGACTGCTAACCAAAAGGGCTACCGTTCAAACCCACCAGGCACTCCTTGGAAATCCTTTGTAGGATCACTATGACTCAGAACCAACTCGACAGCATTTAATAACAACATACTGTATGGAAGATTACAAAATGAAAACTTCACTCAGGATTGTTTAGGCAAAGACTCCTGATAGCTAGTCTTGTTAAGATGAACCGTGCAGAATCTTAGAAAAACATGATTTTCCTGATACCTTTTATAGTGTAATCAGCTCATGGAGGTTTCATTGTTAGAACCGAATAAAATATAAAATGAAACTCGAGGCTGCAAAGCAGTTTGAACCACAAGGTCGGTGGTTCAAGCTCACCAGCTTCTCCTCGGAAACCCTACAGAGGAACGCTATGGGTCAGAATCAACTCGATGGCACTTAACAATACCAATAACCATATATTTAAAGGCAAATTATTTACTCCTCTGTTGTGGTTGTGGTTGTTAGGTGACATTCAGTTGGCTCTGACTCATAGGGACCCTATGAGCAGAATGAAACTCTGCTCAGCCCTATGCCATCCTCACATTGTTACGGTTGAACCAATTATTGTTGGTACTTTATTAATCTATCTCATTCCTGTTGGTGTTGTTAAGTGCCTCGAGTTGGTTCTGACCCATAGCGACCCTGCATAAGGTTTCCGAGGAGCAGTTGGTGAGCTTGAATCACTGACCTTGTAATTCAAACCAACTGCATTCTAGCGCATTAACACACAGCGCTACACCAGGACTCAGGGGTCTCCTTTTTTTGTTGTTGACCCTCCACTTTACCAAAATTACATAAACATAGCAAACCTCAGGGGTTTGTCTTCCATTACTATGTCAGACAATGTTCCCTGCTGTTCATAAAGTTTTCAGTGACTAACTTTTCAGAAATGGTCCTCTTCTCTGCCTTCCTAGTCTGTCTTCGTCTGAAAACCCTACTGACACCTGTCCATCATGGTGACTCGTGTTGTCGCTGGTGTTGTTTTTAGGTGCCATCGAGTCAGTTCCAATGCACATCAACCCTGTATAGGGTTTCCGAGGAGCCGCTGATGAGTTTGAATCACCAACCTGTGGTTCCAAGCTACTTTGCAGCCCAACACATTAACCCACAGTGCCACACTATGACTCCATGGTATTTAAAATACCAGTGGCATCACAGCAACCAACAAACCTCACAGTGCAGCAAGCCAACAGACAAGTGGTGCTTACTCTTCTGTAGGATTTAGTTTCTCAACTAAAGCATTAGAATGATTAGAATTAAATCAGCTAATATGACTATAATATATATATTTAGAGTACCTGCGAGTTACTTTACAGTCGTGCATCACAGAATGTCTGTTCGGGCACTGTCTAATCACCTATACATCTGTGGTCCTGTAAGTTTATAACAGAGCTCAGCAATCCCAACTGTAGAATGGGACATAGCAAACACAACAGTTTCCCACCGAGAACATGTGTATCTTGTATCTCTTGTATGCAAAGATTGTACTTCCAGGCATAGAATGGAACAGTATGCTTATAATCAATAATGTGTATGTCTTGATAATCATAATAAGCACCTTTGTTCCTGTTTGTACTGTACTGTACTTTCTATCTAAAAACTTTACTACAGAACAGTGTATGCTCCTATTTGTAGGCAGTAGCATCCACGCTCATGTATTACATGCCTCTTGAGTGTTGTACTGTTATCTCTCTGTTTAATTTTTAAAATACTATAGCCATGAAATTTATTATGTTTTCCAAAAGCAACAAAACCGGTGGAGTGCAAGCAGCAACAAGAGGCAACGGAGAAGTATTGAGTTTGGAGTGAAATAAAAGTTACTAAACAATACAAAGGTGGAAAAACAGTGAATGATATTGCTAGTCATTTAGGTACAGTGCACTTGGCAATCAAGACCATCCACAAACAGATAAAAATGTCTCCAAGCTGTTAAAGGAAAGGCTCCAAAGAAAGCTACAAGACTAATGAAACGTAAAGGAGACCTACGTCAGATGTGGAGAACTCGTTAAGGAAATAGATCGAGGACCAACAGTGGCATCACTAGAGTTGGTGTCACACTGGGTCATGGTGTCACCTTCCAGTGAGTCAAGTGGTCCAGCCCCACCCACATGAAAGTGTGGGCTCACTTTCCAGTCCTAACTCTGGTGGTTCCCTGCAGCAACATCCATTTCCCATTAGGCAAGGTGAGACCCTCTTCTCTACCTAATGGCCGAAACAGTCCACCTACCTACACTTTAACTGACAGGTAAGATGTTGTGTTGTTAAGTGCCATTGAGTCCGTTCCGACTCATAGCAACCCTGCATAGTGTTTCAGAGGAGTGGTTGATGGGTTTGAACCACAAACATCACAGCTCAAACAGACTTTTCGGTCCAGTGCATTATCCTGCAGCACATACCAGGACTCCATAGTTAAGATGAAGGGGTGTGATCACTTACCTCACTGAGAGATATTGTAGGGTATAAGATGATGTGTTACTGGGCTGTGTGATAAGGCATGAGGAGGGGATGTTGGTGGAGAGTTACCACATTGGGTGACAGGTGACACCAATCACAGCCTAGGCTGTCCCTCCCCCTGCAACACCTGCCCACCCGCCATCACCACTGCTATCACTGGCATCATCTTGGTGTTACATCCTATGACAACCTCAGGGGTTATAGTCTGCAATGCCCACACCTCTGTAGTGATACCACTGAGGGGCAAATACAAAATCAAATCCATTTACACATGTAGACATCACTGCTAAAGCAGGAAGCTTATTCACTATGTGTAAAGAAAAAGCGGGACCAGACTGAAATATGGTGTTAGCACAACATCCAAATCACATAATGCTCTGTTCCACAGAATATACTGCAGACCTTAAGTGGTCCATCACTGCTTGTTTATTAAGTGGTGGGACGTGGCAGTGTGGCTTGAGTCTGTTCAAACTCACAGTGATCCTATCTAGGAGTTCCAATTAAAAGACAGACTATTGAGCTGAAATTCTGTACTATTTATTTATTTACTTTTGACCTAGTTCTAGAATACCATAACAAGTGTAATACATTGTTAGGGTGATATAAAACTGCAATTTCTGATACCCTTCTAGTCATCTTAGAAGTAGCATCTAGATTCTCTTTGCTTGAATTTGGGATGGCTTCTCACTGCTTCAAATAACAGAATATGGCAAAAGTGAACTGCCGTTACAGCCAAGGTTAGTAGAAAAAGAGCTATACAGCTTGATTCCTGCCTTTTTGGTGGAATATATGCCCTAGAACCCCAAAGCAAATTTGAGAACTCAAGTCACCCTGAGCATACCATGATAGGCAGAAGTTCTGCTTGATAGACACACTTGACTCATCCCAGCCCAGGCACCAGCAATATGAATAAAAGAGGTTAGGACCATGCGATCCATAAGGTTTTCATTGGTTAATTTTCACCATTAGATGGTCAGGTCTTTCTTCCTTGTCTTAGACTGAATACTCTGTAGAAACCTGCTCCGCATCATAGTGACACACAAGCCATTTGTTGACTGGTGGTAGTTGCTATGAGGTGCATTGGCTGGGAATCAAACTCAAATCCTATGCATTGTTGTTGTTAGGTTTCATCAAGGAGGTTCTTACTTATAGCTATTCTGTGCGCAACAGAACAAAACAGTACCCAGTCCTGCACCGTCCTCCTGAGCCCATTGCTGCTGCCATTGGGCCAATCCATCTCGTTGGGGATATTCATTTTTTACAGTGACCCTCACTTTACTAAGCATGCAGGAAGTGTTTCATGTTGTATTAGGTCAAGCTGGTTGTGACTCTTAGCAATCCTATGCACAGCGAAATGAAACACTGCCCAGTCCTGCATCATCCTCACAATTGTTAGGCTTGAACTCATTGCTGCTACCACTGTGCCAATCCATCTTGTTGGAAATCTTCCTCTTTTTCACTGAACTTGCACTTCACCCACATGTATATGAAGCTACAGAAAATACCATGGCTTGGGTCAGAAGCACTTCAGTCCTCAAACTAACATCTTTGCTCTTGAACACTTTAAAGAGGTCTTTTGCAGCAGATCTGCCTAATGCAGACATCGTTGGATTTCTAGGCTGCTCTTTCCATGAGTGTTGATAGTGGATCCAAGCAAAATGAAGTCTTTGAAAACTTTACTCTTTCTCCACTTAGAACGATGTCATAGTCCAGTGGTGAGGCTTTTCGTTTTCTTTACGTTGAGTTGCAACCAATATTAAGACCGTGGTCTTGGATCTTCATCAGTAAGTATTTTAAGTCTTCCTAGCAAGGTTGTATCATTTGCATATTGCAAGTTGTTAGTGAATCTTCCTCCAGTCCTGATGCCACATTCTTCTTCGTATAATCCAGCTTCTTATACTATTTTCTCAGCATAGAAATTGAGTAAGTACAGTGAAAATACAATCCTGGAGCACATCTTGCCTGATTTTAAACCATTCAGTGTCCTCTTGTTCTGTTTGAAAGACTGTCTCTTGGTCTATGTAAAGGTTCTTCATGAGCACAATTAAGTACTCAAGAATACTCATTTTTCACAATGTAGTCCATAACTTGGCATGATCCACATAGTCAAAAGTCTTTGCATAGTCAGTAAAACACAGGTAAACATCTTTCTGGTGTTCTCTGTTTGCAGCCAAGCTCTGTTTGGTGTCAGTAATGGTAACTCTTGTTCCAATTTGATTTGTACCTCTGCAGTTTTCTGTCCATATTCCATTGCAGCCATATGGGAATTATCCTCCCACTAACAGCATTATGCTTCAAGAGAGATCTTGATGGTTTGATGAATGCAATGCCATTCTTCTTTAATTTGTCATTCCTGGGATAGTCGGACTCCAAATGACCAATACCAATCCATTTCAGCTCATAGTGATCTTTATACATTCCATTTCTTTTCTGAAAACTTGCAATTTTCCAAGGTTCAATGCTTCATACGTTCCATGTTCTGATTATTAATGGATGTTTACAGTGGTTTCTCTTCCTTTTGAGTTATACCCCATCAGCAAATGAAGATCCCGAATGCTTTACTTCATTTGTGTTATCACGGTCAACTTTACTTTGAAGAGACAGCTCTTCGCCAGTCATATTTTGAGTGCCTTCCAACCTGAGGGACTCATCTTCCAGTACTATATCTGACAATATTCTGGTGCTCATCATCATGTTTCAATATTCAATATTCTAGTGCTGTCTGACAGTGTTCCGCTGTTATTCGTAAGGTCTTCAGTGGCTAAAATTCAGGAATAATCCATCTCTCCTTCTTCCTAATCTTAGTCTGGAAGCTCAGCTGAAACCTGTCCACCATGGGTGACCCTGCTGGTATTTAAAATACCTGTGGCTTAGCTTCCAGCATCACAGCAACTTACAAGTCATCACAGTAGGACAAACTGACAGATGAGTAATGAGACTATGTCACAGAAGTCAAGAATTCCACTACTTAACCAGCAACAAACTGCCACTCAAATTTCTGACCCAGCTGTGAGCTTTATAAAATCATTGTTCTCCAGCCACTATATTTTGGAGGAAATGGTTATACAGTATTGTGGGGTACCATAGGATAAGCATTCAACCTCATGGTCAGTTTGAACAACAAGGTCGGCGGTTCAAACTTACCCGCTGCTCTTCAGAAACCATATACAGGATCACTGTGAGTCAGAACCAGCTCCATGGCACTTAACAATAGCAAATTAGTAATTGAAGCTTCCTTCTTCATGGCAACTCTTAAATACTATTTCTACTAGTTTGGTCTTTTTCCTACCAGTTTACCCTCACCAGTGTTTCATATGAAATGGTTTTGAATTCTGTCATTCTATGGATAAATGTCTTTGACAGTGTTCCCATATGATAA
Organism: Chrysochloris asiatica; assembly: GCF_000296735.1. NCBI lineage: Eukaryota > Metazoa > Chordata > Mammalia > Afrosoricida > Chrysochloridae > Chrysochloris > Chrysochloris asiatica. The sequence goes on along the minus strand of NW_006408519.1, from coordinate 19,789,488 downwards.
TCATAAATGCTTAAAGTATTTCGGGCTTGAATTTAACAGGGAAAGAATTCAAGAAAGTTCTAATCTGCTTAAGGAGCCCTGATATCATAGTGTTTACGAATTGGGCTGCTAATTTCATGGTCAGCAGTTCAAAACTATCAGCTGTTCCATGAGAGAAAGACGAGGTTTCTGCTCCCATAAAGATTTACAGCCTCAGAAACCTTATCCAGGGTCGCTGTGAGTCGGAACTGACTCCATGGCACATAACCACCACTACCACCACCATAATCTGCTTGGGAAGCCCAGAAAAGCAATAATAAAAACAATCAACAGACACAACAATACTAAGCAAGTAATTAATTACCACGTTCTGCAGTCCATTTCAGAGTAGATTAGGGAAAATGGAATCAGCTAGACCTAATCAAAGCCAGTTTCATGAAATCAATTTGGTGAACTAAGGCTTCAGTCTTTGGTAGAATTGGATTAAAATGAGATCAATGGCCTTTGTAGGAAAGAGAAATTGTTTGCATAAAAAGAGGGAATAAAAGAAAGGAGTCTTCACTCAAGTTAAAGAAGAGAAGACTCTGACTTTATTCACTACTTTAGCAGAATCTTTATGAAGCCTGGCTAGTCTGATAAATTTACTGTATATATTAGCACTTGGATTCCTGATGTAGCACTAGGATCAGCACTGGACTGTGAACCACAGGGTCAACAGTTAAACCCACCAGCTAACTGCTCCTCCGACACCCTGAACAGAGTCGTTATGAGTCGGAACCAACTCAACAGCACTTAACAACAACAACATTAGCACTTATTTATCTCAATTGCCCCCATTTGTCATCTATAAAATATGGGTAATAATAGTATCTACTTCTTAGGAGCAACAGAGAGGCTAAACGAGATACGATATATAAAGACCTTAGCTCAATGCCCAGTGACTTCAGCTATTATTTCTTCATTCATTCAATAACCATTTATAGAACATCTACTAAGTCCTAAGGAATACAATGGCTTCATACAATAAGCAGTGGACTGCAAACCAAAAGGTCCACAGTTTGAACCCACCAACTGTTATATGGGAGAAAAAGAAGGCTTTCTGCTCCCATGAAGATCCCTATGCAGGATCTCTATGAGTCATAACCAACTCCATGGCTCTTGACAACAACACTAAGTTGTAGGCCTTGGGCTGTGATCTGAGAATGTGAAGATCAGTAAGATGTGTTTTAGTGTCTATCTTTGGGTCTCTCACTGTAAGTCATGGGGCACACACATAAATCCTAAAGATTATCATCTATGAGAACTTCTAGATTGGCACTGTAGGATATATGCAGGATCACAAGGTTGGTTTGAACCACATACAAGGTCAGCAGTTCAAACTCACCAGTCGCTCCAGGAAACCCTGAACTGGGTTGCTATGAGTTGGAACCAACTCTACAACCCTTACAATGACAACATGAGAAAACACTATACTGTGATACATACAAGCTCCTATGTGTTAATATTTTAAGAGACAGCTATACAAAGTCCTCACTCTGCCTATGTACGTTTTAGAAGGCTTTTCAGAAGAGGAAGTCTTGAGCCACTCTGAATGTACATTTTACTTGTTCTTAAAGTGGGTATTCAGCAGGCAGACAGATTAGTTGAAGTGCATTATATAGAGAGAAAACAGCTTATATCAACATATAATGTGATCAAAAATCAAGACCTGTTTGGTCAGCCTTTACACAGTTGAAAAAAGCCAGATGATAGTTTGTATTTGAATAGTGAATGATGATGTTGAATAGATGGGGAGGGGACAGGCCTAGAGACACCTTACTGGCTCTGCTAAATATTTGAACATTTTAGGAGGCAAAGGGGATTCCATTGAGTCTTAAACATTGAAAGATTTTAAACTAGTGATTTTAAACAGATTAGATATGTTCCTTACATATATTCATGGCAGCAGGTCATGAATCTGTTCCTACTGCATAGTGTTGTTGTTGTTATGTGCCATCAAGTTGGTTCCAAGTCATAGCAACACTGTATATGGTTTCTGAGAAGTGACTGGTGACTTTGAACAGCCAACCTTGCAGTTCCAACTAACCTTGCAGTCCAGTGCATTATCCCACAGCACCACACCAGGACTCCATTAAATAGTTGAAAGTAAGTCTGATTTTTTTTTTAACTAAATTATGAACAATTATGCAAATCAAGTATGTGACTATGTGGTTTACTGGGAACCATCAAAAGGTTTTGTGCAATGATATCAAATTAGAAAGACACACACACACACAAAAAAAAAAAATCTGATTATTGATTATTTGCCTGATAGTGTTATATAGCGATGTGTTGAAGAAAAGAGAGCCCAAACAACTCAACAGCTAACTCATCCACATTCTTGTAGAAATGCTAACAAGAGGAGATAGGAGTCCGATTGATATGTTGAGGATAGGGGAAAGAGGAGGAAGAATTTATACCAGAAGCCTTTTGAATAAAGAAACAGAGGTTAAATGATGAATCCAAAAGAGAAAGAAGGAGAAACAATATGTACAAGAACTAGCCCAAGCTGTTTGACCACATTTGGCCTCCTTCCATTCTGCTCTCCTCAGAGTAACCAGAATGACTTTTCTGAGTTGAATTGGGATTATCCCTTGTTCATCATTTCAACTGCAGTCCCTCGCAATGCCTGTCACACAGTAGGAAACTCAGTAAACACTTGACAAATAAATGAAAGCTGAGACAGGATAGAGACACCTTTAACAGATGAAGAAGTACCCTGCTTGGTTAGGCCATTTTTCCTCCCAAAGTTATCTGTCTAGTCAATTCCTCTCTCTTGTTCTTAAAACAAAACAGTTGCTTTAATAGCAATTAAATTCAAGAAATTAACCCTGGAATTCATCCCACTTGAAGCCATACTTCATATGTATGGTTGCTGTTGGTGTTAGGTGCCATTGAGTCGATTTCAACGCATTGCAACCCTATATAAGTTTTCTGAAACTGTCAATCTTTTGGGGAGCAGAAAGCCTTATCTTTCACCTGTGACGTGGTTGGTGGATTTGAACTACTGACTTAGTAGTTAGCAGTCTGGTCCTTATCCTACAGCACCACTAGGGTTTCTTCTGAATTGGTGTGTTGTTATTGTTGTTGTTGTTTTTAAATGCCATCAAGTTAATTCCAATTCACAGCGACCCTGTATAGGGTTTTCAAGAAGTAGCTGGTGGGTTTGAATTACCTAACTTGTGGTTAGAAGTCCAGAGCTTATCTTATATCTTATATCACTATACCAATAGTCTATTAAACCTTAGCCTTAGACTTCATTTTAAAGCCCAACTTTGACCCATTTCTAGAGAGGTCTCTTCCCATGATGTAGAATCAGAAGATGATGTCTGCCTGGACCCTTTTCTCCCTGTTCTAAACCATAAACTGGGTACCCAAGATCTCAGAATTCCTTGGTTGGGCCTCTTCCCTTAGCCTGTCTTTGTAAGGGCCGGCAGCACTCCAGTATGGATATCCTAAAGTCCATGGCGTGGTTAAGGGTTGCTCCTTGCTATGGTGTTGTTCAGATATTGGCCTTGTGGGTAGGAAGGTCTGTATGCATATGCTCAAGGTCTGTCTTGATGTGAGAGGAAACCAGGATTGGAAAGAAATGGAGTGAGCTAGATCCCTAGGGCCAGGGTGAGCGCTCCCAAGTTGAACTACATATCTGCAAAGCTTCTGAGAATTCTGTATTTTAAACTGACCTTCTAAACACTGAAAAGCACATGTGTTGAAGGCTGAGGAGAGAACGTATTTTATTGTAAACATTTCCTAACTTGTTTTGTTGTTGTTGTTGTTAAGTGTCATCGAGTCAGTTCTGACCCATAGTGACACTTGTATAGGGCTTCCGAGGAGCAGTTGGTGAGCTTGAACCACCAACCTTGCAGTTCAAATGTCTTTGCAGTCTGGCGCATAAACCCACAGCACCACACCAGGACTCCTATTCAATCTAAAGCCATGGGAAGGAACCCTGATGACACAATGAAAAGTGGTTGGGAAAGTGGGTCACTATTGGCACTCTTGTTCCAGAAGCTGCAAATATCAGAGGCAGACCTATCTTTAAATGTTGTTGTTGTTTTTAAGGGCCATCAAGTCTATTCTGAATCCTAGTGACCCAATATAGGGTTTCTGAGGATGATTGTTGGATTTGAACCACCAATTCTGAGGTTAGCAGTCTAGCACTTACCCTACAGTGCCATACAAGGACTCCTTGAAATGAGAAAGATTTAATTGAGTAGCTACTATGTACCTAACTCTCCAGTAGGAGTTCATGAGTAGATAAGATATTCTGAATATTTCTCAATTAATAATTTAGACTTCTCACACTTTGATCATAAGTTAAATAGTTCATTGTATTATAGTCAGTCAGTTTTGTTTCTTTTCATCAACAACTGTTGCTTTGGAAAGACCTTCTTAATCATGGATTCTAATGTGTGTTGTTGATCTAATATACATATATTTATTGAAGTTTTCAATGTTTCTTCTCATAGGAGAAGTATGTTTTTCCTCCAGTTCAAGCCTTCATCTAAACTGTCAGATTCTTTGTTTAAACAGAAAATAGAGATTTTCTTATGAGAAATAAAAAACAGTTCAAAAATTTTAAATAAGTACAGGTGGATCATGTTCTCTAAAATATTTACACCTGTTGCACAGATGAATCACCTGGCTTCTAGCAAATAATGATAATTTATTTTGTTTGTTAAAATGGCTTAACCAGGAAAAAAAAAAACAATTTAGCACACTGAATCCAAGGTGAACCTGTTTTGTCACTTACTGTAGGTGTTCACTTCTCAGAAATGGAATTACTAATAACTCCTCAGGGGTTCATTTCAAATGTCACTTTTTCCTTTGCTATTATTCACTGTCTTCTGAGAGATCGTTTTGCCTAAGTTTGGCTTTCTTTGGCAATCACAATTGAAGGAAACCATCCTCATTAAAAAAGCATGGCTTTTGAGGTGAAATATCCTACCTTATATTTCATTGAGCCTTTTTAATTTAAAAACGTAAATGCTTTAAAGTAGTGTGTTTCATTTCTTTTTTAATATTTGTTTTCATATGTGTTATGTATATACCATGAATGTGATAGCAAATTATCTGGTTTTATATGTTTACATTTATGTCTCCATGTTATTGTTGTTAAGTGCCATCGAGTCGGTTCCAACTCATAGAGGCCCAGCATAGGGTTTCTGAGGAGTGGCTAGTGAACTTGATCTACTGACGTTTCAGTTTAAATCGACCTTGCAGTCCAGTGCATTAACACACAGTGCCACACCAGGGCTCCGTAAAACTACAAAAATCAGTTGCTAGCCTTTTTCAGTCTAACTTAAAATTCTTCTACCATAACATTTATGTGGAGAGTAGAGCTGCTAAGACCAGGTTGTTTTGCTGTTTCTTTACAAGATTTGCCTTTAGGGTTATACAGGGCTTCTTAGCGACTTCAAATTTCCCGTTTAGGATAAATTACTTCTTTAGTGGGGTTTTCTCTGGCAAGCTGCAGAAAAAATACTATATAGCTTAGATATCATCATCCTCTTCATTATATTTGATTTGTAAATTATTTGTAAAAGCAAACTGTTTTAAAAGGCAAGAATAAGATGAGGATCAATAATGTGGAGAGGAGCAGGGAGAAGAAATAATGAACAGCTAGCTGTAAGACCTGCAGCCCATAAAATCCTCAGCCTCCAAATAGTTTTTATCTAGGGGGCAGGATTCCAGGTTTCAGTACAGGCAGTCCCAATCCTAAATCTGTCTTTAAATTGAAGTGTGTATAAATCAGAGCATTTTGATATGGTTAGTATGTAATGTCAATTGACCATATGTATGTCTTACTTAATACACAAGAAGGCTTCAGAATGTTCATGGGAAAATGGAATGAAAAGGTCATTTAGTCTTTCCACACACTTTCTGAAGCCCCTGCATATAGTACAGTGTGTTGTTGTACAAGTGCCATTGAGTAGGTTC